>NC_044994.1:34043025-34365480 GCF_008728515.1 Papio anubis
TTCAATAGAATGAGAAAACAGGCAGGTTTTTAATGGAGAGCCAAGGTTGACTTCCTCGCTACAAAGAAAAGCCACAGAGAGATTACATAATTTTATGCAAAGTTTTAATGAAAACTGTGTAACTTTTAAAAATTTCCCTGTCCTTCACTTTATATTATCTGGACCCAAATTGTTTGATCAATTTTTTTGTTTGTTTGTTATTTTGAGACAGGTTGTCACTCTCTCACCCAGGTTGGAGTGCAGTGGCATGACCATGGTTCACTGCAGTCTTGACTTCCTGGGCTCAGATGACCCTTCCACCTCAGCCTTGCAGGTAGCTGGAACTACAGGTGTATGCCACCATGCCCAGCTAATTTTTTGTGTTTTTTTGTAGAGACGGGGTGGGGTCTTGCTATGTTGCCCAGGCTGGTCTTGAACTCCTGGATTCAAGCTATCTGCCCACCTTGGCCTCTCAAAGTGCTGGGATTATAGGAATAAACCCACCACACCTGGCCAACATTTATTTTTTAATGTTGTATTTTAGAGTATGTTTTAGTTGGTTTTAAAAAATGCCTTCAAGGATGTAAGAATTAACCTGATAATTGTTTGGAGCTAAGGTTATCAGTACTTTTATTAGGCTTTATAGGTATGACCAGCCCTGTTATTTTATAGTTTTTCTTGATAATGGATCAGTTTCTTCACAAAGAAACTACTGAATAACATCGTACCACATAAGCAGAGTAGGCCATTTTGAACTTAGTTATAAATGGTTGCAAAATAAATTATCATCTCTTATTAATCAGTACATATTGTCTTTCTCCCAACCCACACTTATGCCAAACACCATTTTTAGACACTGATGTTACAAAGATGTTCTTTCTACATTTTTTGGTAAAGATTTTCAACAGTGAAATAAGGAATGCATTTAACCCGCTGGGCATGGTGACTCACTCCTGTAATCCAAGCACTTAGGGAGGCTGAGGTGGGTGGATCACTTGAGGCCAGGAGTTCGAGACCAGCCTGGCCAACATGGTGAAACCCTGTCTCTACTAAAAAAGAAAATACAGAAATTCACCGGGCGTAGTGGTGCACGCCTGTAATCCCAGCTAGTAGGGAGGCTGAGGTATGAGAGTCGCTTAAACCCGAGAGACAGAGGTTGCAGTGAGCCAAAATCACACCACTGAACTCCAGCCTGGACAATAGAACAAGACTCTGTCTCGGGAAAAAAAGAAAAAAAAAAAAAGAAATGCATTTAACTGTATCAAGTAAGGTTCTCATATTGTCTAAGAGATGTTTGCCTAGTCACGAAACATCAGTGACTTTATTGGTCACAAACATCATTAACGACATTGCTTCCCCTCTTTGAAGTAGTACACTTATTAAATGACATTTTCACAGGAACTCTGATTTTTGTGTCATGGAAAATAGAATGTAGAGGAAATTGACCTTTGAAATACTATAAGAACCTCAGTGTAGTTAATGGATTTCTGTTTTCAGTAATGAAGGTTTTTCCTGAAAAATTTAAATTATCTTTGTATGACTAGAGTGTAGCATGATAGTTGACATGAACGTGGGTAAGAGAAAGAGTTCAGTTTCCTTGAACGTTACATGCAACTTGCTTCTTTCTAAAAATCCTAATTATATCACATTCCATCTTGCAATCTTTGCTAGAATAGATTTTGCACACTTTCCTGCCCTATTATTATTATTTTTTAATCTTAGGTTGTCTAATACTGGTTTGTTGGCCAGGCAGGGTGGCTCATGCCTGTAATCCCAGCACTTTGTGAGGCTGAGGCAGGCAGATCACTTGAGGTCAGGAGTTCGAGACCAGCCTGGCCAACATGGTGAAACCCTGTCTCTACTAAAAATACAAAACTTAGCCTGGCATAGTGGAATGTGCCTGTAGTCCCAGTTACTTGGGAGGCTGAGGCAAGAGACTCGCTTGAACCTGGGAGGCGGAGGTTGCAGTGACCCAAGATCGTGCCACCATACTCTAGTCTGGGTGATAGAACAAGACTCCATCTCAAAAAAAGTCAAGTGGCCTTTAAATTTGTGTTTCTGGATAGGACATTAAATGACTGCCCTGTTAAGTAAACACTTGCTATTTTGGTTCACTTATGTCTTAAATGGAAAATTCAGGTTAATGACAACAGATGTACAAGATTAATATCAAAGGTAGTGACAAATTATTCACAAAGTATGTGGAAGTCTAACCTTTATGTTTATTTCTGTTTCCCTTTGCTATAATAATAGAAGCATGGATGGTTAAATTTAAATCAAGAGATAATCCAGAAAGCATTAGTATTTACCTTTTTTAAAAGGAACATCACATTCGGCATCCATAAAAGCAGATTTTTAACATTGATCCTGGCTGCCCATTGGAATCACCTGGGGAGCTTGTAGATGAGGTGGCAAGGGGAAAGATCTGGGCTCCCTCATATTTAATTGGTCTGAGATTGGGCTCAGGCATTGATACATTTGAAAAGCTACCCAACTGAATCTAATGGGCAGCCAAGTTGGAGAACTTCTAATATATCTCTTTCAAAATTGACTTTGTATTCCTCTCCTTATATTACCTTCTGGTAGATTTCCCCATGCCAAGATGGGAAAAAATTATGTACCTATATAATCAACAAAGCGGAGTACGAATGATGGAGAGTTAGTTGAAAGAGCACCTTTTTTTTTTTTTTTTTAAATAATATGTAACAGTTGATTTGCATGCTGCTGGCATCGCATTCCTTGCAGCCCTCTCAAGTGGATCATCTGTATTTCCATAGAGAAGGGCTTATCTAACCCGTGGCCCCCAGGCCACATGCGGCCCAGGAAAGCTTCGAATACAGCCCAACACAAATTCATAAACTTTCTTAAAACATTATGAGATTTTTTTTTAAGCTCATCAGCTATCATTAGTGTTAGTGTATTTCATCTATAGCCCAAGACAATTCTTCTCCCATTGTGACCCAGGGAAGCCAAAAGATGGTACACCTCTTATGTAGAAGCTTCATTATCATTATACAGGGTTTCATTCTGGACCTTTATTTTTGCTCCCCCCCACCCCTTACCATTTTCATCCAGTCCTGTGACTTTACATATGATCCCATGACTGATGACTTTAATATCACTAGCCTTCATATCTCCTCTGAGATATATCTGACATCTTTACTAAAAATCTAGTAGGCACCTCAAACTCTACATGTCTAAAATGAAATTCTTGAGTCCCTGTCTAAAATCCTGTTCCTCTTCCATTTAGCCTTTCCTGTCTTGGTGAATAACACTAGTGTCCCATTAGGCTAAATCCTTTGTGTCTTTCAGTTTCTCTATCCTCTCACCCTGACCTCCATTGAAACCATCAGCAAGGATCATCTATTTCATCTCCAAAATATAGCCTGATAGCCCCCATGTAGTTTCTTGTCCACCTGGAAGTCCGTGATACAGTTTCTCTACTTCGATTATTATTCCCTTCAAGATGGCCAGTGTGAACTGTTAAAAATACGTATCAGCATGTGTCACTCCACTCCTTAAACTCAGTTGCTTCTCAGTGCATTTCAAATAAAACCATACCGCCTTAAGATGCCTCTTTCTCTCTGACCCATTTTCCTGTTGTTGTTTTTTCTCTTTTAAATCTTTTAATCAAGCAGACATAACATTATCATGTTTATCAGTTTATTATATTAGTTTCCACCCTCCTCCAGAATGTAAACTTCATGAGTGTGGGGACCTTGTTTGTTCAGTTCACCACTGTCTGTATCCCTAGTGCCCACAACAGTGGATATAGTGAGTACTAAGTAAATATTTGTTGGTTGAACGAATAAAATGATTATATGAGTAGGAATGGAATAACATCTGTGGTATGCATTTATCAGTTCCCACAAATAAATTAGTAACTTAAAGCTAGGTTAAAGCTGTTTAGCTATTATCATAACTTTTTTTCCCTAAGAGTTTAAGTGGGTTAGGGCCTGATTTGATTAGACTACATCAAGGTAGAAGTTTTTCATTATAGTTCCTCTTGATTTTTATGAGGAATATAAAATTCAGAAATGAAGATAAAATAGATAACTTGAAACTCATATGGATAGTCATTTTTCTATACAAGTTCCATTATCATTACAGAATAAGTATTAAACAGTTTTTAACAGTTTGTATTTTATTATTATTATCATCATTATAGATAGGCACGTAGCTGGGATAAAGATCCTGCATCATCCAAATTCTGCCCCCATCCCCTAGAGAAGACAATGCAAGGCACTTGGTTGACGTTTTTACTGAAACAGCTAAAAACCTTCATTGCTGAAAACCAACATCCTTACATCCATCCTGAAGATCAAACCTGAATCTCTTTTTATCAGTGCTAAGGAGGGGCCACCAAGAGCCAAAATGGAGAGGTCCCAGTGGAGATTTATTTAAACCTTCCCCCACAAGGCCCCGCCTCTGGAAATGACCATTCAGAATAGTAACATTGTTCTCTTTGGAGGAAGAGGAAGAGTTTGAGGATTGGTGAAGAGAAACTGTTAGTTGCTGCTGGAGGCCAGCATGCTCTGATGATATTTATTTAGATATCTTGCCCATTTTTAATGCAGCAGAGTACTAGCAGTTTTTTCTTCTAGAATTATTTTTATCCAGGTCAGTCACTGTAGTTCCTGAAATGATGATTGGTATATCTGGAAGATACAAGTGATTCATGGGATGAAATTATTTCCCTTTCATTCATTTAGCCATGACACACTGAGGTCATCTTAAAGTAGCAGATTGTTACCTTCATCTAGCAAAAGCAGATAGATCTTAATTGTTACAAAATGGGAATTAGACATAAAGTAGATCTTCCTCAGATCCCTTCTAAAAATATATATACTTACTAAAAAATGAAAAGAATGTCATTATTGGATGATTACTCCAAAGGTCTGCCCCATGATATAGGATTTAGAAATGGTGTTATATGAAGACCCCAAAATAAAATATTTGTCAAGGCTTGCATTTCATTGATACCAACTGATGAATTTCCTGCTGGAATAATAGTAATCACTGTAAAAATCCAAGTACCACTACTTCTAGAAATTTCTTAATATGAGAAAGAAATGCAGAATTCTTAATTGTTGCTATTTTTTTTTTCCTTTTCTGCTCTTCTTTAGGTATTCTAATCTGATTTTGAACTTGTTTTCCTTGATGGTTGATGCAAACATTCCAGATATTGCACTTGAACCAGATAAAACTGTGAAAAAGGTAATTTTTAAATAACATAAATGAAGAGCTCTTCTGTATAATTTTTCCATATTCCAGAGTACAACAAATTCTCAAGTCTCTGCAGCCAGTTTTATCCTCTTATTTGTTCATGCCCACAGTTACATGAATAGGTTCCCATATCTGGAGAGACAGCTTGCTGCTCCAGCTCTGCAGTCACAGGGAGGGGGAAGCAGCAGCCCAAAGCTTAAAGAACTGAGCAGAGTTTTCAGCTGTTGTCCATCATAGGGAGGATTTATTTAAAAACTGAATTTACTCAAGTTAATTCCCAGCCACAATGAATCTTCACAAGAACACAATGGAATTCATAGTCTCTCTAATGTATCATTTGGAATGTCTATTATCTCTCTTTTTTTAAAAAAAATATAACTAGATGTGTGAATTAACAGAAAATGTGATACTAAGCCAATGAAAAAATAAAACAATCCGTAGAAACACCCTGAGATGACCCATGACCACAGAAAAGGACTTTAAAACGGCTGTTATAAGTATCCATGCACCTAAGGGAAAATAAATGCATAATTACGGAACAGATAGGACTATCAATAGAGACATTAAAACTAGGAAGAAAGAACAAAATGAAAATTATGGAACTGAAAGTACACTCGCTAAAATGAAATATTAATTGGGTAGGCTTAATAGCAAATTGGATTATGGCATTAGAAGTCAGTGAACTTGAAGATAAATCGATAGAAATTATTTAATTTACTTCCACACCTTTAAAGTAATGATGTGTGGAACAGAAATGTGGAGGAACAGGAATGATGTCAATCACTGGCAAAATAAACTAAACTAGATCTTCTCATATATCTCCATTCCTATAGAATTTCCCTGTATCCTTGCAAAGGACTACCTGAATAGGTCTGTAGTTTCCAAAGATGGGGAATTTTTTTTTAGTTTATAAAGTTGTGGTTGATTTACAATAGCCTTAACTACTACAATTAATTAGTATATGTGTTAAGAATCTTAAGAACCTAGAGGACAACCTAACATAAGTCAGTAAATCTGATACCAAATAACTATTTATATACAGTTAACCTTTTGGTATAAAAGAGAATATTTTCATATTTGGTAAATAACATTATATTTTTATGCCAGGTGTATACCTTCTCTTTGTAATGCAGACACTTATGTAAGTATGTAAGCTTTGATAAATTGGGCTAAAATTTATTTTGATTCTCCTATTCTGTAGATTTTTTATGTCCTTAAAAATAGTTCCAAAATTGTCAGATATTCTCTCTGTAAGTAGAAGTTAAGGAAATCAAAAGATCAAACTCAAGGACTATGTTTGTTATTATCTGGGATCCAGGAAATGAGAGAGCTAGTTCATTGAAGATACAGCCTTAGATGTTCCTCTACCAAATTGTTCTTGTCTTCACTTTTTACATTTACTTCTCTTTTACCTCCCCCTATCTTGAGGCTCAAGCACTCTCAGATCACCTGGTATACCTCCAGTACCATGAAGAGACAAGGGCACTGAGTTGGGGTTATGGGTTGTTACACTGTCCTTTCTTCTTTGTAGCTTTCTAGTAGTGAAACCTTATACTTGAAACCCTAAATGTGGGCCACACTTTGTCCACTTGGAAACCTCACTTTCTCCTAGCCTGTCTTTGAGAAGTATATGTGGGTTATTTACAAGAGAAAGGAGTAGTGTGTAATGGTTGTGTGGTGGCGTGGGATTGTCTGGAAGCATGTACCAGTTAAGGGTCCCTGAGCTGGCTTCATGAATTCTCTGTGCCTCAATTTCTGCATCTTATTGATGAGATACTATCTACTGTATGTTTGTCATCAGTCAGATGAAATGTTGCATGTATGATACTTGTCATGGCGTTTTGCACAAAGTAGTTCTTCAGTAACATTGACTTTTATGTATATATAAAATATACACACGTAAATATAGATACTAATTTTTCTAATACTTAATGCTACTGAAAATCAACTGTAGCTTTAAATAGGAGTAAAAAAATTCTTTTATCTTTGGAAATTATAGACCTATTGACACAGTTTTGTGCTGGGATATAGGGAAATTCAATAGGAAAGGAAACCTTAGAAAATCACATTTAGTTTATTTTGTCAGTGATTGACATTGTTCCTGTTCTTATGTAGACACTGAAGGTATGGGAGAATATTAATATAATCTCACCTTGCTTCATCCATTTCGCAAGGAATAACAGGGATAAAGTGGATTATTAATAAATATGCCACAAGTTAAATCATATATAGTCACTCAAGATTTTAGATTAAAAAAAATAATAAGGCACACCTTTAATTAAAAGAGCAGTTTAT
Source organism: Papio anubis (assembly GCF_008728515.1). Taxonomy (NCBI): domain Eukaryota; kingdom Metazoa; phylum Chordata; class Mammalia; order Primates; family Cercopithecidae; genus Papio; species Papio anubis. The sequence goes on from NC_044994.1 coordinate 34,050,526, forward strand.
CTGTTTTTAAAATGTAGGACCCTAAGAAAAATTTCTTCTTTTCTTTTTTCTTTTCTTAAAAGCTGTTTACAGCCAACAAGAACGAGGTGATATGCAGAGCATATAACAAAAACAGCAAACTTGTACACTCCAAAGAATTGCATTCAGCATTCTGATAAGTTACAGGTCATTTATTTGCCATAGGAATAGCTCATGTTACTTTATAATGTCTGTATCAGTTTGATTCTGTCTGTTCAAAATGTGCCCTATTTTTCTTCATTGTAAAGACTAAAAGTATTATCTTATAGGTTCAGGATAAATTCCGTTTAGACCTGTCGGATGAAGAGGCTGTGCATTACATGCAGAGTCTGATCGATGAGAGTGTCCATGCTCTTTTTGCTGCAGTGGTGGAACAGATTCACAAGTTTGCCCAGGTAAGTGCTCTGAGTGCAGTGCATTTTTCTCGCCTTCCGTGTACTGCCCCAGAGTCCTTGGAGAGCCATACATTTCTCCTGCCTGTTGACATCTTTTCTGTTCTTCTGTCAAGCCTTTTTGACATTTCACCAGCCAGCTGAAGTGAATCGTGTTTCACATGGTACTAATTCTAAAACGTCTGCTTTTCTTAGTAATGACTAACTTTTGGAGCACCAGCATAGGTATTTTTTTCTTTGTAGTCAGTGGTGATTATACATCCTCTTGAGAATGATTTTGGATCCAGCAGAGGCCTTGGCAATTGAAACTTGGACACTTGTTGGGTTTTGGTGAATGATGAAGTGCTGGGAAAGTTTAGAAGCTAAGAAAAGCAATCCACGTCACACACCAGAAAGGTCTATCCATAGACTTACTATTAGCAGTATCCACAGATAAATGAGGGATTACCCCTTCATGGTAAACTTCAGATTTAAAACCCATTTTAATTATGAATTACATAATAAGAATGACTTTGAAAATGGTTAGCCAATGGAAAAATGAGGCTGCTTTTTTCTTCTGTGCCCTCACCTTCTCTCCTGTGAACTCCTTCCTGGTGTTACACATTCACTTAATGATTTGCCTAATCTTCCAAGCTCAGAGCTTATCTGCTTTGAATTTTTCCTCAGCCATTGACCAGTATCTCACCAAGCCGTGTTTGTTTCTTTAACCTTTTTAACCCATTTTTTTTAAACTTTGTCATACCTAGGTATTTGCAGTTTCCTCACTGCCTAACAACAAAGTCCAATATCTGGCAACTTGAGGCTTTCCAGAATATTGTGTTCTGTTCTGCTTTCCAAGCTGTTGTCTAATACTCCCTTTCTCTAAATATTTTTTTCTGTTTCATCATAGTGACAACTTTGCTGCTGTCGTTTCTTTAGCCCAGAAATCACCCTTCTTAATAATGTGTCTTCTGTAAACTTCTACATGCCAAAATCCAATCTGTCCTCCAAGAGCTCTTAATGCTGTTTGATTCATCTCTCTCTAAATTTCCATATATTTTCTACATTTATTATGACTTGCACTTACGTTTTTCTTTTTTTTTCCTTCCTGCCACCCCTCGCTTTTCCCAAGTTAGCTGATGTTTTGCTTTTTATTATAGATATTTAGATTCCTAGGGCTGGGCACGGTGGCTCACGCCTGTAATCCCAGCACTTTGGGAGGCCGAGGAGGGTGGTTCACGAGATCAGGAGATCGAGACCATCCTGGCTAACACGGTGAAACCCCATCTCTACTAAAAACAAAAAATTAGCCAGGTGTGGTGGCAGGTGCCTGTAGTCCGAGCTGCTTGGGAGGCTGAGGCAGGAGAACGGCGTGAACCCAGGAGGTGGAGGTTGCAGTGAGCCGAGATTGTGCCACTGCACTCCAGCCTGGGCAACAGAACGAGACTTCGTCTCAAAAAAAAAGGAAATAGATATTTAGATTCCCTTATAACTCCTCAGATACAGACTTCCTGAAGGCTGGGCTTTGTCTGTCACTCACCTTGTAGTACAATGCCTTATATACTTAAAAAATGTTTAATGATCATAAAGGAATTCTTGCCTCTAGATGTTAGCTTGTACTCTTTTTCTAGCTCAATAAAAAGGTATTTTTCTCTGAACACCAGTCTTGATCATATTTTTATTACAAGGGCCACCTCAGGGTCTGCTTCATGGGTCATTAATTGGAACCAATCATTTGTTGAGAATAAATTGTGATTCAAATAGTATGTGACTTGTCAAAGTCAACCAGCTTAGCTAATGGTGGATCTTACTCTACATATAGCAGGGCAGAATATTTTAGAGCTATAGGGGAAAAAAGGCCAGAGAGATATCATGACTACTTGACAAGGGAGAAAACCAAGACTTAAACCCAAATCTTTTGACTCCCATATTTAGTATTTTTTAAACCAGATCTTTTCAATGTCTTGCTTATCACTATACTACGTTAGTGTCAGTGAAACTTTTCCTGGCCACAGCCCATCTCTCTGTGTGTACACCTTATTTTTTTTCTTTTTTTAAGCTCAACTGGTTACAACATGCTTGCAGAAACTCTTAACTTCTGTGTCTTTGCATTTCTATAGCAGGGGATTTACTCATCATAGTTGGTCATTTATATTTTATCTTACTCTGTCTCTATCTACAAGTGTAGAAATATCTCTCCTTCATGGGTTTTCTTTATTCCATCCTTAGAGATTCTGGTTTTTCTCCTTTATTTTCCTGGGGAATTATATAATGGAGCTAAAACTCCAAACTTTGAATTAGTGCTGCTGGCTAACACTCATTTCAGCAATCTGTAGCTACACAAGCAACTCCAGACTTAGCAGCTGAAAAAGCAATAATGGTTTGTTATTTCTTACTTAGGATGCTTCAGTCAGGAACTTAGCTAGAGCCCAGCTATGAGGTTTCTTTGCTTCCTGTAACGTTAACTGGCTTCACTCCTTCAGCTGTATTCGACTGGTAGTTGGGTTTGTCTTGGACCTCCACTCGCTTCACTCAACAGGTCTGGCCGTTAGGTGTTCTCTACATGGACTATCTCTCTCCACTTCCTCTCGCATCATTTCAGACTCCAGCCCAAACTGCTGCTCTACAGCGTGACTGATTTCCCCAAGAGGATATGAAGGCAGAAGTGGCAGGCCTCTTAAAATAAGTCGCAAGGGCAGCCCAGATTCACGTAGAGAAAAGATACAGTCTGCCTGTTAACGGGAACAAAGGGTTGCATATGCAGAAAAGAGAGGAATTAAGTGTAGCATCTTTGAAGATTTAACTGCCACTCTGCTAATGTGCTCCAGCTTAAAGTTGAGCCTTCAAGTTCTGTAAAATGAATTAGTGGCATGCTTTATTTTAGTGGTCTAGTTTTGAAATTCTAATGTTAATTTGCATAAGATGCCCATTTTGCTAGCTGGATCCAAAAATAGAAGGACTGTTTTTCTTAATTATCTTTATGAAAGATGGAGGAGAAAAAGAGGTTGATAATAAAGTAGTAGTTTTTAGGGGACCATAGTATTATTTAGGGGAGCTGCTAATAGAAGGACTTTGGTTTACCAAAGGCTCTGGGCCTCAGTTTTCACACCTATAAAATGATTGACATTGAGGTTAAAACATCCAGTTTTGATATAAATTTAATGTAATGTCAAAGGTTAATTGCTTTACAAAGCTAATGTTGACTACTGCAAGGTTTAGTAAATGAAATCTGCCTCTCCCCTCTCCCCATCTTAAGGATGGTTACATTGTGAAAGTTGCTGAGAACTCTGAGTTATTGGCATGTACCTATTCTTCTATTTGTAGAGAAAATGTAATATGAACGGCAAAACGAATTGGTAAAATTGCAATGGGCATGCTCTTAAATTAGACATTGGAGGGATCATTTTATACACATTAACAGATTATTATAATTCTTGAGAAGAAACATTAAGTCTGTTTCCTAGGTTCCTGTTTTCTAGTTCTTCATTGAAATAATAGATACGATATAGAAATCCTGTAAGTAACATGACTTTAGCCTTGGTTGTTACAGGCTCTTTTGGACTAGGATAGATTGTCGATAACCTTGATAATCAAGGTTATTGCCACATGAAAATAAGAGTTAAGAACAAATATTCGAATTATTCTAACAGTCTAAGGATTACCATCTTCTTAGATTTGTAAAAGTGGAGGTTTATTGCAGCATGAATATCTATGTAGATGAACTTTTTAAAGATCATTTCTTAGCTCTCCACTTCATAATGATTGACATAGTGTTTGGGACAATAACAGCTTCACCGTTTATTGGAATGTATTTCATCCAATGCTTCCCCATTTTTAATTAAATAACCATTACTGTGATAATACAAGTATGTTTTAGTGTTATCCCTATTTTATAGATGGGAAAACTGAACCACATAAAAAGTTGTTTTCAGCCGGGCTCAGTGGCTCATGCCTGTAATCCCAGCACTTTGCAAGGCCGAGGCAGGCGAATCACATGAGATCAGGAGTTTGACAGCAGCCTGACCAACATGGTGAAACCCTGTCTCTACTAAAAATACAAAAATTAGCCAGACGTGGTGGTGGGCACCTGTAATCCCAGCTACTCAGAAGGCTGAGGCAGGAGAATCACTTGAACCCGGGAGGCAGAGGTTGCAGTGAGCCAAGATCACTCCACTGCCCTCCAGCCTGGGCAACAGAGTGAGATTCCGTCTCAAAAAAATAAATAAATAAATAAATAAATACATAAATAAATACATAAATTTTTTTTAAAAAGTTGTTAGTTGTTCTAACTTATCAGATTCAGTTCTTTTTTACCAGAACTTGAAAATGTTCGTGATATTTCTTAGATTTCCTTAAATATATAATGTGTGCTCCAAAATAAGAGTTACCTATAGATGTTTAATTTTACTGGAACTTGTTTAGGCACTGAAGCATACATGGGATACTAAATAAGGTCTTAGCTTCATACAAATCTTTTCAAATAACAATTATAAAAGCATAGTTGTTTCTTAATCTCTGGAGTTTATTTTCTCTTTGAAACTCACATGTCTACATATATTGTCTAAGTATTGATACTAATAAATCATATAGGCATTCAAATTCAGATGACTAGCATCTATTTTTTTGTCACTTGTAGCCATCTATTATAGTGATGCAATATTGTTAATCGATTTATGGTAATTTTAGTACATTCCCATTAATCATTATGGATAGTAGAACCAACTTTTTAAAAAATGGGAGTAGATTGATACGTACTTACAAGAATTACAGGTATTTCAGCATAAAAGAAACAACATTCAAAAAGAAGACTAAGAATTACTAGACACAACTCTTGTATCTAAACGCTACAAAAGCTTGTTTTCTTTCATCATGCAATTCCTTAGGAAGAGTGGAGATTAAACACTGCAATATTTGTTGCCTAGCAACACCCACACGTTAGTGATAAAATTTTTCCACCGGAAATCACTTTTATTTTGGTCATTGTCTTTGAAATTGCGTCATTGTAACCCATCTTTATGCCAAAATGATCTTTTTTGGCATCTTGCTCTGTTGCCCTCCCCCCATTGGAGTGCTGTGGTACAGTCATGGTTCACTGCAGCCTTGACCTTCTGGACTTGAGTGATGCTCCTGCGTCAGCCTCACCAGTAGCTAGGAGTACAGGCATGCTTCACCATACCCAGCTAATTTTTAATGTATTTTTTGTGGAGATGAGGTTCCACTATGTTGCCCCAGCTGGTCTCGAACTCCTGGCCTCAAGCAATCCAATCCTCCTGTCTTGGCCTTTTGAGTGCTGGGATTACACATGCGAGCCACCACGTCTGGCCTTGATCTTTACAGTGCTTTCGAGTCTTGTTATACACGGGAAAGATAGAGGTCATATAGTTTGGGTCATGTACAGTTGCACAAGTAGGCCTTTCAATGGTTATCTCTCACACTGCAGTCCATTTCCTATTTCTGCCTTTCCCTGTCATCCTTCCTTTTCATTTATTGATAGTAAAAATCTTGAGGAAGGGGTGTGGTTTCCAGTAATGTTAATACATACTATATCTAATTAATTAGATCTTGGCAGATTAACTAGAGACAGAGGTTTTTGTTTTTCATGATGACAGAAAAAAATAATAATAACAAATAGATTGGGTTCAAAAGGTTCAAAAATTCCTGCTCAAGATACTAGGAACATAGCACTGCTGTCCATTTAAAGGGAATCCTTACTTAGCACCTGTGGTGTTCAAGGAGGAAAAGCACAGATCTAGGCAGAGAGACACCTGATTCTATAGTCACTTATTCTTAAGTTAGACACCACTTGCCTTTAGCTCGAGGGAATTCAACTGTATATATTAGGGGGTATTTCAAAACAAAACAAAACAAAAAAGAAAATGGAAGGAGGAAAATGGTTTGGTTATTCTGCTTGAATTTCCCCTAAAGAATACATGTCCTCTAAGGAATGTGACAGTGGCTCTCTCAAAAGTGTTTCAGATATCAGGTGCCTCTCATGCATAACATGGCGTCTTACTATGCTGAATGTGATCCCAAAATTGAAAATTCTGAGGCTTGGTATCTATATCATAGTTTCTAAGTGCAAACCATTTGCTTAACCAACGAAATAGGGTTTTCTTGTGTCATTGATGAGGGAAAAGCTTCCGATTTTGGACTTTGAAGAGATACAGGTCTCTAATGTGCTGCCTCCTGGAGGGCTTTTCTTGAGTAATTTTTTTTTTTTTTTTTTTTTTTTTTTTAATTTGTATTCCTGTTTTTCCTTTCTGTGTTGACTTTAGCACCTAAACTCAGTGTAGAGTGATTTCACTTTATCTGCTGTCCTCTTTCATCTTTAATAAGTCAACTTTCTAGGTCAGTGAGTGACTCTCTTGGTTTTCAGAATTGGAAACTAAGACCATTCAAGATCATTTCTCCTTTTATTTCTCTAGGTAAAGTACAAGCATTTTCTGTGTTCAGAGTGTGTATAAAAAGGTTTATGTGTATATTCACAGCACCTGTGACAGTTAAGAAACTGGTGTTAACGCTTCCATTTTTTAGTTACTTGAAGGTCGCTGTTTCGTAGGTCAGTGGAATTTTGTTTTTGCTTTCATTTTTAAGCCTTTGAATAGTAAATGGAACAATAGTAAATGTTTAGATATACTTACAACCCTAGTCTGTTAGTCTTAAATAAACCATAATGTATTTTCATTTGATGAACTTTGTTTGAAATTTGATCTTACATGATACATTAGCAAAGCTAGTTCTGTTTTAGGACCATACATAGCTAATACTTTTTTTGGAAAAGGAGAACTATCACACACAGGAATTTTTGTTTATGTTTTTTTCTTTAATTTATTTAAAGTCCTGACTCCCAGACTTGTAGTATAATTTTGGGTCTTGATTTCAGGTGAACAGATAAGTAGAAAATAAACTATACCTTAATTCTTTAATGAGAATATAGTGCCCTTTAACAAACACATAGTTGCCTTTAATAATAAAAATATTGATAGAACCCTAATTCATGAATTTATTCCGGCTGTAAATATTAAGTGGCATTTAATATTTAGCTGTGACATCGATACATAAGTATGTAGATACAAAATAGGACTAAACTATTGCAGATTTAAAGCATTACTAGCACTTGTATGTTATAAATATAAGTACAGATCTTTTTATATGTGTGTTTTGTTTTTATAGCATTACTTTATTCATACTAACTTTCCATTCTTTTTTCTTTTGGTGACCCACTTTTGCCTCATATTCTCTCTTTGTACTTTTTGAACTTCCCTTTTTATGTAAATTGACCAATAACACTGAATTCCTTTTTGCAAATTGAAGCTCTTTCCCCTTTCATGTTCCCTCTTACGTGCCAGATTAGAGAACATGAATGCTCTCTAGTTTTAAACTGTGTTTTGCTTAAGTACCTACCCATACTTCCCATGAGGGCGAAAGCCATGTAGCCTTGAGTACGCAAATAACCATGTGCAAAGGTAAAAAGTTCATGTCACGCAGTATATGTAATTCATATAGTCTCCCTTTATATTTAGTAGTTCTTTTACCGCTTTAAACAAGTGTGACTCATTTTATAATAACTGAAATTTGTTTGAAACACCAGGTTTTATCCTAGTTTATGGATGCAAAATTATGACCTAAAAAGAAAAGAAAAATCATCATTTCTGAGTTTCCATTTATAGGGACCTCATTTTATAATTAGGAATGAAGAATAGCAGTGTTATATATTTCAGTGAACAAAACAAAAAGTATTGATTTTGGGCTCAAATAGAAATTGCTTTAATCTAAAACAGATTATTTTTAATTTAGTAATTAATTTTCTACAGAATGAGATGATTCCCTTACCAGTGGCTTAAATAAATAATGTAACACCAATATATCACACACAGCTTCTTTTTATTTTGTGTCCCGGATCTAATTTATTTGAATTTTTCTTGGCAGAAATAACAACAGGAAAAAAAATCATTAATAGCAAAGTATAGAACATTTAAATGTGCCAGGAATTATGTAAAGTTCTTTCTCTGCATCAACTCTTAATTCTCACACTTGTGAAGTAAGTGCACCACAAGGTGTGTTTTACAGATGAGAAAACTAAGGTTAATAGATGACAAAACCCAGATTCAAATTCAAAATAAAATATTTTGAGTCCCAGATCTAGTCCTATATTTATAAGTAATTATATGTAAATATATAACATGCATTTGTATATATATGTATTTTTATATAAATGTTTATATATAAAATATTTAGTAACTAGTGTCTATTTCCAGTCACCAGCTGCATTAGCCCTTACCAAGAAAGTCAGCCTGTCCTTTGAAGCCAGACTTTGACTTCTCTGTCCTCTGTGGCGTCTTATTCCATCAGAAGTCTGTTTCATCTGCATTGAAAATCTGTTCTCTAGTGTAGTCACCTTCATCAGTGATCTTAGCTAGATTGTAGATAACCTATGTGCAGTTTCTCCATCAGCACTGGCTGCTTTATCTTGCATACACACACACACACACACACACACCCCTCAAAGCCTTAATTTATAGACGTGAATAGCTTTTGTTATGAGTAGTGAGTTTTTAAATTTTTAATCTTTTAACTTTTCTTAATCTTTCACCTACCCGTCAAAGAAAGAAAAAGTCAGCTGTGCAAACAGACAAGTAAGTGTGATATATAAAGGAGTCGCCAGGAGCTGTTAATCCAAGATAAATAGGATAAATGTGGGATAACATTTATTTTGCACATTGGCCAAAACTAGTCTTGAATTTCATTGACCCACCTGTGCTCTCTTGTTCCACTGCAGTCAGCATTGCTGCATAACTACCCATTAAAACCCATGATATTTAAAAAACAAAGAATACAGGCACTTGCTATATGACAAATGTTTGCAAGTTGTAAGATTAATTATTGTAATAGCAGGAGTCAGCAGAATGCCCCATAATTTTCAGCCCAAATGCCTTCAGTTGATTTCTCATTCATACAAATTTAATTTTCTTATCTTCTCCAAAGAAGATTTTTAAACACTTGAATGTCATCCTTGATAGGGTGAATCCTTGATTCACCTTGGTGTTTGCTTCATTAACTGCTTTTAGTAAGGTTAGTTTTATACTGTTGTTTTCTTTCCCTCTGTGTTCTGTCAAACCCTTTTATAAAAATTCTTCAAATGTACAGTAGTTGAATATTTTGGGACTGTCTCTGCTCTATGTTTTTTATTTTTTATTTTTCCCTAAAGACACAGACATTTCAAAATATTTGGGGAAAAAAAGGCATACCTTAAAGATTTTTTGAGCTCAAGTCCAGACCACTGCAATGAATGACTTCTTTGTTTTCCCAGTGCATATAAAAGTTATGTTTACATGATACTATGCAGTAGCATTATGTCTGTAAAAACTATGTGCCTATCTTAAAAATATTGCTAAAAAATGCTTAACAGTCATCTGAGCTTTCAGTGAGTTGTAATCTTTTTGCTGGTGGAGGATCTTGCCTTGATGTTGCTAGCTGTTGACTGATCAGGGTGGTGGTGGTTGCTAAAGGTTGAGTAGTTGTAAATCTGTGAAGTTTGCCACATCAGTTGATTCTTCCTTTCACAAAAGATCTCTCTGTAGCATGTGATGCTGTTTGAAAGCATTTTGCCCAGAGTAGAACTTTTTTCAGAATTGGAGTCAACCCTTTCAGAACTTGCTGTTGCTTTATCAACTAATTTATGGAATATTCTAAATCCTTTGCTGTCATTTCAACAATGTTCAAAGCCTCTTCACCACGAACTGTTTCCATCTCAAGAAACCACTTTGCTTATCCAGAAGGAGCAACTCCTCATCTGCTCAAGTTTTATCATGAGACTGCAGCAATTCAGTCACATATTCAGGCTCCACTTCTAATTCTTGTTCTCTTATAGTTTCCACCACATCTGCAATTACTTCCTCTACTGAACTCTTGAACCCCTCAAAGTCATCCATGAAGACTGAAATCAACTTCTTCCAAACTCCTATTGATGTTGATATTTTTACCTGCTCCTATGAATCTCAAATGTTGTCAATGGCATCTAGAATGGTGAATCCTTTCCAGTAGGTTTTCAATTTGTTTTGCTGAGATCCACCAGAGGAATTACTATCTCTGGCAACTATAGCCTTACAAAACTTACTTCTTAAATAATAGAACTTGCAAGTAGAGTGACTCCGTGATCCATGGACTGTAGAATGGATGTTGAATTAGCAGGCATTAAAGCAACATTAATCTTTTTATATATTCCATCAGAGCTCTTGGATGACTGGGTACATTGTCAATGAACAATATTTTGAAAGGAATCTTTTTTTTCTGAGCAGTAGGCTTCAACAGTGGGCTTAAAATTTTCAGCAAACCGTATTATGAACAAATATGATGTCATCCAAGCTTCTGTTTTATTTGTAGATCACAGGCAGAGTAGATTTAGCATAATTCTTAGGGGCCCTAGGATTTTCAGAGTGGTAAATGAACATTGACATCAACTAAGTCACCAGCTGCGTTAGCCCATACCAAGAAAGTCAACCTGTCCTTTGAAGCTTTGAAGCCAGACACTGACTTCCTTTAGCGTGAAAGTCCTATGTGGCATCTTATTCATTAGAAGGCTGTTTCATCTGCATTGAAAGCCTGTTAGTCACCTTCATCAGTGATTTTAGCTAAATGGTAGATAACTTGTGTGCAGTTTCTTTATCAGCACTGGCTGCTTTACCTTGCACTTCTATGTTACGGAGATAGCTTCTTTCTTTAAACCTCATCAACCAACCTCTGCTAGCTTCAGACTTCTCTTCTGCAGGTTCCTCATCTTTCTCAGCCTTTATAGAATTGAAGACAGTTAAGGACTTGCTCTGCATTAGGCTTTGGCTTATGGGGATGTTGTAGCTGGTCTGGGCTTCTATCTAGACCACAAAATCTTTCTCCATATCAGTAATAAAGCTGTTTTGCTCTCTTATTCGTATATTCACTGGAGTAGCATTTTAATTTCCTTTAAGAACATTACTTTGCATTTAAAACTTGGCTTTTTGATGCAAGAGTCTTAACTTTTGGCCTATCCGAGCTTTTGATAATCTTTTCTCACTAGGCTTACTCATTTCTAGCTTTTAATATAAAGCCAGAGATATGCAACTCTTCCCTTTCACTTGATCACCTAGAGGCCATGATAGGGTTCTTAACTGGTATAATTTCCATACTGTTGTGTCTTAGGGATTAGGGAGGCTTAAAGAGAAGAAGAGAGATGGGGGAATGGCCAGTTGGTGGAGTAGTCAGAACACATGTAATATTTATCAATGAAGTTCGCCGTCTTATGCAGACACTGTTCGTGGTGCTCCAAAACATTTACAAGAGTGATAATGAAGATTGCTGATCACAGAGCACCATAGCAGGTGGAATAGGAACAAAAAATTTTGAAATATTATGAGAATTACCAAACTATGACACAGAGACACAAAGTGAACACAAGCTGTTGGAAAAAATGGCTCTGATAGACTTGTCCAAGCAGAGTTGCCACAGGCTTTCAATTTGTTAAAAAAGGATCTGTGAAGTGCGGTAAAGCTAAGCACGATAAAACAAAGTATGCTGGTATATTAGAAACCTTTGGTTCTATAGCAACATGTTTGTCATACATAGACGCATACATGTGTACATATGCGGTTTTTCATTGCTTCCAAATTACTTCCAAGTTATTTAGACTCCCTCGTATGTCAGTGTAGACCCTTTGCAGTTTGGCTTTTACCTGCACTTTCAACCCTTATCATCTTCAGAAACCTTCAAAAATAACCTTCTTTGTAGCTCTGATGATTCACCCCCGCTACCTCCAGGCAATACACCTCTTCTCTTTGCATGGAATGAGTTCCCTCCTATTTGCCCAACTTTTGAGTGTGTGTAAGTGTGTGTGTGTGTGTGTGTGTGTGTGTGTGTGTATGATTCTGTCTATATTAATTTGGTCCTCGGGCGTTTTGTCTTAATTTGAGATTCCCACAGTATCTGAGACACTTCCTGGCACATAGTAGGCACCAAATAAACATGTGGTTTTATATGAGTGCCAAGTACCATTTCTTTAGGAAGTTGATTTTCTCTGATAATTGCCTTTAGTAAAAATATTTAAATTGCTTCTTAAATTCTAAACTACATTGTTTTTATTCACACGAAAAATAAATCTTGCCGTATTTTTTCTAGAGTGCCACTTTAAAATGTATCAGATTAAAAACCATCAGCATCTCAGCATTTTTCACATTTGTACATGTATACATGCATGTGCAGACACACACAGACACACTTATCGGCAAGGTTGTTTGCCTTCACTTTTTCTCTGAGTAATAATGAAGTGAAGGTCTTAGAAACAGAATTTTATGACATGTAAACAGCATTCATAATTCCTCCAAGAGAATGCCAGTATATTTGTATCAAACAAAAAGAGCAGGAGTTATGGATGACTCAGTGTATATTCAGCCAAACAAAGAAATCTTCGTTGATTTTATTCCTACTGGACATACCTCAGTATTGAACACCATTAATAGTGTTGGCCTCAAAACAGCTCTTCACTAGGCCTCTCTTCTTCTTTCAGGACTACTTCCTTTGATTTGATTTCCAGACCATTTCTGGAATGAAGTAGTTGCACTCTGGAATAAGCTACAGGTTTTCACAGCCTCTCTCAAAATGTGGCACCGAGAACCAAGCACACTATTCACAATATTACTCATCTAAATCACTTTAGAATTCAGTGGAATGTTTGCCTTCCTAGTGCTGGGTGAGATGACTTTTGCTTGTCTCATGTTAATTGCATTCATCTTGAGCTTACAGTCAGCAAACACCCTCTACCTGAATTATTTTCTCATATAAACTGATTTTTAAGTGAAGCCTCATGAATCCTATATGGTATAGTTAATTGCAGTCCTCTTGGTAGCATTTAACAAACTAATTTACACACTTTTTATTTTATTAGTAGTCTTTTTTAAAACTAGACTATTGTTTATCTTTGTGAATACTTAAAGTATTTTCTGTTTGTTTATTTCTTTTTAATTTTTGTAGTACTGGAGAAAATGAAACTGGGAGTGACACATCAAGATGCTTGGCTCAATAAGAAAACCACGTTAGGAGCAACCTATGTATATTGGAGACTTCAGAGTAACCAGCAAGGAAGAGAAAACTTAATCGTCAAGTTATCATATTTTCCAGATATTACATGGTACCTGAATTCTACTTCCTTGGATGTCATTGCTTAGATATAGTCCTGAAGGGTTTGTTGTGAAATATTGTATATATTTTTTCAAATGTATACCTTGTTAATAAATTAAGAAATGAGAAATATTCTTATTTATTTACATGTTATGAGAGTTCTGGAGGAAGTAATATGTTGAAATAGCAAAACAGTTTAGTTTTTGAGTTTAAAATGTTATGTTTTCCTCTTATATCTTCATATCAGGACAGCAGTAACCTGAATTTAGATTGTCACAATTTACAAGTTTTTGTTTGTTCCTTCCTTCCTCTCTCTTCTCCCACTCACTGTTGTTTGTTGTTTTTTCCTAATTTACATGTTTAAAGTTCTACTTAAAAGTTTTCTTCAAGTTTTTACATGTTACGGCTCATTCTTTTGCAGTTCAAGAATTGCTTATATTTTTAAAAGATATTCATTTTCTCTTATACATAATTGATTTTTTGTAAACTACAGTTCATAGTTCTTTTAGCTTGTAAGTATGAATATAGTAGAATATGAAAATGTGGCTATTTAGATAACTAGCCAAAAGGTCGTCTGACCACCAGTTTTAGTATTGAGCGTAAGATATTTTTATAGATTCATGTAAGGCAATGTAAATTGTCTTTCTACAATAAAATTTTTTGATGCAAATTTAGATTTCAGAAACTTTTTGATGCTATAAAGGAACTGAGGAACAAAAGGTTTTTTGAAATAGCTCACCTAGACCTGTTAATGTAATATATTCTTTCTGAGTTAACCAAATTAATTTTTTGTTTTTTAAGACTAGATCTAATCCCTCTAGCTTTTTTGCTGGAACTTTGGGGAAAAAGAACAAATACAGATATACAAATGATATGAACAATATAGTAATAATCTTTTGCAACTTAATATGTTACATAGTCATATGACTTGGTCTTGGAAGACAAAGAATTGTTTTGGTGCTGAATAAATATTAAAAATCAAGTGACAGAGAAAATGAAGGTAAAATTGTGGCACAGTTTCAGAGAGCGCCATTAATGATAATGTGTATTTGTCTCAAATTCTTAGCCCTGAGCTTGCCTCTTTAGAGTGGTGTTACCAGCGAGAGGGCAAGCATGTAATTAAGAGACACTCTAGAGGCATATGGAATGTGATTTGTATAAAACATACCTGCTGATTAGAAAAATGGTAAGAATGAAAATACCTTTATACATCATCTTAAGAGAGCGTATATCTAAACTAAATGGGCAGGCTTCATCCTCTACCTTTCTTTTTCTTTTCTTCGCGTGTTTATGTCTTTTTTGTTGTTCAGACATTTTTATCCCTCTGCGTGCTCATTCTTGTAGTTCCGTTTCTATTGGCACTTCCTCCAAAATTTTTCTCTGAATTACCTTTGTTGAAAGTGACCTTTCTTCCTTGTGAACTCCTACACTTGCATCTCCTATTTCAGGGTTTGGCATACTTTTTCTTTAATGGGCTAAGAAAGTAAGTATCTTCAGCTTTGGGGGACATATGGTCTCAATAGCATCAACTTAACTCTGCTAACTGGAAGGCAAAAGTGTATCATCTTACTCATCCATAAACTCCACAGCACTCTGCATAGATAGGAGCCTGTTTATAAGGAACTCAACAAATAATTCTGACACAGACATGAAATTCTCTAAGGGCAGACACTGACAACTAGTAAGAAAGGTTGATCATGAGTAACTTTGTATTCAGTGCCACCTTAGCAAGAATTGTAAAGAGGATAAACCTTTCTAGGAAGGGTGACGCGTGCTGGGTGAGGAAGGAGCATCTCTCAGGAGGGTAAACAGTAGCTGTGGATTTGCTGAGAGATTTTGGCTGTGAGTGACAAGCCTATATCAAAAAGAAAAGTGACTTATCAATCTCAGTTTTTATTGCTCAAAGCAATTCTTCACTCCTAATTTTTCCAAATTCCATTGTTTTTACTCTTTAGAGCTCTATCTTGAGTGTAGTCTGCATGTTTCTTTATTGTCATTGCCATGTGACTTCTTTGGTGACAAGTTCAGTAATATTTCAAGCATGATGTTTGTTTTGAGTTTGAGAAATGTGTTTGTGAGGACACATCACTTTAATTAAAAAGTGTGAATACCATGGTCATTAAGTTATTCAGAGTGAGATTTCTGAGTGGGGGAGAGAGAATGTAGATGGCAGTTATTGAGAGTGGGGCTATAGGAAAAAAAGAAGAAAAGTATGGTTAACATTCCCAAATAAAGGGTGATACAGCTTTGCTTTTTGCTGGGGTTAGCAAAAATCATTCTCCATATGCTAGTTTTAGATGTTCCCCAGTTCATTTGTATTATTGAGTTTTCAACTGGGTATATATTGTTATAATAGCAGTCAACATGATGTAGGGGCTCGGTATTACATGTCAGGACTATATTAATTGCTTCATGTGCCTTATCTCATTATTCTATGAGATAGAATTATCTCCTCATTTTTTAGTTGCAGTAATTGAAGTTTAAAGCAATTGAATCATCTGCCCAAGAATAAGCTGCTGGTGAGAGCACAGTTGGGATTTAAGTTGAGTTAGGCCCCAGTGATCACAGTCTTGACTGTTAAATTCTTCCAGCCTTCATTTTTCACTGAGATAATGGTAATGATAGTACTGACCTCTAATGTGTGCGTTTGTGGGTGTGTGGTCCATTCAGCTTTAATCCCCAGAAGACAAGACTTATTCCTTTTCTTATTTTTGGTCATGTTTTATTTTTCCATTGCTTTTAACAGGATTACCAAAGGCACACTCAGTAGTCAGTAAACACATTTCTAAGAAAGGTGTTGTGTCATCATGCCACATATTCATACTTGCCTTGAGTTGGAAAATATATCATTCAGTAAAAACATACAGGTAAAATAAATCTTGCCAATGCAATTGTTAACCTACAATCCTAATATACCTTAAGTATATCCTTGCATATAAATATAACATTGCCATTTAAAACGATAAACCAAGTTGAGATTCTTAGGAGCATGTTGTAAGTAATTACTAATGTTTGCTTTATTTTAGATAGATCACACACCTTCAAATAAAAACTGATATAGATTCAACACCCTGAGAATAAACCTTAGTGCCAAATGGAAAATAATTTTTTACAAGTAAATTTGAAGAACAATGTGGACTTTCTATAATTATATACAGAAAATATACTGATTTACCAAATGAGTAATTTTGATATATTAATATTTCACTTATAAGAATGCATACCACCTGATCCAGGATGGGAGCAAGGAACAGAAAAAGAACATTAGGTAAAAATGAAAGAAATCTGAATATAGTATGGAGTAGCTAAAAACAAACCCCCCAAAAAAGGAAAAACAGAATAAGCCTTAGAAGATAGTGAGCATCCCACTTGGGTGACCACTTACAGAAGCTGAGGTGGGACCCCTGCATCTGATAAGAGGTTGCACTAGACCACAGGAACCACATTCCACTATAAGAACTAGGGTGGGACTGGACATGTCAGAACCTCCTGGGACCTCTATTAAATGTGCACATTCCCAATCCCCACTCCTGAGCAGCTAAATCAATCTGCAGGTGGGCCTTATGAGTTTTCCCAGGGGATTCCGATGCCTGCTAGATTTAAACAGTAGATTAGATGTTAAGTTTTCCTGTAGTCCAGAGGTTCCATAGGCCAGTGTCAGGGAACAGGGGTCAGGGCTGGGAAGGCATTAGAACAGAAGATATATTTGAGGCTCTGTTAACGCTGGTCATCCAACCCAACCACATATCTCCTGTTATATGCTAACCTCATTTTCTCTTTATTGTCTATAGTGACAAAAAATAAATTTTATGTAGCCAAAAAACCTAACAAAAAGCACTTTTCTGTATAATGAGTAGTTTATTTTAAGAATGGGTACTACGTAAATACTGGCAAGTGAAAGTTCATTTTGTTCAGTGCTATGGGCTGGTGCATTACATTTCAACACTAGCTTTTTACTTTTATCTACCCTGAGGGTAGATAACCCATATTCCAAAATGCAGTATCATTTTCATTTACTGTTAGTAACATTTTAAGACATATGTAGTTTCTAAAACTTCATATACTTTATATGGAATATGAACAACTTTAATATGAATAGTCTAGAAAAAAAATGGTTTTTTTAGGAAAAATTGCCACGAAATCATGAGCTAAGTCAATGGTTATTTTAAGCCACTTAATTTTGAGACTAGTATTTCATAGAGAAAAAGCTAATACTGATATCACATGCTAATTGCGTATAAAACACTAGGAATGTCAAAATAGAACATAAGAAAATGAATCTAGTGGACCCACTGCATAGTGTAACTTTGGGATGAATTTAAAAGAATATTTAAGTCACAGTCAATTTTCTGTTGGTCTGATTTTACCAAATAACCCCCTAAATAAGGAGTCTGATTTATCTAAAATAGAAGTTAACGTAGCATCCCAGTATTGCCATTCTAAAACTCTGGCGTGTAAATGGGAGAAATAGAAATAAGCTCAAACTCGGTAGAGTAACCCATTTCTTCATGAACCATAGCATTTAACTAGAATTTGGCCAGCTCATGCCTGTAATCCCAGCATTTTGGGAGGCCAAGGCAGCCAAATCACTTGAGCCCGGGAGTTCAAGACCAGCCTGGACAACATGGTGAAACCCCATCTCTTCAAAAATGCATATATTTGTGTGTGTGTGTGTGCGCGCGTGTGCACAAAAATTACCTAAGCGTGGTGGTGCACGCCTGTAATCACAGCTACCTGGGAGGTAGAGGTTGCAGTGAGCTGAGATCGCACCCTTGCACCCCAGCCTGGGTAACAGAGTGAGACAACTCTATCTCAAAAAAAAGAATTTCACTAGAATTTATATCTTCAATGTTTGCATTAGATCGTCACCAGCACTATCTGCCTTGTGACTGTCAGGACTAATCTTTACATTGTTTATCTTATGTCTTTTACCTCAATTTATGTCCATCACCACAAGAATCCCAGACCTCCATAATCATACCTTATGCCCTGGTCTTACCCACATATGGCTCAGTACAACTGCATCTCCCCAAACCTCAGAACTCCTTGGGCCATCATCGTCAGAGACATTTGAACCAGAACAACTCCATCTTGAATAGGGGCTGAGTATAATGAAGCTGAGAGCCACTGGGCTGTGTTCCCAGGAAGTTAGGCATTCTTAGTCACAGGATGAGATAAGAGATTGGCTCAAGGTAAGGTCACAAAGACCTTGCTGGTAAAACAGCATGTGGTAAAGAAGCCAGCCAAAAGCCACCAAAACCAAGATGGGAATGAAGGTACCTCTGGTCGTCCTCACTGCTCATTATACGCTAGTTATAATGCATTGGCATGCTAACAGACACTCCCACAGGCACCATGACAGTTTACAAATGCCCTGGCAACATCAGGAAGTTATCCTATATGGTCTAAAAAGGGGAGGAACCCTCAGTTCTGAGAACCACCCTTTTCCTCGAAAACTCATTGAATAATCCACCCCTTGTTTAGCGTATGATCAAGAAATAACCATAAAAATAGCCAACCAGCAGCTCATGCTGCTGCTCTGCCTATGGAGTAGCTATTCTTTCTTCATAAACCTGCTTTCACAATATGGACTCCCCCGAATTCTTCTGCAGGAGATCCAAGAACCCTCTCTTGGAGTCTTCATCGGGACCCCTTTCCAGTAACTTCAGCAGGATCTGTGAGTGCCAGTTTCCTTCTGTGGGGCAAAACTAAGTGCTAAGTACCCCCCCCCCCCTTTTTTTGTTTTTAAGAGAACTTTCTGCCTTTTTGAAGTGGCTACATTGTCTGGGGTACATACCCTGGAGTTCATTGTCACAGGAGAATTTAGGACAGACACACGAGGAGTTTAGGAAGTGGAGGTTTAATAGGTAGAAGAGAAGGGAAAGAGAAACAGCTTCCTCTATAGATATCTGCACTCACACCGTGCATACCTCCAGGCTTTAAGGCATGGCCCATAATGTATCTCCGAGTGGAAAAAACCGATGGTCTCCAAGTGGAAAAGACCAGTTGGTGGTGAATGCGCCAAATTTTCTAGTCCGGTTTGAGAGGCGGTTTCTGATTGGTTCGATCAGGTATGACATTTGGATAGTGCATGTGGAAGGCTGGTCGCCCCTCTCTGATCTTGTGCAAATAGGCTTTCCAGTTGATTGGGCCCATCTTGTCTAACACGTGGCTGGCAGAGAAGGGAAGATGAAGCCACCATCTTGAAAATGTCTAGTCCTTAGTTTCTGCTGGCATTCACCCATGCAAGCTCCCAGCTTGTTTGTCTATGTCTGCAGCTCAGCTTTACAGACTGCTCTTTGTTAGAAAATGATTTGGAGCTGCTTTTCGTTAAAGAGAAAAGCCTTACCGAGGACTCCCATACCCTTACTATCTGCTTAAGTGATTTCTTCTTAACTCCTGTATCACTTTTACACAGCACAGAATAATGATGTGTCCATAAATGAGCCTTTGCAAGATTACCATTTATCAAACAAAACCAGTGATGTTTAGTTAACTGTTTGTAATAGTAAATGGTTGGTAGAATGTCTAATTCAATAAATGTTTCATAGATGAGTAAATGAATGGTTTAATTTCAATAAGCTCGATTCTTGATCATATGTTCCCTTTTAAATCTAATTTTAAAAATCTGAGTTTGATATTTTTTAAAAAGGTTAATATAAACGTAGCATACAATACTGCAATTTCACTCCAGGTTATCTGCCAAGAGAAATGAAAATATGTCCACATGAAGACTTGCACACAAATGTTCTAAGCGTGATTCATAATAGCCAAAAAAAAAAAAAAAAAAAACAACTCATGTGTCCATCAATTGGTGAATGGCTAAAAATGATGTGATATAGTCACACAATGGGATACTGTTCAGCATAAAAAAGGAACTCCACCTCCTCCCACTGCAACTGGAATAGCTGGTTCTGTGGCGGCTTCCACCTGGCTGCAGCTTCCTCCTCACCTCCTCTTGGTCTTCACCTCAGATCCCCTTCGTCCACCTTCACCCATGCTGTGGTCACCAGCCCTGTGGCAACCTCCAAGCCTGGACATTCTCCTTCCCCTCTGGCACTGCTTACCAGAGTCAGTTTTCCTCACATCACTGCACTGACACCATGCATACCTCTAGGCTTTAAGGCATGGCTCATGATGACCATAAGGAGCAGTAGAGCCCAGGCTGCTGCCTGGGAACACAAGTAGCCCAAGAAGCAGTGGACTAACCTGAGGCCCCACGTGCTTGCTGGGCTGCAGACACCCTTAGACACTGAGTTCATCAACAGTTGGCCTGACTGCACCACAACAAATCAAGTTTGCTAAAAAGAATCGTGATCTTGAAAGAAACTAGGATGCCTTATTTAAGCCTCTGCAATGATTTGAGATGAAAATGACCAACTCAGAAAACTGTTGTGATAGTCTTATCGAGCAAAGGGGGCTTGCTGCCTGATGCATTAAAAGCCTATACTGTGACATCAGGTTTTTGAGAAAAGGAAAGTTTTATTTGAAAGTCAGTACTCAAGGAGACAGGAATCAAGCTCAAATCTGTCTCCCTGTGCTGGCTTTAAGTTAGTAATTGTATTACAAAAGGTTTAGAGGATGAATACTGGCATTAGCAGGTGATTGGTGGTAGGAAAGAGGAGGCCTGCAAAGTTCCGGGGCATATGCAGTTATCTCTTCATGTCTCCTCATGGGTCCCATGTGCAAATTTGGGAAGAGTTAGTATAAACCGTGTGGTGGAAATTTAGGCTGTGACATTAGCAAGCTTGTTCTGTACAAACTTTAGTTGGCCATCCTGGTTCCAGCTGATTGCAACCAGTTTTTTCATCACCTAAGCAAGGAGGTTTCTGTGTGTCAGCAAGTGGTTTCTTTTTCTATCTGGCATTCTACAAACTCGAAAATTTCTGTTAGTCGTTGGTCTCTTTAACTCTTTGTGGTATTGTTTCAATTTTCAAATAAAGCATGAGGCAAACATCAAACAAGCAAAGCTTAAAGAAGAAAAAGGCTGGAGTAAAGGAAGATTCCAAAGAAATAACTGGGGCAAAGCTGAAGAAAAAGAGTTTAAAGGAATTTCTGATGAGGCTAAAGAAAATTTCTGGATTTTAGTTCACTGTTTTAAAGAATATTGTTTTGATTGTGTGATTAAGAAGCATTAATGAATTTGTTGTAAAAAATTTGGAAGATGTTGAACTAAAACTCAGTTCCTGGCAAGCCCCTAAAAGTTACACATTTGAATTTCACTTTGAGCCTGGTGAGTATTTTAAAAACAAAGCGCTAACAAAGACATATAAAGTCTTGACCAGAATTTATATCAAATCCTTACCTTTGTCAGGGAGTTGAAATTCAAAGCTGCATAAGATGTCAAGTAGATTGGAAGAAAGAAAAAATCTATCACCATGAAAACCATTCAGATGGCTGGGCGTGGTGGCTGACACCTGTAATCCCAGCACTTGGGGAGGCTGAGGCGGGCAGATCATGAGGTCAGGAGATCAAGACCATCCTGGCTAATACAGTGAAACCCCATCTCTACTAAAAATACAAAAAAGTTAGCCGGACATGGTGGCAGGCTCCTTTAGTCCCAGCTCAGGAGGCTGAGGCAGGAGAATGACGTGAACTTGGGAGGCAGAGCTTGCAGTGAGCAGAGATCGCACCACTGCACTCCAGCCTCGGTGACAAAACAAGACTCCATCTCAAAAAAATAAAAAATAAATAAATAAAACCATTTAGAAGAAGAAAAGCAGTGTGAATGGGAAAAAACAAAGTTACTTAAGTAGTTTCAGTGATTCATTCTTTTTTAGTCTTCCTATAGTTCCTGAACAAGAATACCTGGATGAAAAAGAAGCAGTTATGCTTGCTTAGAACTTTAAAATAAATCAGATTATACATGATGATGAAATCGCCAAATCAGTATCTTACCTTACAGGAAGTGTTTCTCATGTTTCTGAAGAGGATCCTGATAATAAATATGACAGGACACTTGATGAGGATGAGGAGGATACATTTGCAAAAATTACTAAAAATATGAAGAATATCTGACTAGAATTGTGTGAACTGTAAACTATAATGTGTAACCTTGATTATTATAACAACTTAAAGCCAACAGCATTTATAGTCTTACTGTACATAATTTTCTTGGTGGAGATAGTTTTAGAGAATATGCCAAGGAAGTTTTGAAGTATTAATTAATTATCCTTAGCTTGTATTAGTATCAGTTTCTGCAAGATGTGGAGAATGAAGTAAATTCCATAAAGCAGATTAATTTGTTCTGACATATTTACTTTGTGTGAACTCCTTTTGACAAGTACTTCTCGAACTGCAACTCCAAACATTATTTGAACTATTAGCAGATATATATTTACATATATATTTTGTTTTGGCTCAGTTGAAAGTTTATTCTGCTAGAGCTAGAGGTATTTTCTTTATTCTGCTGAAGCAATGCAGTGACTTATTAAACTATAAGGTAGTTTGCTTTTTAAATGTTTTAAATCAATTACTAGTCCACATTTAAGAATTTCTATTATAGTGACAATTAATGTTAATTACTGCTTTATTATGGTTTTCTTAATGACAGTAATCTATAATTAAACTGTCATAGTGAGATATTTACCATTATAGTATTAATATAATGTTCTTAAATGTTTGCATAATGGTAGGTAAGATGAATAAGCACATTTTCTTTGGGGCAGAGCCCATGTTATATTTCATTGAAATGTTCAAAAGTACTATTCAGCAAGCTTTGTTCACGTTCTTTTGTTACTTGGAAGTGTCAAAAATAAAAACGGAACAGAAGAAATATTTCTGTGAGAGAAGATACATTATAGTAGTTAAATAGAGAACTTTTAGCTTGGCAAACTAGGGATTTTTTAATAGCATGTATAATTAAAATTTGAGAGATTTTTTTTTTTTACACTGCTGTTCCACAAACATTTTGCTTGAGTAGATATAACATTTTGCTTTCTTTTGGAAACCCAAATAAGAGGGATATGATCAAAAAATAAGAAAGTGGTAAGAACACACAAACTGAATAAACAGCTGAACATACTAATAAGAGAAAATGTGTTTGTTGACTTCAGAAAGGAATTAATATGAAATAAGAGAAAGTTAACATAGTCTGTCTCTTTATCATCATTTAGAGACTGTACTTTCTGACAGGAAGTTGCTGCTAGGACAATATTAGAGATTATTATTGTTTTCATAAAGACAATTCAAAGATGAATTAGTAATATGTCAATAATAAATGAGTAATTTATTAGTAACCAATTTTGTTATGAATGAGAGTGGGGAACTATTAGATTAAAGCCAGAAAACTGTATGATTGAATTCAGAATGGATAGAGAAGTTTGCATAAAGGCCTGAGATCCAATAATATTTGAATCCTACATTGTTTTCAGGAACAATATACAAAGGGGACATTAGCATAATGGAAATGAAAGTATCAATAGTGCCCTATATGCCAATGTTTAGCTCTGTTTTAAAAAGGGTGAAAAAGCTAAATTGAAAACAATGGTTTGAGGACTAAAAGCATCTTCCTCTTAGTTCTAAACTACTGCATCTTGCCCCTCTTGCTAGATACATGGAGGAAAGAACCGGAAGGGAGTTTGCTTGGAGTGGGTGGGGAAAGAAACACGAAGGTAGAATCTGTATCAGCCCTTGATTAGTTTGTCCACCCATTTCATCCTTGGAGATGATGGAGTGGGAAAGAGTGTTGTCTGTACATTAGGTTCCTATGACTGCTGTAAAAATTTACCCCCAATTTAGTGGTAAATTTACCACCAACTTATCTTACAGTTTGGAGGTCAGAAGTGCAAAATGGATCTCACTAGACTAAAATCAAGAGGTCAACAAGGCTGCATTCCTTTCCTTTCTTTTCTTTTTTTGTAAAATATTTAAAGAGGTTTATTCTGAGCCAACTATGAGTGATCAAGGCCTGAGGTACAGTCACAAGAGGCCCTGAGAACATGTTCTTAAAGTGGTTAGGTTACAGTTTGATATACATTTTAGGGGGACAGAAGTTACAGGCAGACATTAATCAAAAATGTTAGGTGTGTATTGGTTTAGTCCAGAAAGGTGGGACAACTCGAAGGCGAGATGCTTCCAGACCATAGGTGGACTCAAAGAGTTTCTGATTGGAAATCAGTTGAGAGAGTTACTATCTTAAGACCTGGAATCGATAGAAAGGAGTGTCTCAGTTAAGTGTTTGTGGAGACCAAGCTTCTTTTTCTTTTTTTTTTCCAATAACTCTTGGGGCACAAGTGTTTTTTGGTTACGTGGATAAATTGTATAGTGGTGAAGTATAAGATTTGAGGCTGTAGGGAAAAATCTGGTTTTTTTGCTTTTTTTTTTCAGCTTTTAGAGGCTGCAGATACTACTTCCATCTTCAAAGCCAGCAATGGCTAGTCATGTCCTGATTCTTCTGCCTCTCTCTTTCCCCTTGAAGGACCCTTGTGTTTACATTGTGACTACCTGGATAATACAGGTAATCTATTTAAGATTAGCTGATTAGCAACCTTAACTCCCTCTTGGCTTGTAACCTAGCAAGTTCAGGGGACAAGGATGTGGACATATTGTTGGTTAGTGTGGGCGGGGAGCGCCATTCTCCCTTCATACAGTGTAAGACTCTTTAATGCAGGTGATTCTACCAAATAAGCTGACTGAACAGAGTTGCAACTTCTACCTAGGGTTGGAAACTAGGAAGGCCATGGAAAGAGGTACCAGCTTTCTGGCACTGGGAGAGAACAGAAATGTGCTTGCCCTTAAATACTTATTTATGTTCTCTATTTTAACCCATGGACTCTGAAAAGGGCATAAATAGTATACTTTAAAATAAACTTCAAGAATGTAATATTTTAGCCCACATATTCATGCCCCTCATATTTTTCATTTATCAATACTCCAAGTACCTTATCCAGAAAAAAATCCTGAGAACTGTGCAATAAGCACATGACAACATAATAGAAAGCCAAATGTATTAGGTAAGTGAGAGCCGCTATCATTAAAATGTAACATGTCTGTTTTCCAAATAGCTGCTTCAACTGTGTGGAAGTATTCCATTCTTACTGGGTAGCAGACAATTTCATTTCATGACTTTTTGGAACTTTCTAGTCTGATTTTGGCTTTAAAGACCCAAACTAGCTTTTTTGTCTGTTTGTTTGTTTTATTGATCTCCTGTTTAACTTAAAGTCTTTTCTCAACCCTAAATGCAGCCTCATCTTGAAGCAAAAGATGTATGTGTAAGATACCTCCAGCAGATGATTCCTTTTTCCTCTGCTCATCCTTCCAGGTCATCATTCCCAAATGCTCTTTTCTTTTCCTGTCACCATACCGAATATATAAGCAGACACCTCCAAAGTTTTAAGTAGTTCTCCTGGGGTCTTTCTCTCTTGGCTTGAGAAAGTTCCACCTTGTTCACCATGAGGAGGGAAAGAAGGTCCTCTCTGTGAACCTTGCACTCTCCTCAAAAAGGTGACCCTCTCTCTTTCAGTGCTTTCATATGCTAGGTGCGGGTAGTAATAGTGCCAGTTCTGATAACTTTTTGCTTCTTAAATTATGAGGGGGAAAATCCAAATTGGTATTCTGAGATACCGTAACTCTATTTCTTGGTTCTATATGAGGAATCAGTCTATTATCTTAAGATATACTCTAGGAATGTGCAGGGGTTCTAGTCCATTTCATAGAGCTGTTGTAGCAGCTACCATCAGCAGGCAGGTAGAGGTTTTTGCTTATCTTTCCTTAGGAAAAAAAATTCACATACGTGTGCTACCACAGAACCAGCATCATTTCCCAGCCCTCAAACATCTGGTTGGCATGTGTACAGATATACAACTCAAATCTCAGCTCCCATGAACATCCCTCTGAATCCAAAATCGGCCCAGAACTTGCTTTTAACTGTTGTCACGCTTTCCTATGAGAGATTAATATTCTATTCCACTACAACTAAATGACCTACCTCTATCATACCTACCCACAGTCCCGGCAGTTATCCCAGAATCTATTTCAATAGTGAGCCTCTTCGACGAACCAGTGCCATCCTACGTAGTCTGTCACAAAATGAGAGCCCCAGAAAATGCAGTTAATAACATCATGGCCAGATGCCCATTGAACGTCCCAAATCTGAAAATCCAAAATCTGAAATGCTCAGAATTCGAAATGTTTTGAGTGCCGACATGATGTTCACAGGAAAAACTTACTGGAGTGTTTTGCACTTCGGATTTTGGGATTTGGGATTCTCAACCAGTAATTATAATGCAAATATTTCAAAATCCAAAGAAGAAAAGAAAAAATCAGAACTCTAAAACATTTCTGGTCCCAACCATTTCAGATAAGGGATATTCAACCTGAATTTCTTCATATCATGCCCTCTTACCTCCGTGGCTGCTCTTTCTCAGTCTCCTTTTTGAACTCTTTCTATGTTCAGCCTCTAAGTTTTAGACCACCAGAGTTCTTGTTGCTGGGACTCTTTGTTTTCTCTATCTGTACTCTCACAGTGATTTCATCCAATCCTGTGGCATTAGATGCCATTCACACATTAATAACCAGGAGTAGCTTCATGGGCATGCTACCTGTGAAGTTGCACAAGACCTCACATTCTGAAGGGCCCTGTGTTTAGTTTAATGCAATGATGTTGCTATCTTAAAAGCTTTAATAATTCATTTGATCTTTGAATCTATATTGTGTAAGTGAAGACTGATGGGAAATGGAGCGCGTACACAGCAGAGGATATGCCGCCATGTATGTGTCTACCACCACTCTTTGACAATCCATTTGCCTCATGAACACAGAATTCTGGTGGGCCTACAATACATGTGGTTCAGTGAGACTCAGAGAGAGAAAAAGGTACCGTTTACATCTACAGTGGAATAAGTGGGGATGCTGACGTTCTCAAGAGGCCACATTTTCCATTTGAACAAGAACTTGTTTGGACATAGAACACAAAAAGCCAAGAAACCCTATCCACACCCTGAGCTCAGTGTGCTTATGTGTGCGCTGTGGGGGCAGAGGTAATAGTATGAAGGTTAAGGTCCATCCAGTGCATAGCAATGGCCACGATGAGGCTACCATCTGGCCACACTTTTAATTTCACATACCCCTGGGCTTAGTCATTTTCTCCTAAGACCAGCACCTACACCTGAAAGAGGTGACAGCTTCAACTACCTACCTGATATTGACCCTAGATTACCAGCCTAGACTTCTGATTCACTCAATAATATTTTATTTTGGGATCCTTGATGTCTTCCACATCACTGGGCTTTTGAGAGGCACCTACTGCTATACCATAAGACTTCTTTATCTCTGAATCTTAGAAAGAGTTGCAATAAATGGCTTTATAAAAAAACAAAAAGTTCTCTGGTATCCTCACGCCACTTGCTCCATCCTTCCTCCCAAGATCTGCATGCAGAGACAGGGCCTAGAAGAGAATGCCAGCTTCCCTAAGTCAGATCAAAAGTCCCCACCCTCCTTTTCTATGGGAATCATGACTTTCTGGTATATATCGGTGTAGCCTAGTGGTCATGCACATAGGCATCAAACCTAGAGCACCTCATTTCTAAATCTATGTTTTCTCATATCTTACCTGGTTAACACTGAGGAAGTTGCTTATCTTCCCGGTACCTCAATTTCTTCATACACAAAAAAGCATATAATAACAGAATTTACCTTATGAAGTTGTTGTATCTTTTAAATAAATAACTCAGTTTACAGGGCTTGTAACAGTGTCTGGCCTACACAGCATTATGTAACTGTTCTGCATTTTTAATTTTTTTTCATACTTATAAGTTCTAGAGTACATGTGCACAATGTGCAGGTTTGTTAAATATGTATACATGTGCCATGTTGGTGTGCTGCACCCATTAACTCATCATTTACATTAGGTATATCACCTAATGCTATCCTTCCCCACTCCCCCCTCCCCACAATAGGACCCGGTGTGTGATGTTCCCCTTCCTGTGTCCAAGTGATCTCATTGTTCAGTTCCCACCTATGAGTGAGGACATGCGGTATTTGGTTTTCTGTTCTTGCGATAGTTTGCTGAGAATGATGGTTTCCAGCTGCATCCATGTCCCTACAAAGGACACAAACTCATCCTTTTTGTGGCTGCATAGTATTCCATGGTGTATATGTGCCACATTTTCTTAATCCAGTCTGTCACTGATGGACATTTGGGTTGATTCCAAGTCTTTGCTATTGTGAATAGTGCTGCAATAAACATATGTGTGCATGTGTCTTTATAGCAGCATGACTTATACTCCTTTGGGTATATCTCCAGTAATGGGATGGCTGGGTCAAATGATATTTCTAGTTCTACATCCTTGAGGAATCACCACACTGTTTTCCACAATGGTTGAACTAGTTTACAGTCCCACCAACAGTGTAAAAGTGTTCCTATTTCTTCACATCCTCTCCAGCACCTGTTGTTTCCTGATTTTTTAATGATTGACATTCTAACTGATGTGTGATGGTATCTCATTGTGGTTTTGATTTGCATTTCTCTGATGGCAAGTGATGATGAGCATTTTTTCATGTGTCTGTTGGCTGTATGAATGTCTTCTTTTGAGAAGTGTCTGTTCATATCCTTTGCCCACTTTTTGATGGGGTTGTTTGTTTTTTTTCTTGTAAATTTGATTGAGTTCTTTATAGGTTCTGGATATTACCCCTTTGTCAGATGAGTAGATTGCAAAAATTTTCTGCCATTCTGTAGGTTGCCTGTTCACTCTGATGGTAGTTTCTTTTGCTGTGCAGAAGCTCTTTAGTTTAATTAGATCCCATTTGTCAATTTTGGCTTTTGTTGCCGTTGCTTTTGGTGTTTTAGACATGAAGTCCTTGCCCATGCCTATGTCCTGAATGGTATTACCTAGGTTTTCTTCTAGGGTTTTTATGGTTTTAGGTCTAACATTTAAGTCTCTAATCTATCTCGAATTAATTTTTGTATAACGAGTAATGAAAGGATCCAGTTTCAGCTTTCTACTTATGGCTAGCCAATTTTCCCAGCACCATTTATTAAATAGGGAATCCTTTCCCCATTTCTTGTTTTTATCAGGTTTGTCAAAGATCAGATGACTGTAGATATGTGATATTATTTCTGAGGGCTCTGTTCTGTTCCATTGGTCTATATCTCTGTTTTGGTACCAGTACCATGCTGTTTTGGTTACTGTAGCCTTGTAGTATAGTTTGAAGTCAGGTAGCATGATACCTCCAGCTTTGTTCTTTTGGCTTAGAATTGTCTTGGCAATGTGGGGTCTTTTTTGGTTCCGTATGAACTTTAAAGCAGTTTTTTCCAATTCTGTGAAGAAAGTCATTGGTAGCTTAATGGAGATGGCA
The DNA here is from genome assembly GCF_008728515.1 of Papio anubis. Taxonomy (NCBI): domain Eukaryota; kingdom Metazoa; phylum Chordata; class Mammalia; order Primates; family Cercopithecidae; genus Papio; species Papio anubis. The sequence goes on from NC_044994.1 coordinate 34,080,357, forward strand.
TTGAATCTGTAAATTAACTTGGGAAGTATGGCCATTTTCACAATATTGATTCTTCCTATCCATGAGTGTGGCATGTTCTTCCATTTGTTTGTGTCCTCTTTTATTTCACTGAGCAGTGGTTTGTAGTTCTCCTTGAAGAGGTCCTTTACATCCCTTGTAAGTTGGGTTCCTAGGTATTTTATTCTCTTTGAAGCTATTGTGAATGGGAGTTCATTCATGATTTGGCTCTCTGTTTGTCTGTTACTGGTGTATAAGAATGCTTGTGATTTTTGCACATTGATTTTGTATCCTGAGAATTTGCTGAAGTTTCTTACCAGCTTAAGGAGATTTTGGGCTGAGATGATGGGGTTTTCTAAATATACAATCATGTCATCTGCAAACAGGGACAATTTGACTTCTTCTTTTCCTAACTGAATACCCTTGATTTCTTTCTCTTGCCTGATTGCCCTAGCCACGACTTCCAACACTATGTTGAATAGGAGTGGTGAGAGAGGGCATCCCTGTCTTGTGCCAGTTTTCAAAGGGAATGCTTCCAGTTTTTGCCCATTCAGTATGATATTGGCTGTGGGTTTGTCATAAATAGCTCTTATTATTTTGAGATATGTTCCATCAATACCGAATTTATTGAGAGTTTTTAGCATGAAGGGCTGTTGAATTTTGTCAAAGGCCTTTTCTGCATCTATTGAGATAATCATGTGGTTTTTGTCTTTGGTTCTGTTTATATGCTCGATTACGTTTATTGATTTGAGTATGTTGAACCAGCCTTGCATCCCAGGCATGAAGCCCACTTGATCATGGTGGATAAGCTTTTTGATGTGCTGCTGGATTCGGTTTGCCAGTATTTTATTGAGGATTTTTGCATCGATGTTCATCCGGGATATTGGTCTAAAATTCTCTTTTTTTGTTGTATCTCTGCCAGGCTTTGGTATCAGGATGATGTTGGCCTCATAAAATGAGTTAGGGAGGATTCCCTCTTTTTCTATTGATTGGAATAGTTTCAGAAGGAATGGTACCAACTCCTCCTTGTACCTCTGGTAGAATTCGGCTGTGAATCCGTCTGGTCCTGGACTTTTTTTGATTCATAGGCTATTAATTATTGCCTCAATTTCAGAGCCTGCTATTGGTCTATTCAGGGATTCAACTTCTTCCTGGTTTAGTCTTGGGAGAGTGTAAGTGTCCAGGAAATTATCCATTTCTTCTAGATTTTCTAGTTTATTTGCATAGAGGTATTTATAGTATTCTCCGATGGTAGTTTGTATTTCTGTGGGGTCGGTGGTGATATCCCCTTTATCATTTTTTATTGCATCTGTTTGATTCTTCTCTCTTTTCTTCTTCATTAGTCTTGCTAGTGGTCTATCAATTTTGTTATTCTTTTCAAAAAACCAGCTCCTGGATTCATTGATTTTTCGGAGGGTTTTTTGTGTCTCTATCTCCTTCAGTTCTGCTCTGATCTTAGTTATTTCTTGCCTTCTGCTAGCTTTCGAATGTGTTTGCTCTTGCTTCTCTAGTTCTTTTCATTGTGATGTTAGGGTGTCAATTTTAGATCTTTCCTGCTTTCTCTTGTGGGCATTTCGTGCTATAAACTTCCCTTTACACACTGCTTTAAATGTGTCCCAGATATTCTAGTATGTTGTATCTTTGTTCTCACTGGTTTCAAAGAACATCTTTATTTCTGCGTTCATTTCATTATGTACTCAGTAGTCATTCAGGAGCAAGTTGTTCAGTTTCCATGTAGTTGAGTGGTTTTGATTGAGTTTCTTAGTCCTGAGTTCTAGTTTGATTGCACTGAGGTCTGAGAGACAGTTTGTTATAATTTCTGTTATTTTACATTTGCTGAGGGGTGCTTTACTTCCAATTATGTGGTCAATTTTGGAATAAGTGCGATGTGGTGCTGAGAAGAATGTATGTTCTCTTGATTTGGGGTGGAGAGTTCTGTAGATGTCTATTAGGTCCGCTTGGTGCAGAGTTGAGTTCAATTCCTGGATATCCTTGTTAACTTTCTGTCTCATTGATCTGTCTAATGTTGACAGTGGGGTGTTAAAGTCTCCCATTATTATTGTATGGGAGTCTAAGTATCTTTGTAAGTCTCTAAGGACTTGCTTTATGAATCTGGGTGCTCCTGTATTGGGTGCATATATATTTAGTATAGTTAGCTCTTCCTGATGAATTGATCCCTTTACCATTATGTAATGTCCTTTTTTGTCTCTTTTGATCTTTGATGGTTTAAAGTCTGTTTTATCAGAGACTAGGATTGCAACCCCTGCTTTTTTTTTGTTTTCCATTTGCTTGGTAGATCTTCCTCCATCTTTTTATTTTGAGCCTATGTGTGTCTCTGCATGTGAGATGGGTCTCCTGAATACAGCAAACTGATGGGTCTTGACTCTTTATCCAGTATAACCGTCTGTGTCTTTTAATTGGACCATTTAGTCCATTTACATTTAAAGTTAATATTGTTATGCATGAACTTCATCATTGCCATTATGATATTATGACATTAGCTGGTTATTTTGCTCGCTAGTTGAGGCAGTTTCTTCCTAGCATCGATGAACTTTACGTTTTGGCATGTTTTTGCAATGGCTGGTACCTGTTGTTCCTTTCCATGTTTAGTGCTTCCTTCAGGATGTCTTGTAGGGCAGGCCTGGTGGTGACAAAATCTCTCAACATTTGTTTGTCTGTAAAGGATTTTATTTATCCTTCACTAATGAAACTTAGTTTGGCTGGATATGAAATTCTGGGTTGAAAATTGTTTTCTTTAAGAATGTTGAATATTGGCCCCCACTCTCTTCTGACTTGGAGAGTTTCTGCCGAAAGATCTGCTGTTAGTCTGATGGGCTTCCCTTTGTGTGTACCCTGACCTTTCTCTCTGGCTGCCCTTAACATTTTTTCCTTCATTTCAACTTTGTTGAATCTGACAATTATGTGTCTTGGAGTTGCTCTTCTCGAGGAGTATCTTTGTGGCGTTCTCTGTATTTCCTGAATTTGAATGTTGGCCTGCCTTACTAGGTTGGGGAAGTTCTCCTGGATGATATCCTGCAGAGTGTTTTCCAACTTGGTTCAATTTTCCCCATCACTTTCAGGCATGCCAATCAGATGTAGATTTGGTCTTTTCACATAATCCCATATTTCTTGGAGGCTTTGTTCATTTCTTTTTACTCTTTTTTCTCTAGACTTCTCACTTCATTTCATTCATTTGATCTTCAATCGCTGATACTCTTTCTTCCAGTTGATCGAGTCGGTTACTGAAGCTTGTGCATTTGTCACGTAGTTCTCATGTTATGGTTTTCATCTCTATCAGTTCTTTTAAGGACTTCTCTACATTGGTTATTCTAGTTAGCCATTCGTCAAATCTTTTTTCAAGGTTTTTAGTTTCTTTGCGCTGGTTATGTACTTCCTCCTTTAGCTCTGAGAAGTTTGATTGACTGAAGCCTCCTTCTCTCGACTCGTCGAAGTCTTTCTCCGTCCAGCTTTGTTCTGTTGCTGGCGATGAGCTGCGTTCCTTTGGAGGGGGAGATGCGCTCTGATTTTTTGAATTTCCGGCTTTTCTGCACTGCTTTTTCCCCATCTTTGTGGTTTTATCTGCCTTGGGTCTTTGATGATGGTGACGTACTGATGGGGTTTTGATGTGGGTGTCCTTTCTGTTTGTTAGTTTTCCTTCTAACAGTCAGGACCCTCAGTTGTAAGTCTGTTGGAGTTTGCTTGAGGTCCACTCCAGACCCTGTTTGCCTGGGTATCAGCAGTGGAGGCTGCAGAAAATAGAATATTGCTGCACAGTGAGTGTTGCTGATTCTTGCTCTGGAAGTTTCGTCTCAGGGGTGTACCCTGCCATGTGAGGTGTGAGGTGTCAGTCTGCCCCTAATAGGGGATGTCTCCCAGTTAGGCTACTCAGGGATTAGGGACTCACTTGAGCAGGTAGTCTGTCCGTTCTCAGATCTCAACCTCTGTGCTGGGAGATCCAGTGCTCTCTCCAAAGCTGTCGGACAGGGGCATTTACCTCTGCTGAAGTTTCTGCTGCTTTTTGTTTAGCTATGCCCTGTCCCCAGAGGAGGAGTCTACAGAGGCAGGCCAGCCTCCTTGAGCTGTGGTGGGCTCCACCCAATTCGAGCTTCCTGGCGGCTTTGTTTACCTACTTAAGCCTCAGCAATGGCGGGCGCCCCTCCCCCAGCCTCGCTGCCACCCTGCAGTTAGATCTCAGACTGCTGTGCTAGCAATGAGGGAGGCTCTGTGGGCGTGGGACCCTCTGGGCCAAGTGTGGGATATAATCTCCTGGTATGCTGTTTGCTAGGGCCGTGGTAAAGCGCAGTATTAGGGTGGGAGTGACCCGATTTTCCAGGTGTTGTGTGTCTCAATTTCCTTTGGCTAGGAATAGGAATTCCCTTCCCCTTTGCACTTCCCAGGTCAGGTGATGCCTCGCCCTGCTTCAGCTCTCGCTGGTCAGGCTGCACCCACGGACCAGCGCCAACTGTGCGACATGCACCAGTGAGATGAACCCAGTACCTCAGTTGAAAATGCAGAAGTCACCAGTCTTCTGTGTTGCTCACGCTGGGAGCTGGAGGCTGGAGCTGTTCCTATTCGGCCATCTTGGGTGCGTCCCCCGGCATTATTAATTTTTTGAAGATGGGTAAAAAAGAGTTATTTATTCAAGTAATAATTTATTGAATCTTCATTGTATGCTTAGTGTTGGGGGTACGGTAGTGAAAGGAACAGACATGGTTCCCACCTGCGTTGATTTTACAACCTAGTAAGGCAACAGTTGGAGAGACAGACAGGAAGCGATCATACAAGCAATTTAAGTAACAGTTATAAAATGTAGTAGGTGCTTTGAAAGAAGCAAAACTGTATGTGGTTAAAGAAGTTACAAGAGGAAAATCTAGCTTAGATATAATCACCAAAAAAAGTAATCTGAGGGGATAATACTTTAAGCCAAGAACAGATGATGAGAGGAACCATGCATGAAAGGCTGAGGGGTAAAGGCAGCAGGAGGGGCATTTTAATTAGAGGGAGCAGCATGTACAAAGGCCTTAAGCCATGAAAAAGCTTGTTTTGTGCAACAACCTGAAAGAAAGCTAATATGTCTGGAACCTGGTAATCAAGGTGAAAGATTAGAAAAGGAGTGTCAAGAGGTAGGTGGAATCAAATCATACATAGGCTTATAAACCATGGGAAAAGTTGGCATTTTATTTTGAGTACAAAGGAAATCAGTGAACCAAATGATTAGCTTTAACTTATTAAATTATCACTTTGTTTATTTTATAGAAAATGGACCTTTAGGGAAATATCAGGAAGACTAATTAGTAATCTAGGAGAAAATTCTGGTGGTTTGGATTAGGGTGGTAAAAGTAGATATAGGGAGAAAGAAAATGAATTTTAAGCATGATTTGGAGAAAAACTGGATAGGACTTACTGATGGATTGACTGTGGGAGTGAAGAAAAGGGAGGAATGACGATTGACTCTCAGGGTCCTGGCGTGAGCAATAGAGTGAAGTGTGGGGGCACTTGCAGTGATTAAGAAGATAGAGGAAAGATGGAATATTATAGGGGGAGATAGAGAGATGAATTTTCAGTTAGCTTATACAATTTGAGATAGCTCTGAGCCTGGGCTTCCAATTAAAAACATAGCTTCAATAAGAGTCACAACTTCAGAAAAGAAATTTGAGAGATATAATTTTGAGAGTTATCTGTTAGTAGGTGGTATTCAGAACACAAAAATTGACAGATGCAAGTGATGAAGAATACCCAAAAGAATATTGAAAGAAAAAATTAGAGAATTCAAACTCCCTGTTAAACTTACTACAAAGCTACAGTAGACAAGACAATGTGGCACTGGCTTAAGGATAGACACACAGATTAATAGAATAAATTTGAGAATCTACAAATAAACCATTAACTTATGGTCAATTGACTTTTGACACTTTTGGCAAGGGTACTAAAACAATTCAAGGAAGGAAACAATAGTCTTTTCAACAAATGGTACTGGAACAACTGGATAGTCACATGTAAACCAATGAAGTTGGAATTGTACTTCAAGAAAAAATTAAAATGGGTTTAAAAATTGATGCAAAATGCATCATAGAAATTATTCTGAGGTGTAAACCTACTTAAAACATTTAGAGAAAAATATAGGCAAAATCTTTGTGACCTTGGATTTTTAGGTACGTTTTTTATATATAACAACAAATGTGCAAGCAGCAGCAGCAGCAACAAAAATACACAAGTTCAACTCTGTCAAAGTTAAAAACATTTATGCTTGAAAAGACACCCTCAAGGAGGTGACATACAACCCATGGAATAGGAGAAAATATTTGCAAGTAATACATTTGATGTTGGTGATGGACTTGTTCCTAGAATACATAATAGAAAACTTACCACTCAACAATTTAAAAAATCCGATTGAAAAAATGGGTAGAAAATCTAAATAGACATTTATATAAGAGGATATACAAATACCCAATAAGTACATGAAAGGTTGCTGAACGTCATTAATCATTAAAAAGATGCAAATTAAGGCTACTATGAGATACCACTTCATACACATTAGGATAGCGGCCATCAAAAAAACAGCATGTTGGTGAGGATGTAGAGAAATCAGAACCCTTATACACTGCTTCTGGGATTGAAAAATGGTTCTGCTTCTTTGGAAAACAGGTTTAACAGTTTCTCAAAATGTTAAACCTAGAGTTATCATATGGTCTAGCAATTCCACTCCTAGATATATCCAAGAGAAATGAAAACATGTCCACACAAACACGTGAACCCAAATATTTGTAGCAGCATTATTCATGATAACCAAAAAGTAGAAACAACCCAAATGTTTACCAACTGATGAATGGGTAAAGAATTGTCATATATAATACAATGAAAATTATTTGTTAATAAAAGGGAATGAAGTTTTAATACATGCTAGAAATGGGAACCTTGAAAACATGCTAAGTGAAAGAAGCTACCCACAAAAGGCCGTATGTTCTATGATACCATTTATATGAGATGTCTGAGATAACCAAATCTATAGATAAAGAGAATAGATAAGGGATGGGGCAATAGGGAATGGGGAATGGGTGCTAGTGTGTATGAGATTTTTGGGGGAGGGTGATGAAAATATTTTAGAATTAAGTAGTAGTGTAAGTAGTAGTGATGGTTTCACAACTTTGTATTATATGTAAATATTTCAGTAAAATTGTTATAAAAATTTGTAAGGTCCTCTAGAGAGAAAGTTTAAAAAGGTAACAGACAAACCATTAGATTTGGTGACGTAGCATTATCTTTATCTCCAATATATTAAACTGTAAGTTCCTTGAAGGCAGGTTGATAAGAGCATTAATTTATGTGGAATGGAGCAGAGACAGAGCAGAATGGGTGGGGGGCACTCATCAATCATCCTGAAGGATTGGAGACAATAATAATTGTGGACCACAGTTTTCTGCCTGTTGAAGAAGCAGTTACGTGATGGGATAGCTACTAGAGGACATTGGATAAAGGGAGCAGCTTTTTTAAACATAGAAGATACTAGAACCATAGATGATGATGATGATGATTCAATAAATGCAAAGGGGGCTGTACGTAAAGAAGTGAAATCCCCAAGAAAGTGAAAAGGCATGTCATCCCAGAGACTAGTGGAGAAATGTACTTTAGATAGGAAGAGAGTATATCTTCCATTGTAATAGGAGGGGCATGGAGCAAGATTCCAAACTCTCCTCCTGGGATGTACAAGTGGCTTAGAAAAAGGAGATACAGGTTTTTTCAGCTTGGTATGCAGGACCATGTGAAAGCTGCGTTTAATGATAAAAAGAATTTTCTTTCCTTTTTTTTGGCAACAGTTTTAAATCTTACTTCAGATCCCCCAGGTTCAAATGTTCAACCAGAGTGGCTGGCCGTCTTTAGTATTTCAGCCAATCAGATAGCAGCTCTGCGCAAGGTCCCAGCCAATCCAGTTTCTTGGCCCATATGTAATTGAGCTCAGCAATGAAATGACATGTTCTTCATTCCACCTCTCTAACGACCTCATTTTGCAACCCTACTCGTGCCCATTCTGGTAAAGAGGAAAGAAGTTGTAAATGGGTTCACACACACATTATTCTTGTTCTTATATACCAATTTTCCTTTGTACTTCGAAAAGATATGTTCATATTATGCTTTATGAGAGCTTTTATGATGGAAAGGACAACCATCTACACCCTCCTCTTTCTCTCATTATTTTCCTAAAGTTAACATCACTGATTTCACACTACTACATATTTCTGCTTAGTTGAAAATACTCATGATTAAAAATGAGTGTTGCCATTGAAATGTATCATGTTACTAAAGTGTTTCTTACAAATTACATAAAACTTATTTTCACTTCATCAGTAGGATTTAAAATATTTTTTAAAATCACGAACAGCTGGGATCTTGAAAATAATGTTTCAAAATGAATTTCCCATCATTTTCCATGGAATGCAGGTGGCATGTCTGTTGTTAGGGAAAATATTTTAAAGATGCTATTTTCTTTTCATAAGATTTTATAAAAGGGCAGTGGTTTGAACAAATGAATCTTTATGATCCATAATTGCAATACTTGAAATCATGAAATGATTAGAAATTGTGGACTCTAAACGCTTTATTTTATGAAAGAAACTGAAACCCAGAAAGGTCGCATGAATGCTCTGTGTCACAGGGGATTTTTATGGGGCTCAGACTGTTTGCTGACTTCTCAGCTCCTACAATGCCTCCTCGTGACGAGGAAACAGCAAGACCTTCCTTATTATGCTAGTTGGTTCACTGAAGATGGATGTGATTCCACTTTCTCATCTATAAAATAAAATGGTTGAATTATAAGTCTAAGGTTGTGCCTGGCTAGAAAACAAAATCATTGTAGTCTCTGAATTTGGACAAAAAGAAATGCACGTTGCTGGAAAAGAATGTGCTAAATGCAGATACTCATCAGGATCTCAAATTGTAGTCATCTTTTTTTTCTTCAAAATAACAATACAAAAATTCCCTGCACTTTTGTATCATTCCGTACAGTTCTAGGGGTCCTTGCAGTTCTGGTCCATAGCATCCTCAGCAACAGTATATGTATATATACAGCAACTATATAACTCACACTTGCCCTAATCATGGTACCCAGGCACGTTATATACATATGGAATTTTGTGTGCAAAATTCCCATCTGATAGTGACTACTGGGAGAGAAACTTAAAAATTCTTTGCTTTGAGGTTACTAGCTGGGATGACATAAGCCTGGAACTATCTGTAGTCTCATCCCTCCATGCCTGCACCGCAGCCTCTAACCTCCTCAACAAGGAGGAAAATGAGCAGAGGAGGAGGTACAGTGGGTGGGTGGTGTGGGGCTGAGAAGACAGGAAAATGAGAAAGAGAAAGAGAATCACCAGATTCTTGATTTATCTATGTCTGAAGTGTCTTCCTGGACTTCCAATTGTGTGAGGCAATAAATTACCCCTTTTCTGCTTAAGCTAATTTGAATTGGTTTTCTATCACCTTTATCTGCAAGACTCTTGACTAACGTAATTACCTTTTACTCAACAGGGAAATTGAAAGCAGTTTTCAAAATAAAAGGCCTCAAACTCAATCCCAAGGATAGTAGGTAATATTCCCCCAATTATTAGACATGATCCTGAGTTATTTTCATGTATTCATTCATTTACTGAGCACTTTACATATGCAATGTACCCTATCTTAATCCATTCTGGCTTCTACAGCAAAATACCATATAGACTGGAGTGACTTATAAACAACAGAAATTTATTTCTAACACTTCTGGTGACTGGGAATGCAAGATGAAGGCACTAGCAGATTCAGTGTCTGGTGAGGGCGCATTCTCCGGCTCATAGATAGTGTCATTCACTGTGTCTTCACTTGCTCACGTAGACTCCTTGGACTTGGACTTTGAATATGTTGATGAGGGGTTAGCATGCTGTGGTGGGGAAAGATAGAATGACTCTATCTAGTCCACAGGAAAAGGTCATAAGCTGAGATGGATGTTATCTCTTGGGTGGAGACCACTGACTTTGTCATCTTGTTCTTGACTTTGAGAAAAATACAAAACACACTGACAGTCTGAAACAAATCATCTAGAATGAGAGAGTGTGAAAAACAGAAGCAACATTGAAAGGGGAGGAGGAATTGCCAAGGACTCATTAGGACAACAGATACCAATTGCTATGTCTCCAGGTACTTGAAAAATTAGTTGAACTGCTGGTGAGGGAGCGTTTCTTTTTGAATATGACTGATGAAAAGGATCAAAAAGCAAGAGTTAGCAGAGGTTTGTGAATCTAAATAAGCTGCTTAATGTTGCTGAATAGAAAAAAAATCTAGATAAATGTTTTAAACTTGCTTCTTAGAAGGTTCAAATACAGAAAAAAGACAAATGAGTAGTGACAACTTTCTGTGGACTGAATCCAAACAAGGCAACTCATCAGAAGAATTGAAGTCCTAGCAATAAAGTTTTCTATGAAACATTTTTTAAAAATGAAAACTAAAAGCTTAAATGTTGGATCTGCCTTTCAATTAATGTCCTTTGGAACTGGTAAGTATGTAAACCTTGTAAAAATCCATAATTATCAATCCATGGCAAAGTCTCATAAAGAGTTTACTTTTGGGTTGCTGATCATGTGTTAGGAAGAACAAGGAGAGCTTAGTTGTAGGGAAAACAGAATGTGAAGGCTGGGTGCAGTGGCAGATACCTGTTATCCCAGCACTTTGGGAGGCTGAGGCAGGCAGATCACGAGATCAGGAGTTCGAGACCTGCCTGGCCAACATGGTGAAACCCCATCTCTACTAAAAATATAGAAGTTAGCTGGGCATGGGGGCGGGCGCCTGTAATCCCAGCTATTTGGGAGGCTGAGGCAGGAGATTCACTTGAACCCAGGAGGAAGAGGTTGCAGTGAGCTGAGATCGTGCCACTGCACTCCAGCCTAGGCAACAGAGCAAGACTCTGTCTCAAAAAAAATGTTTAAGGTAAGAGTCTATGATATCATAATACTAGTTGGAAAAATACTGTAATGTTTGTTAGCAGTACATAATATAGTCAAGATGAAGCCTTGATAAGTTAGTGAATGAATAGAGCTGGGGTCTACGTAACTCTGATGGGATAGACCCCAGACCTCCCTTCCTTCAGCTGCTGCTCCAGCCCCTCATTTTCCATGACGTAGTAATAAGTTCAGGCCCTTGCACTTGTGTGCATGGTTGGGAGCCAGTGTACACCCAATTCATGTGCCCTCTTCAGTTGTTTTCATCAAAAAATGCCTGTAGTCCAGCCCCATTCAAAACAGTCCAGGAGGTAAAACTCTTGACTGTCTTCCCAGGGACTCTGGCTTCTGAATTTTATTCCATCCTATGCCAAAGACCTCCATGTTTCTGGCAAGAAAGCTCTTGCTCAAGTGTGCATTGTCACAGTGCTTAAAAAGGTGGATGGCATTCACATCACATGCAGTAAATAACATCCTGTGAGAGTTTTCTGAGTAATCCATGGTTGGTGACATGTTTCCAGTTTCCTAAGCACAGTTGGACATCATCCTGCTAGGGAAAGGAAGGTGACTCAGAATCAGCCTAGAAGACCACCACGAGTGGCCTCTGGAGTGGCTCTGCCACCTCATTGCATTTAACTAAGGGCCCTTCTTTTTGGGGCTTAAGTTTCTTCATCTTTGAAATGAGGGAGTAGTATGAATGGTGTACAGTTGTCCATCTTGTTCTAAACGTCATTGAATCAACAAAAACAGACTCCCCCAACTTTTCATTTTCTTAAATGAATAAAGGTTCAGCACTTGTTTTAATACCAGAAAAAGTGAAGTTGTTCTTGTGTTAGTAAAGATATAACCAGAAAAACAGAACAGGTAGGAAATATATTCAATTTATTGCAGGAAATTGGCTTATACCATTGTGGAATCTGGCGAGGCAAGAACAAAATCTGTAAGAGAGGCCATCAAGAAGGGCAGACTGGAAGCCAGGCACAGTGGTTTACACCTGTAATCCCAGCACTTTGGGAGGCCGAGATGGGAGGATCACAAGGTCAGGAATTCAAGACCAGCCAGATCAACATAGTGAAACCCTGTCTCTACTAAAAATACAAAAAATTATCTGGGCATGGGGGTGGGTGCCTATAATCCCAGTTACTCAAGAGGCTGAGGCAGGAGAATCACTTGTACCCGGGAGGCAGAGGTTGCACTGAGCCAAGATCATGCCATTGGACTCCAGCCTGGGCAACAGAGCAAGACTCCATCTCAAAAAAAAAGAAAAAAGAAAGAAAATTAAAAAAGAAAGGCAGACTGGAACTCTTGGACATGGGTTGATTCTGTAGTTTATAGGCAGAATTTCTTCTGGAAATCTCAGGTCTGCTCTTAAATCTTTTCAACTGGATGAATTTGGACTGTCTAGGATAAACTCCTTTACTTAAAGTAAACTTATTGTGAACATTAATCACACCTACAAAATGCCTTCTTGGCAATGCCTAGAGAGTATTTGATGGAATAACTGGGGACTAGAGCCTAGACAGGCTCACATAAGGTTGACCTCACAGTATGCATCGCAGTAACAGCCCCCATGGGACATTTATTTCTGAGGTCAGAATTTCCCTGGTATGGAGTGTGGCTTCTTTTGTCCTCACCTTAGTGAGCTTCACAGCAGCATTCAAGACTGTTGGCTGATGTCTGTTTTTCCCACCCAGTCTCCTATTTTGATTTCCTTGGCATTGCTCCTGCCTAATTTTCCTCTTACATCTCTAACAGCTTCTCAGATCCTCCTCCTCCACTTAGCCTTTACTTCCTTCTGTACATTCCATCTTTGCATAACTTCATCTCTTCTGCTGCTATTGAATACCATTCTTTGCTGGTGACTTTCCCAATTGCATCTCCAGCTCAGAACTTCCCTTTGAACTTCAAATGCATAACCAACGCTTATGTTCCTTATCACCACTCCCAGGAATCTCAGAGTTAAAACCTTCCAAGTATAACACACTGTCTGTCTCCCACCACCAAACCTACTCCTGCATTGTCTTTCCCATCATGGCCAATGGCACCATCATCCACCATTTTTCATGTCAGAAATCATCATTCTAGATTTGATTTCTCCTTTTCCTTCACTCGTTACATCTAAACCAAGCCACAGTCCCATTTTTCACATCTGCCTGCTCTCTCCACACAATTGTTCCTGCCACTCTAGCAAAACTTTCTCACTTCTTGTCAGAACAATTACAGTTGCCTTCTAACTCATCTGCCTTCTTTACTTCTTGTCTTCCTCCAATTCATTCTCCAGAGAACACTTTTAGTGGTTTTAAAAGATGTACATCAGATCGATCACTGTGCTTGGAAGCACTTCCTGCTCTCACACACACACAGAGCACAGCGCTTCTTATCAGGCCGTTTGTTCTCTGGGTCTTGATCCATCTCAGTGCTGTTTCTTGTCTTGTCTTTCTTTAGAGACAGGGTCTCTCACTCTGTTGCCCAGGCCGGGCTCAAACTCTGGGCTGAAGCAATCCGCCCACCTCAGACTCCTAAGTAGCTGGAATACAGGCAAGAGTCGCACACCTGGCCTCAGTGTCATTTCTACATACTGTATCTTCTGGAATGCCCTTCCCTGGCTTTTTGCATAGCTGTATTCTCATCTTTCATGTATCTGGTTCAATGTCACCCCCTCAGAGACACCTCTTCTGGCAAACCTGTAATAATAGGTCTTCTTTATTATCCTAGACCTCAGCTCTCCTTGGTCTTGTCTCACAGCACTTGTCAGTTCAGTACATACATGTGTGTCCGTCAGTTTTACTTGTTTGTCTGTATTGTTGTGCCTTCTCTTGCATTCAATTACCTTGCAGTGCTACTGCAGAAAATTAGAAATTCAACTCTAAAAATAGAGGATAAACACATATTACCAGTTAAGATATACATATGAAATAGTATTAGCATGAATTCTAGGAATTACAGCTTTCAGTAAATGCTGAGTTGATTTAATTCCTTCTCTAAGCAATGATTATATTCTATAAACTTCTCTTCATCTAGTTTTTTGCAGAAAAATGGAATCCATTTTTCATGCTTTCTTTAGTTCAGTGCATGAAGTTGGTCTGAATATTTCATAGGCACCTCCAGGTGGTTAGCTGTCTGGTCCCCTGCTTTGCTTGCTCTAAACCACAAAAACGAAAAACATGGAACTAGAGAAGAGTTTTAGTCTTAATTCTGCTTCTTTGCAGTGTAATTAGGAGCCTGTCAGCTCATTGTCTAAGTGACAGGCATTGAACAAGCTGTACGCATGGGGTGAAATCGTAAAAGCAACTTTATTTGCCTCCCTCAATCCCTTTACACTTGCTCTGTTGGGAAACTCCTCTGCTGTCCTTGATGAAAATTTAACAGATCCTTTGGGCTTTCATGTTTAGGTAATAAAATTTCCTACAATCCCTTTAAATCACAGAACATGATTGCAGTTTAATACTTAGTCCCAGGTAACAGCCAAACCTTCCAACTTTACTCAGAGTTATAGCTGTTTCCCTTCGTTCGGTGGGGTCTCATGCAGGCACAACCTTATAGCCAGGGAAGGGGATGGGAGGAGAGATCATTATCCATCTTCTCTCCCCACCTCTCCTATCCCATCTTGCTAAGGTAGGTTTTTGACCCTTCAAAGGTAAGAAGGTAGAGGAGAGAAATGGGATCTGGAAATTCATTACCTAAATGGTACTGTTCTGAGATCACTTTGCGATTTGGGGGTCCAATAGGCATTTAAGATGGTCTCTTTCTCTTGTCCATACCTCAGTGGTCTTTCAGAGGCTTCCATGAGGGACTGCCCTATCAATGACCTCCTCTAATTTGCTGCCTTGCCCTTAGGCCTGCTTCTTGGCAATTTACTTCACAGGCCCTCTGTTTCTGGCAGTTTTCTTGCATGGGATTTAACATGGCCCCAGGACAGCTCTCTCCCATGTGGCCTGCATCTGGTCCTACATTAGAAACTTGTATGTATTCTCTGCTCTAACAGAGCAGTGGTTCTTCCTCACTGTCTCTCCAAAGCCACACACCAGCGTTCTCTTTTGTTCTCTGGGTTTCCTGGATTTGAGTCTCTCCTCAAGCACTCTCCTTACCGCATAGAGTTTTTTACTTGTGGGCTCTTCTCTTTTTTAAAAAATAAATTTTACTCTGTGTACTTAAAGTATGCAAAATGATGAAGCTCCTTCTTTTTAACACTTGGTTACAGGGTTGGACCTAGAAGACGCTGGACCATAAGAGAAGCTGAAGCTGGGGTCAGAATCTCTTCTTCCTTTCAATCTTGAGAAAATATCTTTGAACTAAGTGTCTCTTCTCTTCCTCTTTTCCTTATATAGTTCCCTAAGGAGGCCACTCTGGAGACCTTCTAGACATGTAAAAAGAGGATAATAATAGTTCTTACCTTATAAGGTTGTGTGAAGGTTAAATGAGTTAATGTGAGTAAAGCACTTACAACAGATCTTAGCACACAGTAACTGTCATGTAAGTATCAGCTATTATCATAATTGCAGTGCCATGCTGATGAACCCTCTCGTTCATCCTTATAGTTGCATGGACTTTAGGCAGAGAGGTGGCCGTGGAGATGGGAGAAGCAAAGAGAATTAGCCTTGAACAGGAGACTTGGGACTATAAGTGGGGAACTTAAGTATTTGAGGTTTATTAACTTGACAGGAAGTAGCTAATTTAAAACAGTATTATTGAAATTTCTTTGAGCTATGCTTCATGAAAAAGAAATGTTGAGCAGACTGACAGTGAAATATTAAAATTATGCATTTGGCTGAAAGGAAAAAAAAAAAACAATTGATGGGACATACTACCTCATTAAGTAAATGCAGCAATTAATTCTTTACTCAGTAAACTAGATAAACTTGAAAAATCCCTATTTATATTTCAGACAGTGTCTAAATGATTTAGCTGATATTTCAAAGGGACACTGAAGCTCAATAGGAAGTAAGATGCCAAATCATTAGCGCAGGAGCAGTCAATACCTCTGTCGGCAATTGGGTTCTTGTTCATTTTAGGCATTGAGTTGCTATTGTGTTCTGTGTTCTTAGGCTAACAAAAGGCGCAGAGTATGCATACCCAACACAAGTAGTGCCTGGTAGTGACTGCTCAGTAACCATGCATTGGATATAGAACATTCACCTCCCTGACTGCATTCGCCCATTCCACAAAAGCCCCACCATGTTTTAGGAGTCCTATGTTCTCCAAATTTTATAAAATTAGTACATTGTTTACAATCAGAAAATAAGTCCCCTGGAACTTGGACGAGTGAGCACTGTAATCAGCGTTCACCTGCGTTGGTTTTTCCTTCTACATGTTTGTGTGTCTGGGTTCTTATGAGCTCCTGCTGGCCTCCCTGTCTGCCAGTTCCAGGAGGCTTGCTGACCAGCTTAGCCTGTCACGCTCTCTCAGATCCTGCTGGCCGTGTCTCCTCTCTCCCAAGAGCTACGTGTAAAACATGGTATGTTCTGCACGCTTTAATTTAGCCACATTGATTCCATTGATGTCTTGTCAGATACCCTGAAGCCTGAGGCCTCATCAGCCACACAGGACAGATCAGAGATGGGCCCTTTGACTTTTTGACCCTGATTATTCTTTCTTTTTATTCTGGTTTTCTCTTGGCGTTACAGAATGATGTGGAAAAGGAGATCTGGGGAAGGGGAAAGGAAGGGAACAAGAAGGAGGGAGTAGGAGGTCAGAGCTCACACATACACAAGAACAAAAGGACTGCAAATTGGGATCTCTCTCCACAGCCACCTTCCCTTCTTCCCTTTGAAAAGTCGATGCTGAACCATCTGTCATCTCTCAGGGACTCCAGCTCTAGGCTGGCTTGTACCAAGTGAGCTGCCTAGCCAGTCACTCATCAGTCCCTCCTAGGGCTGCCTCTGTGCATTCATCCTGCCTTCCCCAGGTGGGACATTCCACTGCCTTTGGGGCCTTCACTCCCCAATTATTTATTAAGGAGACAGAAAAGAATTGTTGATAAAGGCCGTGGCTGGACAGCAGGAAGTAACCATGGGCTGCTTGCTGCAGGGGTGGGCTCCTGCTTAGCAAATGTTAGACCAGGTTTGTCTTGCTGCTGTTTTTATTTTGTTTGGATGCTTTTGACTGTTGTTATTTCACACATCCAAAGATGATATGTTCCCTAATTGCATTTCCTAGCACCTTTGACAATTCTGAGAATCTATTAGTTTTTTACATTCAAGCCTTGGCATTAGAGGTTCCTACAATATTTGAGTCTGGTTTGTATGCGAAGGTGGGTTGGGGTTGGGGAGTCTGTGAATAATATATGCAATTTATAACTATCTGTGAAACTGAAAATAAAATAGATTGTATGTGCATGTCTGTGTGTGTGTGTGTGTGAGAGAGAGAGAGAGAGAGAGACAGAGAGAGAGAGAGTGAGTATGTCGGGGAGAAAGAGAGACTCTGTGTTTACATCCTCTATTTGGAATTTAGACTTTTAAGGGAAAGTTGGTCCCTTTATCTAACCTGTCAACATTATAGATGATGCTGTGTATTTATAAAGATATTTGCATATCTTTTATCAGATGGATGCTCTTAGTTGATTTAGTATTCCAGCTTCTATTTGGAAGATAAATTAATATGGAAAATGAACATGAAAAGCTCAGGGAATTTGACTCACTGCCAGTACCAGGGGTCCTCTTGCACTGGCATGTGTGACCTTCTGGGGTTAATGCTGGATGTAGTCAAATTAGTGAAATAGGGGCCTTCTCCATTCTTTTTCTCTTTTGTACCACCCACCTTCAGGCTTATCCTGTATCCAAATCCTCAAAGGTTTGTTCTGGTCTCTACTGTCTGCCAATCATCATTTAAGATGAAACCTTCCTTCTCTTGTGTTTTAAACAGACATTCCTGAAGACCTAAAGTATACAAAATTAAAAAGAGTAGTGTCTTTAAGAATTTCCACGAAAAAAAGCAAAACTGGTTGACAAAGTGCTTTTCAAAAATTGATACATATTAATTCTACATATTTTGGGAGTACATGTGGTATTTTGATACATGCATACCATGCTTAATGATCAGATCAGAGTAATTGGAATGGCTATCATTTCAAACACATATCTTTTCTTTATGTTGAGAACATTCCAATTTTTCTCTTCTAGGTCTTTTGAGCTGTACTTTGCATTATTATTAATTACAGTCACTCTGCTATACTATTGAAAACTATCTGAATTTACTTTTTTTTTTTTTTTTTTTTTTTTGAGACAGAGTCTCACTCTGTCGCCCAGGCTGGAGTGCAGTGGCATGATCTTGGCTCACTACAACCTCCGCCTCCTGGGTTCAAGTCATTCTCCTCCCTCAGCCTCCTGAGTAGCTGGGATTACAGGCACCTGCCACCACGCCCAGATAATTTTTTTGTATTTTCAGTAGAGATGAGGTTTCACTATGTTGGCCTGGCTTGTCTCGAACTCCTGATCTTGTGATCCTCCTGCCTCGGCCTCCCAAAGTGCTGGGATTACAGGCGTGAGCCACCGCGCTCGGCCCTGACTGTAATTTTGTGCAGATTAACCAACCTCTCTTTATCCCCCTCATCCTTCCTAGCCTTTGGTAACCATGAATCAGCTCTCTACCTCCAGGAGTTCCACTTCTTAGCTCCCACATATGAGTGAAACCATGCAGTTTTGGTCTTTTTGCGCTTCACTTACTTCACTTAACATAGTGACCTCTAGTTTCATCTATGTTGCTGTAAATAACAGAATTTCATTCTTTTTATGGCTGAATAGTATTCCATTGTGCATCTATTCCACATTTTCTATATACTTAAGTGTATGAAAACTTAGGTTGATTCCATATCTTCGCTATCATGAACAGTGCTGCAATAAACATGGGCGTGCAGATATTTCTTTGATATGTGGATTTTCTTTCTTTTGAATATATACCCGGCACTGGAATTTCTGGATCATATGGTAGTTCTATGTTTAGTTTTTTGAGGAAACTCCATACTGTTTTGTGGTGGCTGTACTAATTTACACTTCTTCCAACAGTGTATGAGTGTTCTGTTCCCCCTTCTCAGTACCCTAACAAGTGCTTTTGCATAAATTATCTCATTCTGATTTTTCTTTCTAAATTATAGAAGTCCCATTCAACAGGAAGGGTAGATTTTATTGTGCATATTTTAAAGATCATAAAGCTGATATTCAGAGAAATTATTTAAAGCCACCGTGAGCTCCAGTTCTAACATATGAAGGTTTATTTTAACTCCCTCGAAGCGCTTTCTCCCCCTGTGATATTGCAGTGTCTATCTTCTATGATGGAGTGTCAGGCAATAGAATGGAAAAGGAATTGAGACTTTTGGCTAGAAAAGTTTAGCCATAGTCTTGAGAATGGGCTTTTGCGCTACCTGTCTTAAAGATGAACATGGTAGACTAGACCCTACTTGGAGTCAGACAGAATTTGGTTCTTAATCCAGCTCTGCAACTTGCTAGTTGTGTGATCTTTGCAAGTTACTTAATGCCTCTGATTCCTAGTTTTACCTTCTATAAAATGGAAAAATTTTGAAGAATTGTGACAAACTGAGATGTGCATATAATTTTCTTGGTTTATGGTGGATAACCAAGACATGGTAATTCTGATTATTAACACCTCACACTCGCACTCTCCATTTTGGGGACAAGGAAAGCTCAAATAAGAAGATAATTCAGGCTATACATACAAGTGTTTACACACAGTTTGGCTTGGGGTTAAAAAAACAAAACTGGTGTAATTCTGATAAGCAATAATTTTTCTGTTAACAGCTTATTGATCCAGTCAAATTTGGGTTTTCCAAACAGGGGTTTATATGAAGATAAAGTCTCATTTCATTGAGTTCTCACACCTGAGTGTCTAATACACTCATCTGGAAGGTTCCTCTGAGGGACTAGAAAACAAACGAAGCAAGAAGTGTGATGTCAAGAAGTGTGAAAGGTCTCATCAGAGTTTTACCCTAATTGCAAGGTGGCAAATTGTTCTACCACAATTTCATGGGCACTGACAGAACACATGAGTCTCCTGAGTCAGAGACAAAGGATTTTATTGCTCACAGCAAAGCTAGCAGCATGAGCTTCATGTTCATGTCAGTTTCTCTTGGCCCTCAAGTTCAGAGGCAACATGGAATAGCCTAGGTAGATTCTGCACACATAGTGAGTGTCACAGATGAGAAACCTTGAATTTAGGAAACTCCAATAGTTTATTAATAGACTGCAAGCAAACTTGCTCTTCCTTTTTGCAGGGAGAATCATTATCTTTATTTTACCAAACTACAAACAAACTTGCCTTTGGCTCTGGAGGGAGTGATCCTCTAATGCTGTTGACTATACAAACATATTTAGGAGGATAGTCAAGAACAAAGGGAGTTGGGCCTCTATTTCTAAGATATGCAGAAGCAAGAAAGACCCATAGAGAATTGTCTCACTGCAAATGTCATACACATTCTTTGCTGATGAAATAATATCCACTAAAAGCCTACTGTATATTAAGCACTGTTCGTTTTACAACGGCTCAGTGACAAAAGTCAATACATTGCTGTATTAGTCCATTGTCGTATTGCCATGAAGAAATACCCGAGACTGGGCAATTTATAAAGGAAAAGGTATTTAGTGGGCTCACAGTTCCACGTGGCTGGGGAGGCCTCACAATCATGGCAGAAGGCCAAGGAGAAGCACAGGCATGTCTTATATAGTGGCAGGCAAGAGCATGTGTGCAGGGGAGCTGCCCTTTATAAAACCATCGGATTTCATGAGACTTATTCACTATCACGAGAACAGCATGGGAGAAACCCGCCCCCATGATTCAGTTACCTCCCACCGGCTTCCTCTGACGACATGTGGGGTTATGGGAGCTACAGTTCAAGATGAGATTTAGGTGGAGACACAGCCAAACCACATCAATTGCCTAGAATCAAAAGTTATTTGGTAACATCCTCCAGAATTTCTCTCCTTTGAGAATACTGATTAACTTTTCTAGATTGAGCTCACTTTCTTTTCCTGGGAAACTTGCCAGACTTAATGTTTTTAAGGTTGCTTCCTCCCCAACTTTTAAAAATATTTGCCATTGAGCGCTTACTATGTGCTAGGCACAGCTGAAGCTTTTCATGACTTAGTGCCTGCCTATCTCTGTTTTACAGATAAAGAAAATTCTGCTCAAGTGTTAAGGCAGCTTAACCAGGGTTACCTGGGTGTAGACTGTTTTCAGTCTCAACTACAAAAAAAAAAAAAAAAAGTGTGTCTTTGATGCAATTTTGCCTTCTTGAAATATATTTGCCTTCTTGAAATACTTGGAGAGGGGAGGAATGAGTACAAGTGGAATGGGGAAGTGAGAAGCAGGAACAGAAAAACTGAGAAAAAAAATTCTCTTCACGTTTTACAGTCACCATTTAAGCTGCTATACATACAGAGTGTGCTTGGGGAAAGCTGTAAAATAATTAATAGTGCATAGGAGGAACATTTGTATTTCAGTTGTCTACATTTAAGAAACACTTTGCATATCTGTTCAAGGCTTCCAGTCGTGGCCTTTAATATGAATGAAGGAGGAGGAGACAAAGGAGCCCCAGAGGCTAGAGAAAGCCTCAGGCAGGGCACATCAATCGCCATAGAATCCCAGACCTGACCTTGCTGCCAAGCCTGGAAGTCCAAGTCTGGTTATCTGTGTTTTCTCACTGAGAAATGAAGTTCTGTTTGTGGCCTCTTGTGTGATTTACCCATGATTGCACAGAACGGTGCCCATAATTTTCCTTTATAATTGGCTCGTGTGGGCCACATGCAATAAAGGTTATTGGACTCTAACCAGTCACTTCATAAACTTTCAGATGTACTAATTAGGTTTATATGTGCCACAATCCTGGAAGGAGAGAAAACCAATAACTTTCAGCCAAACTTATCTAAATTCTCAGGGCCTAGAGAATTCGGCTTTGTTAGAGTAAAAATTAGCTTTCATCTTTCAAGTGCAGCTATGAACTAATAATGAAGACCCTGAGGGTTTTCAGTACTTCATATTTTTCACCCCTGTAGCTAAGAAAGTAGACAGAATAGGCACTATTATCTCCAATGTTATGCACAAGGCCGCTGATGGCAGTTTAAGTGACTTCCCAGAAGCCATTCAGCTAATTGTCGGTAAAACTGAAACTAGGAACAAAGTCCTTCCACTAGATGGCGGTGCTCACTAAGCTAGAGGCTTGGGTGGTCCGGCCAACTGTCTAGGGCTTGATTCTCAGCACAGAAGCCTGAGACGTTTCTTATTTCCTTCCCCCACCCCTTAAATAACTAAAAGAAGAAAGCTACATTATATGTTTTAAGATTTTCCATAACTTCTCTCCATTCCGCTATAATTTAATGTGGTTAGTATCATAGTGCATATCTGAACAGGGTGTTTCTGGAATAAGCTGCTCTTTTTATAGAGGATGGTGTTTTGGAGTCAGTATTTATAAAGTAAATTTCTGAAGATTGGATTGTATTTTGTACTTTAATTTACATGATTAAAATGGATATGGGCATCAAGAAAAGAAATCCTGCGTCTCATACAAAATATGGACTTACAGAAACAAAGATAAGAACTTAAAATAATACTGTTGAAAGAAAATCATACCATTTGGATACAGTCTAGATAACAAGAATCACTCAGAATAAATTCCAAGGAAAAATATTGTCTTGAAACTTCATTCCCCCTGATTTGCAGTTGTACAAAGAACAATGTAATAATATGTAAAATTCTAGTTTCTCTGTGTTCAGTTAATATTTTTTCTAAATATTCTTTAAAAGCAACCCTGTTAAGTTCATCATATAAAAAATATCAGCCATGTGCTGGGTTTAATATGTGTTACTTTGCTGCTACTCCTTTCTTGACAGTGTGCATAATAAGTATTTCTGTCCTGGTACTGTTGAGACTTGCTTTTCAAAATAACCTTGTGTTTTCTGTTTAATAGACTTATTTTTTAGAGTAGTTTTAGGTTTACAAAAAAAAAAAAAAAAAATTACACAGAAAGAGAGCTCTTTATCCTTTTCCCCCAAGTTTCTTCATTGTTAGCATCTTACATTTGTGTTGTACATTTTTATTAGTCAGTTCTCACGTTGCTAATAAAGACATACCCTAGACTGGGTAATTTATAAAGAAAAAGGGGTTTAATGGACTCACAGTTCCACATGACTGGGGAGACCTCATAATCATCGCAGAAGGCAAAAGAGAAGCAAAGACACATCTTACATGGCGGCAGCAAGAGAATGTGTACGGGGGAACTGACCTTTATAAAACCATCAGGTCTTGTGAGACTTACTCACTATCACAAGAACAGCACAGAAAAAACTGCACCCAGGATTCAGTTACATCCCACTGGTTCCCTCCCACAACATGTGGGGATTATGGGAGCTACAGTTCAAGATGAGATTTGGGTGGGGACATGGCCAAACCATATCAATATTTGTTAAAACTGATGAAGCCATATTGATGCACATTGTTGTTAGCTAAAGTTGATAGTTTAATTAGGGTTTACTCTTTGTGTTATACAGTTCTGTATTTTTGAAAATGTATAGTGTCATATATCCACCATTATAGCATCATACAGAATAGTTTCACTGTCCTAGAGGTTCCCAGTGCTCTATCAATAGAACACATTCCACCTTCTCACAGCCCCCAGCCCTTGGAAATCACTGACCTTTTCACTCGCGCTATAGTTTTACCTTTTCCTGAATGTTGTATAATTGTGATCACAGAGTAGTCATCCTTTTCAGACTGGTTTTTTTCTTTTTCTTTTTTTCTTTTTCTTTTTCTTTTTATTATACTTTAAGTTCCAGGGTACATGTGCACAACGTGCAGGTTTGTTACATATGTATACATGTGCCATGTTGGTGTGCTGCACCCATTAACTCATCATTTACATTAGGTATATCTCCTAATGCTATCCCTCCCCGCTACCCCCTCCCCACAATAGGACCCGGTGTGTGATGCTCCCCTTCCTGTGTCCAAGTGATCTCATTGTTCAATTCCCACCTATGAGTGAGAACATGCGGTGTTTGGTTTTCTGTTCTTGCGATAGTTTGCTGAGAATGATGGTTTCCAGCTGCATCCATGTCCCTACAAAGGACATGAACTCATCCTTTTTTATGACTGCATAGTATTCCATGGTGTATATGTGCCACATTTTCTTAATCCAGTCTGTCACTGATGGATATTTGGGTTGATTCCAAGTCTTTGCTATTGTGAATAGTGCCGCAGTAAACATATGTGTGCATGTGTCAGACTGGTTTCTTTCATTCAGAATATGTGTAAGATTCTTTCATGTCTTTTCATGTCGACTAGCTCTTATTTAAAAGTTGCTGAAAAATACTCCATTGCATGAATGTACCATAGTTTATCGATTCATTTAGTGAATTGCTATAAAGGTTGCTTCTAATTTTTGGCACCTATGAAGAAAGCTGCTATAACGATTATATGGACATAAGTTTTCAACTCACTTTGATAAATATTTAGGAGCGTGATTGCTGGATAGTATGGTAAGAGAATGTTTAGTTTGATAAGAAACTGCCAAGCTGTCAAAGTGACTACGATTTTTGCATTCCTAACAGCAATGAATGAGAGTTCCTGATGTTCCATATCCTTACTAGCATTTGGTATTGAGAGTGTTCTGGATTTAGTCATTCTAATAGGTACGCAGAGGTATCTCATAGTTTTAATTTGTAATTCCCTAATGACATAAGATGTTGACTATCTTTGCAAATGCTCATTTGCTATCTGCATGTCTTCTTTGGTGAGGTGTGTCTGTACAGATCTTCTGCCTTTTTTTTTTGAAACGGAGTCTAGCTCTGTCTCCCAGGTTGGAGTGCAGTGGCCTGATCTCGGCTCACTGCAAGCTCCACCTCCCAGGTTCATGCCGTTCTCCTGCCTCAGCCTCCTGAGTAGCTGGGACTACAGGCACCTGCCACCACGCCCGGCTCATTTTTTTGTATTTTTAGTAGAGACGGGGTTTCTCCTGTTAGCCAGGATGATCTCGAGATCCTAACCTCGTGATCTGCCCACCTTGACCTCCCAAAGCGCTGGGATTACAGGCTTGAGCCACTGCACCTGGCCCTGCCCATTTTTAAACTGGGTTATTTGTTTTCTTATCGTTGAGTTTTAAGAGTTCTTTGTATATTTGGGGTACATGTCCTTTAATAGATACATCTTTGTAAATATTTTCTCCCAGTCTATGTCTTGTGTTTTAATTATCTTTAAAGGACTTGTTTCTTAAGACCTATTTGAAAGCTAATGGGAACATTTGACTCATTTGACATAGGAAGAGATCTTTTCCTATGACCTCTTCATTTGTAAGAAACCTCTGGATTTCAAGTCAGGCTCTGCTTCAAGATAAAGGAAGACAGTTTCCTTTCTCAGCATCAATTTTCTTATATATAAATACAATAACTTGAGTTGGGTTATTTCTAAGATTGCCTGTAGCTTGAATATTGTATGATTCTATTTGATGACTACAGATTATGAGCAGACAAGGATTTTTTTACAGCTGATATTCTCTACAAGAACGTTATTATTGGGGATCTTTCTAATTCTCCACATACATTGATGTCAGAAATGGAGATTTCATTCTTCCTTGCACTGGATGCTATTTAATCCTATGTTCAAATGTCTATAATTTTGTCTAAAGGACTTATGCTGTCCTACAAAGCAAAATTTACAGACACACCAACAATGAAATAGAACCTGACTTGGTAAGGCTGGAGCAAGCAGAGTTAAGGGCAATTAGAAACTCTGGAGTATTCAAGAAGTCTGTTCTAGGAAGTGTGGTGGAAGTCAGCCTTGAAGATGATACTTAACATTTAGTTTTGGAAGGAAAAAAAACGAGGCATTTTTTCTGCCTTTCACATCAAGATATTTGGGGTTAGGCTAACACTTACAAGTACACATGGAATAAACAGAGACTTCGGACTTGGAAATCTGAAAATGAGAGACTAAGTCATGGAGAGAAGAACGATCCATCAGTGTATTCAGAGTATTATTATTATTATTTTTTTTGAGATGTCTTGCACTGTCGTCTGGGCTGGAGTGCAGTGGCACGATGTTGGCTCACTGCAACCTCTGCCTCCTGCGATTGAGAACCCTCAAGAGATTCTCCTGTCCCAGCCTCCCGAGGAGCTGGGATTACAGACGCCTGCCACCACACTCAGCTAATTTTTTGTATTTTTAGTAGAGACGGGGTTTCACCATATTGGCCAGGCTGGTCTCAAACTCCTGACCTCGTGATTCGCCCACCTCGGCCTCCCAAAGTGCTGGGATTACAGGCATGAGCCACAATGCCCAGCCTCAAAGTGCTTTTTCTTAATTTTAGTTGGCTTTGAGTATCCTCTAGGGTTTGGAGTTAGCTTGACTTTGGAGTTTACTTCCCATTTTTCCGTTTGCCTGAAAGTATCCCATCCCTAATCCTGTATCATCACCTGATCCCAGTGCCATCTCCTCCACCAAACCTTCCTAATACCATCTCTGTAAAAATAGTTATTATTTCCCTGAGATCCTAATCTATTTTGTCTGTCCTTGCCTGTTTCTTTGAAATTCCCACACATTCCTCCCTGTACGAGGCTCTTGTCCACAATCAAGCTCATCCTTTTCTTAGGGCTTTTTCAGTAGCTCTTACAGACTTACAGAACTCTGCCTACAAAGTTCCTCAGGCCTGGCAATTTTTTGTCATGAAAATCTCAACCGGCTGGGCATGGTGTCTCATGCCTGTAATCCCAGCACTTTGGGAGGCTGAGATGGGTGAATTACCTGAGGTCAGGGGTTTGAAACCAGCCTGGCTAACAAGGTGAAACGCTGTCTCTACTAAAAATACAAAAAACTGGGTGTGGAGGCACGTTGTTGTAATCCCAGCTACTCAGGAGGCTGAGGCAGGAGAATCACTTGAACCCAGGAGGCAGAGATTGCAGTGAGCCAAAATCACGCCATTGCATTCCAGCCTGGGTGACAAGAGCAAAACTATGTCTGAAAAAAACAAAAAACAAAACTCCTCAACCAAAATCTGTTCCTTCAATGAAGCTTTCTCTGACTCTGAAAACTAATGTAGACTCTGTTACTCATTTTTGCTCCCACCATCCCACCCCATCTCCTTTTCCGACTTCTGTTAGAGTGACTGAGACTCTACAATTCCCTTTTTACTTCTACGGGTTTGAAAGTTATCCACGTGATTCTCATTCTTCTGGTGGTTGCTGTTACATTTTAAATATGTATACTTAGTCTAAGAAAGGTTAAAATTTATTAATGTCTTTCTCCTCAAACACCCTCCGAAGTTTATTTATCATCATCTTTTTATTCTAAATCCTCAATACATATTTACACTTCTCAATGTATTTACTATCTTTGCTTCTTGCTTCCTGCAATCTTCCTCTTGGGCTTAATTTCCTTCTTGTGGAAGCATATCTCTTATATAGTTATTTCATTAAGGATTTGTAAGTTGTTAACATTTCCAGTTTTTATATTTCTAAAAACGTTTTTATTTTGCGCTTTGGTTTTGAATTCAGTTTGAAATTAGTTGCCTGTTGAAATCTCTTCCAACAGTTATTTCCATGCTACTTTGAATGTGTTAGTCCTTTGTCTTCTGACATATATTATTGCTTGTAAAAATACATATCGTTGATCTAATTATCATTTCTTTAGGAAATTTATTTCTGGTAGCAGTTGGAATTTCTCTCTTTTCTATTACATTCTGAAGCTTCACTGGGAAATAGCTATGATGGATTCATTTTTATTTGTCTTTCTTCAGATTCATTGTGCTTAAATATCAGAATTTATGTTTTTTACTGATTTTGGTATCAATCTTTATTATTTCTCTTCTTCTGCTTACATTGTGGTTCATTTATATTTTTATTCTAGTGTCTTAAAATGGAAGTTATAATCATTAATTTGAGAGCTTTTTGGTGCTATAAATTTTTTTCTAAGTACTATTCTAGTTACATCCCACAACATTTGATATGTTGCTTTCTCATTTTTATTTAATTCAAAATACTTTCTAATTTCCCTTGATTTCTCCTTTAATCCATGGGTTATTAAGAAGTGTTTTACTTAGTTTGAAAATATTTGCGGGGAGGGTTCTGAACATCTTTCTCTTATTCG
Source organism: Papio anubis (assembly GCF_008728515.1). Classification (NCBI taxonomy): domain Eukaryota; kingdom Metazoa; phylum Chordata; class Mammalia; order Primates; family Cercopithecidae; genus Papio; species Papio anubis. The sequence continues at coordinate 34,108,394 of NC_044994.1, forward strand.
TTTCTAATTTATTTCCATTACAGTTAGGGCAAATATTTTTATTTTTGTTACTGGTTTTTGAGAAATGTGATTGTTATGTGCCTTGGGTTAATTTGCCTCATGTTCTTGTGCTTTGGATTTGTTGAGCTTCTTGGATCTGCGAGTGTATAGTTTTTCATCAAGTTTGGAAAAGTTTCAGTCGTTATTCCTTCAACTCTTTTTGTGCCCCTCTCCCCAAAGCCTCCAGTAATAGATGCATTAGGTCCCTTGGAATTGTTCTAGAGGTTACTGATGCTCTTATTATCATTTAAACATTTTTTAAATCTGTTTTTCCTTTCAGATAGTTTCTATCTGTATGTCTTCAAGTTCACTAATCTTTTCAACTGCTATGTCTATTCTGCCACTAGATACATTCTCTGTATTTTTTCTTCTCAGACATTGTAATTTTCAACTTTAGAAGTTTTGGGGGTCTTTTTTTCATATCATCGCTATGTGTAACTAAGTTTTCATGGATATCTGGAATATGGGTTTCTATTTAATGTTAGTGCTTAAGTCTTCTATTTTATTACTTGTTTTCTATTTGTTCATTCTGTTTTTTGTTCCTCACAGTATCTTTTTCGTGATTTTCTTTGAGTTACTTGAACTTCATTTTAGAATTCTATTTTCATTTATATCTAATATTTTACATATATTGTTATATTTATTAATTTTTTTAGAGACAAGTTCTTGCTCTGTTAACCAGACCAAAGTGCAGTTGCATGATCATAGCTCACTGCAACCTAGAACTCTTGGGCTCAAGCAATCCTCCTGCCTCAGTCTCCTGAGTAGGTGGGAGTACAGGCACACATCACCATGCCTGGCTAGTCTTTTAACTCTTTTTTTTTTTTTTTTTTGTAGAGACAGGGCCTCATTATGTTGCCCAGGCTGGTGGTCTCTAACTCTTGGTCTCAAGAGATCCTCCTGCCTTGGCTTCTCAAACTGCTGGGATTGTAGGCATGAGCCACTGTGCCCACACTGTTTTTTTAAATATATTATTGTGTAGGATTTTTTTTTAGTGGTTGCTCTAGGTATTAAAATATACATATGAAACATATTTCAGTCTACCTGTATCCTGTGTGCATTTTACTACTTTGAGTGATATGTAAAAACCTTTATTTTAAAACATAAATGTTTTTATTATCTTTTGTATGCACATTGAGCACAACATTAGATGATGTTATAATTTTTGCTTCATTCATCAAATATAATCTAAAAAACCTCACTAGGAAAAGGATAGTCATAGTCATATAGCCTCACTAGGAAAAGGATAGTCATAGTCATATAGCCATATTTTTACCATTCCATTGTTCTTTTATCCTTAAGTTTGAGACTCTATTACCATTTTCTATCTGTCTAAAGACCATTCTTTAATAACCATTTATGGGTAGTTTGTACGCAAAAAATTCTGTTAGTTTTTTTTTTTTCTCTTCTGCATATGACTTTATTTCCTCCTTCATTGCTGAGGGCTATTTTCAGTAACTATAGCTCAGTGTTCACAGTTCTTTTCTTTCAGCACTTAAAAAATGTTGTGGCATTTTTTTGTGCCACTTCCTTCTGGATTCCATGGTTTCAAGATGAGAAATCTGCTGTCATTCGAATAGTTTTCTGTCCTCTGTAGGTTAGACTAACTTTCTGTCCTCTGTAGGTTAGACTAACTTCTTTAAAAAAAAAAAAAAAAAAGTCTTTAGTTTTCAAAAGTATGTCTTGGTGTATATTTCTTTAGCATTATTCTGGTTGGGGTTCTCTCATCTTCTGAAATTAGGTTTATCCTTTCACCATATTTGGGGAGTTTTTCAGCCATTATTTCTTTGAATATTTTTTCAGCTCTATATGTTTCCTCTTCTTTTGTAACTCAAATGTTATGTTAGATCTTTTGTTATTTTCCTACCAGCCTCTCAGGCTGCCTTCATTTTTTGTTTTGTTTTGTTTTTCAGTCTCTTTTCTCTCTGTTGTTTATGTTGGGTAATTTTTATTGATTCTGTCTTTGAGTTCACTGATTTTTTCCTCTATTGCCTCCAATCTACTTTTTAGCCTGTCCAGTGAGTTTTAAATTTTGGTTATTATATTTTTCATTTCTATATTTTTTATTTGGTTCTTAAAATATCTGCTCTTTGTTAAGAATTTTACTTTCCATTTGTATCAAGAGTGTTCATAATTGCTATTAATAATTGAAGAATTTTTGTGATGGATGCTTTAAACCCTTGTCAGATAATTCCAATATCTGAGTCATCTCAGTATTGGCATCTATTGACTATCTTTTATGATGAAATTTGATAGTCCTAGTTCTTGGCATGAATGACTTTCAATTCTGTCCTGGGTATTTTTGGCATATTGTTATGAGACTCTGGATTTCTTTACTCTTTTTTTTTTTTTTTTTCTTTTTTGTCAGGAAGTCACCCTATTTAGATACAGTACATAGGTTCGGTTGGGAAGAGAATATTTAGTTCCCTCCTAGGCCATGCTGACATTACTCTAGCAAAAGGGAAATGCTTACTCACTTGCCTCATTGCAAATAAGTGGGTGAAAGTTAAGTTTCTCATTAGGCCCTACTGATAACTCCCTAGAGAAGGCAAATTAACAACTTGTACCTCCTTGTTACTGCTTCATGAAAATATAAGCCCAGTTCCTTACTCAATCGTGCCAACACTACCCTGGTGGGAGAACTGCAGTGGCACCACGTTATTCCACTGGGTGGGAGTTGGATGATCAACTACCTGCTAGGTAGGCCCTACTGAAGCCACAGTGGGGAGGAAATAAGAGTGTTTTTTCCACTGGTGTTTGACTGAAGTAGGGTGAGTATTATAAAAACGTTTTTTCTGTTTTCTTAGGCTAACTTTTTTCTAGGCTTCTCTAGCACCCTCTCTGAACTGTATGGAGGACAAAAAGGAAAATCCAGGGAACTCACTATCATGTTCTTTCTCAATTTTCTGTATCCTTTCCACCTTTCAGAATCTTCATATCATTGCTTTGTGTACTGTGTCAGGGTTTTCTATTTGCTGTAATGACTATACTAATGTTTTTGTTTACTAAGTGTATTAACTGTGTTGATGAGTTATTTTCAATTGGTTTTTTTTCTCCTCATTAGGGGTTGTATTTTCTGGATTCTATGATTGGATGCCAGACATTGTGGATTTTATTTTTTGAGTGCTGAGGATTTTTGTATTCTTTTTTTTCTTTTTAGAAAGACAGTAACTACCTTTTAAAAAGTTATTATTTTTATTTTTACTTCTTGGGTACATGTGCAGGATGTTTAGGTTTGTTACATAGATAAATGTGTGCCATGGTGGTTTGCTGCACAGATCATCCCATCACCTAGGTATTAAGCCCAGCATGCATTAGCTATTTTTCCTAATGCTCTCCCTCCCCCTACTCCACCCCCCAACAGGCCCCAGTGTGTGTTCTTCCCCTCCCTGTGTCCATGTGTTCTCATTGTTCAACTCCCACGTGGTGTTTGGTTTTCTATTCCTGTATTAGTTTGCTGAAGATAATGTCTTCCAGCTTCATCCCTGTCCCTGCAAAGGACTTGATATCATTCCTTTAATGGCTGCATAATATTCCATGGTGTATATGTACCACATTTTCTTTATCCAGTCTAACATTGATGGGCATTTGGGTTGACGCCACGTCTCTGCTGTTGTGAATAGTGCTGCAATAAACATATGTGTGCATGTATTTTGTAATAGAATGAATTTTATTCTTTTGGGTATATACCCAGTAATGGGATTGCTGGGTCGAATGGTTTTCTTCATTCTAGTAATTCATCACATAAAAAGATCTAAAGATAAAACCACATGATTATCTCAATAGATGCAGAAAAGGCGTTGGATAAAATTCAACATCTTTTTATGTTAAAACTCTCAATAAACTAGGTGTTGAAGGAACATACTTCAAAATAATAAAAGATATTTCTGACACACCCACAGCTGATATCATACTGAATGGGCAAAAGCTGGAAGCATTCCCTTTGAAAACTGTAACAAGGCAAGGATGCCCTCTCTCACCACTCCTATGCAACATAGTATTGGAAGTTCTGGCCAGGGAAATCAGGCAAGAGAAAGAAATAAAGGGTCTCCAAATAGGAAGGGGAAAAGTAAAATGGTCTTTGTTTGCAGACGACATGATCCTATATCTATAAAACCCTATCATCTCAGACCAAAAGCTTCTTAAACTGATAAGCAACTTTGGAAAAGTTTTGGAATACAAAATCAATGTGCAGAAGTCACAAGCATTCCTATACACCAACAACAGACAAGCAGAGAGCCAAATCATGAATGAACTCCCACTCACAACTACTACAACGAGAATAAATTACCTAGGAATACAGCTAACAAGGGAAGTGAACGACCTCTGCAAGGAGAACTACAAACGACTGCTCAAGGAAACCAGAGAGGACACAAACAAATGGAAAAATATTCCATGCTCATGGATAGGAAGAATTAATTATGAAAATGGCCACACTGCACAAAGCAATTTATAGATTCAATGCTGTTCCCATTAAACTACCATTTACATTCTTCACAGAATTAGAAAAAACTATTTTAAAATTCATATGGAACCAAAAAAGAGCCCAGATAGCCAAGACAATCCTAAGCAAAAACAACAAAGCTGGTGGCATCACACTACCCAACTTCAAACTATACTATATAAGGCAACAGTAACCCAAACAGCATGGCACTGGTACAAAAACACATAGACTAATGGAACAGAATAGAGAACTCAAAAATAAGATCACACATCTACAACCATCTGATCATTGATGAACCTGACAAAACAAGCAATGGAGAAAGGATTCCCTATTTAATAAATGGTGCTGGGAGAACTGCTATCCATTTGCAGAAAATTGAAACTGGACCCCTTCCTCACGCCTTATACAAAAATTAACTCAAGATGGATAACACTTAAATGTAAAACCCCAAACTATAAAAACCCTAGAAGAAAATCTAGGCAATACCATTCAGGACACAGGCACAGGCGAATTTTCATGATGAAATTGCCAAAATCAATTGCAACAAAAGCAAAAATTAACAAATAGGATTTAATTAAACTAAAGAGCTCTGTACAGCAAAAGAAACTATTCTCAGAGTGAACAGGCAACCTACAGAGTGGGAGAAAAATTTTGCAATTTATCCATCCGACAAAGGTCTAATATCCAGAATCTATAAGGAACTCAAATTTACAAGAAAAAAGCAAACAAACCCATTAAAAAGTGGGCAAAGGACATTAACAAACACTTCTCAAAAGAAGACATTCATGCAGCCAACAAACATATGAGAAAAATCTCAACATCACTGATCATTAGAGAAATGCAAATCAAAACCACAATGAGATACCATCTTACACCAGTCAGAATGACCATTATTAAAAAGTCAAGAAACAACAGATGCTGGCAAAGTTGCAGAAAAATAGGAATGCTTTTACACTGTTGGTGGGAATGTACATTAGGGCAACCACTGTGGAAGATGGTGTGGCAATTCCTCAAAGATCTAGAACCAGAAATACCATTTGACTGAAAGATCTAGAATCAGGATTTTTGTATCCTTATACCTATTTTTGAACTCTGTTTTAGTTAGAAGTTACCTGGAAACTGATCCTTTTGGTCAAGGTTTTTAAGATTTGTTAGACGGGGCCAGAACTGCTTCTTGTACAGAGCTAACTATTCCCCATGAATGGAGAAGACTCTTATGAGTAGTCTCCACGTCATCTTATGAATTATAAGGTTTTCCAGTCTGGCAGATGAGAACAGGTACTATTCCTAGCCCTATAAGACTCCTGGGCACTGTTTCCTCTAATCTCAGATTGCTTTTTCTCTAGCCTCAGCTAATTTCCTCACATTCATTCTCACATGATGAATACTCAAAGGAATCTCTCTACAGGTATTCATAATTTTCTTTCTGTGCAGCTTTGTGTTCTTTGTTACTCTGTCTTGTGGACTCTAGCTGCCTTGGTTTTTCCCAGATCCTCAGCTTCATCTCTTCAATGCAAGGAGTCCACCAGGTTCCACCCAGGCTCCACTTCCCTGTGCTGCTACCTGAACAGTCTCATGTAGCAAGCTGAGACAGTCCCGTTTTTAAACTCTCAGATACCACTCTCCTTTGGTGTTGGATGCCCAATCTCTTGAAAACTGCTCTTTTATATATTTCATATTTATTGCCCTTCTAAAAATTGTTCCATGGGGAGAATAAATCTGGTTCCTGTTACTCCATCTTGGCCAGAGCAGAAATCCCATGGATATTCTTAAAAGGGGGAAAAAAAGAATAAGAAAATTCAACTTTGGGTAGAGGTGTGAGGAAATGAGAAAAGCCTATGTTCAGGGGAAGTTGGAGAAGTTCATGATAATCTGCAAAAATACTTATCACAAAACAACCACACTGTATTTTTCTTCCATACTTGGCTTCACCCCAAAATTATTATTTAATGCCAATAGTGAGAGGGCCCTAAAATATGCAGCTACGACAACGGTACAATGTCTGTTTTTAGCTTTCTTCATGGGACAATGGAAAGAAACTAACTCTTTTCACTAATTTCCACCAAATCTTACCTTTGTTCAAGGACAAAGTCAGTTCCTTCTGGATTCTTTCTGAAGCTAAACTTCCTTCCACCTTCATACAAAGTTCCATTCAGCCAAATCTCAGAATGATTAATTTTACTTTCACAGACCTAGACAATGTTATAATTGGAAGGATTTTTAAAGATCAGAAGTCTCTCATTTTACATATGGAAACAGGAAACTGAGGCGTGGAGAGAATTGATCCATGTAGGCCTTCGTGTTAGATACAATACAATGAAATCACCAGAGAAGATACTGCTTTTCATGTGTCGTAGATCTGGATACAGGCTGTAGACATCAGACTTGCAGACATCAAATAATTTACTCCATGTTACATGAAGAAATAGAGCTGGGGTCATTTGGTTGTAAAATGTGTGCATGTGGATTTGCATACATCTAGTCCTTTCTCAAAAAAGGAGCTCCTAGTTTCTGGTCCTAGAGCTAGAACTGCCTTTGCAGTAGGCCTGGAAAAATTTATAGAAGTCAAAAAACTCTCTGATTCAGAGGATTCTGAGAAAAGTTAATGTCATAATATTATGATGTAGAAGCCAGAGTGTGGGCATCTCCATCCTAGCTCTGAAACAGAAATTATGAACAAGGTTAATATAAGAAAGAGGAAAACCCCTTCTCCCATTGCAACGTTTCAAAATTTCCTTCCAGTTTCAACCACTCAGTGTGCTATATTATGAGAACTTAACTCAGGGATAGTTGCACTGGGGAGTTCTTCATAAACAGTGGGAGAGTGGGGCTTTTCTAGACTTTTTGGCACAATTATAGGCACTTAAGGCTTCACTCTCATGTCCAACATCTATAGTCTTGGCAGATATCAAAATGCATTACAGATTTATAATATATCAACTGTGTTGGAGGGGGGCATAAATGAAAGCAAAACATTCCAAAAGAAGGGAAAATTGCAGGTTATAAGTAGGTGTCTCTGTTTAATAGATTAAAAAAAAAAAACAAAACACTGGCAGAATGTGACAGAAACTACTAATTAAACTGACTTTGATTCCAGATCCCTGATGTTTGAGCAGGGACCTCAGAACTCTCCTAAATCCCACTGCAGCCACTTCATTTAACATTTTACACTGTTCAGGTAATCCCATTAGAGCAAATGGTTTGGAAAAAAACAAAAACAACAACAACAAGAAACCCAGAAAACAGCAAAGATAATTTTTGAATAATGAAACGATCTCTAAGTGTCAATTCCATTGGTTCATGGATTCATAGGTTCAATATTAATTAATTAATTAAGTTATTTGAGACATTATCAAAAAACTAAATTGTTGAGATAGCTTCTTAGAGTTCTTACGACTAGACTTATATTGGCCAGGAGATTTAATCATTGACTCCCTGTATGCCTGATTCCGTGTTACTCACATACTAGGAGTTTGGGCCATTTTGTGGTTGATACAAATGTCATGCGATAAAGGGTTCTTACTGTCACATAAGAAGACTGTTCCAAACAACTGATGTCATCTTTTTGGGTTGGTGGTATTTGAGCTGTGATGCCTATGCAGAGTGCAAAGTGAGACGCAGAGCTTTCACAAGTCTGACATATGTTTGCTCTGACAACTCTGACATAAACCAGCAATACGTCCTTGGAGTGCCTGAGGTTTATGTACCCGTTAAGAGAGGAATACTAGCTTATTTCTTTTTTAAAAAAATATTTATTTATTTCACCATAGTAATATATGCAACTATTTTAAGAAGTAAAACAGTTTCAAAATCTGCCCCCAATTTTTCTCACCAGAAGCAAACATGACTCTTAGACTCTCTTTTCGTGCTCTAATATTTTCTTTCTAAATAATAAGTGTGGAAAACTATATTTTTCAATAAGATCTCCATCTCATGTGCTCTTTTGCAATGTAACACTGATGCTCCTCCCACTGAGGTGTGGTGTCTGTTTCTTCTCCCTGAATCAAGGTGGGCCTGTGATTATGGTGAAGTGACACTTGGTGACTTCAGTAACTAGGAACCATAAAAAATGGTTCAGCTTCCACATGAGCCTCCTGGGGCAATTGCCTTCAGAGTCCTGAGCTATCATGTAAGAGGTCTGAAGCTGCTATACTATACAGTAATTCACGCAGTGTAGAGAAGTCACTTGTAGGTGCTTCAGCCAACCATCCCAGTTGAGGTCCTGGCTAATTGGCAGAACCACTTCCATACAGGTGAGATAATAATAAAATGATGACTATTGTACTAAACTGTTGAATTTTGGAGTAATTTTTATATTAATAAATAACTGAACACATTCATGTACATGGCAATCTTCTATTTCATTAATTTTAGATATACTCTATTATGTATTTTTTAATAGTACTTGATCATAAAACTCTCTTATGCTTCCTCTCCCTATACTTCTGATATAGTATTATATTATACATTTTTGTTAATCATTGCATTTGCATCCTTATGTCTATAGTGCACTTTGGTTGTTCCTTTTCATATTCTTGTATACCTTAAGTGATTAATTAGTAACTTCCTTGATTTTTAATCTGGTTAGTTTTCTTTGTATTAAATTTTTTTTTTCTCTCATTTCAATAGTCTTCAGTACAACTTTTCATTAAGTTAACTATAGAAGGTAATCTAACAATTTTTTTTTTTTTTTTCTGCAGTCATCCTACCTGGAAACTTCCATTTTCCTTTTATTTTGGCTTGTTGTTTTCTAGGAAATTATTTCCAGCCCTCATCCTGAGACTTTCTGCTATCATTTTGGAAACCTCTTTGATGTTTAGCAAGTGTAGAGTCCCTATTTCTCAGATATCATGCTTTCTTCTTACTTGGTTTAATTTTTTATTTTGGTGGAACACATCTTTCATGTTAAAAAAAAAAAATATATATATATATATACACCCCCCACAGCAGAAGACCTGACAATAATAGCCCTGAATAAGCCTGTCTCTGCAGTCCAGGTTGGAATAGGTACATAAAAATTTTGGGGCCCAGCGCAGTGGCTCATGCCTGTAATCCCAGCACTTTGGGAGGCTGAGGTGGGTGGATCAAGAGATCAGGAGATCTAGACCATCCTAGCTAACACGGTGAAACCCAGACTCTATTAAAAACACAAAAAATTAGCCAGGCATGGTGGCGGGCGCCTGTAGTCCCAGCTACTCAGGAGGCTGAGGCAGGAGAATGGCGTGAATCTGGGAGGCTGAGCTTGCAGTGAGCCGAGATCGTGCCACTGCACTCCAGCCTGGGCAACGTAGCAAGACTCCATCTCAAACAAAAACAAAAAAACAAAACAAAACAAAAATTGGGGGGAGCTTTCATACCTGAAAATATCTTTTTAGAACTTGGCACTTGAAAAATTAAGGTTTCTTCACAACAACTTTGCCTAAGTTTGAATGGTAATTTTCAGCTTTTGGGCAATTCTGTGAACTGCTTGCTGTAAGTAGGCACATGCATTTCTGGGAACAAGCTTGACTTGTATAAGGTAAGTAAAAAAAAAAAAAAAAAAAAAAAGTGACAGGCACCTAATACGGAGCCTGAAAAGAGTACAACTACTTTCTAGACTAGGGACAGGGAAAGTAGATAAATATATTTGTAGGAATTGTAAGTGAAATAAAATTGCAGAAATTGAAGAAACTCAAACCCTTGTACATTACTGGTGGGAAAGCAAAATGATTCAGCCACTGTGAAACACAGTTTGGCAGTTTCTGAAAAAGTAAAGCATAAAAACACCAGGTGACTCAGGAATTTCACCCATGGGTATATTGAAAAGAATTGCAAGCAGATATTCTAATAAATATTATACAGAAATATTTATGTCTGCACTACTCACAATACAACCCATGTTCATCAATAAACAAATGGATAAATAACATGTGGTATATCCATATAATGGAATATTATTTAACTATAAAAGAGAATGAAACACTGACCTGCTACAAAGTGAATGAACCTTGAAAACGATTATCTAAGTAAAAGAAACCAGACACAAAAGGTTACATGTGGTATGATTCTATTTATGTGAAATATACAGACTACATAAATTGATAGGAGCAGAAAGCAAATTGGTGGTTGCCAGAGGTGGGGAAAGGGGGGAATGGGGTATGACTACTTAATGCGTATGGAGTTTTAGGGTGATGAAAACGTCCCGAAACTAGATGGTGGTGGTTGCAGAACATTGTGAATGCATGAAGTTCTACTCAATTATTCACTTTAAAATGGTTTATACTATATAAATTTCACAAGCTTAACTCAAACAAGTGAAGTAGAAAGAGGAGTTACTGGACTGGCTGTAATAATGAGCCTATAAGAAGTATCACTACTTTCTTTTTGTGTGTGTGAGACGGAGTCTCACTCAGTAGCCAGGCTGGAGCACAGTGGCGTGATCGCGGCTCACTGCAACCTCCGCCTCCCAGGTTCAAGCGATTCTCCTGCCTCGGCCTCCCGAGTAGCTGGGACTACAGGCGCGTCCCTCCATGCCCAGGTAATTTTTTGTTTTTTGGTTTTTTTTTTTTTTTTGAGACGGAGTCTCGCTCTGTTGCCCAAGCTGGAGTACAATGGCTCGATCTGAGCTCACTGCAAGCTCCGCCTCCCGGGTTCAAGCGATTCTCCTGCCTCAGCCTCCCGAGTAGCTGGGATTACAGGAGCCCGCCACCGCGCCCGGCTAACTACTTGTATTTTTTAGTAGAGACCGGGTTTCACCATGTTAGCCAGGATGGTCCCGATCTCCTGACCTCATGATCTGCCCACCTGGGCCTCCCAAAGTTCTGGGATTACAGGCGTGAGCCACTGTGCCCAGCTATTTTTTGTATTTTTTAGTAGAGACGGGGTTTTGCCATGTTGGCCAGATGGTCTTGATCTCTTGACCTCGTGATCTGCCTGCCTCGGCCTTCCAAAGTGCTGGGATTACAGGCGTGAGCTGCTGTGCCGGGCCAAGAAGTATTACTACTTTCTAGGCTGGCTGGGAAAGCAAAAAATATATATATTTGTAAGATTTGTGTGTGAAAGAGAAAAAGTGAGCAATGGCATGTATATAAATGAAATGTCTATTTTGACCTTCTAGAAAATTACCTTCCTTATGTAATGCTTTTTAGATAATATGATGTTTTGGATATGAGAACATTCTAGAGAGATGAGTTCTGGCTAGATAAATTGTTCCTGAGCCACACACATATGTTTTGTGATAATAATCTAAACATTTGTGATCAAATGAGAATACAGAGAAGACAGATATTTAAAAATACTAAGTACAAGGCAATGTTCAAGAATTTCTACCTCTAAAGTTATGTTTGCCAAATAATTTCCTTAAAAAAACTATAATTAAAAAAATTAAAAAGAGATAAACAAATGACAAAGTGAGTGAGAACCTCATCTTAGAGGGCCTCCCTTTGGCCAGCCTGATGCGTCTCCACCTCACGGAGTGCATTTATGTGCACAAGAGTGAGTGCTGCTCTTCTAGAAACATGCTCTGAGTAAGCGCTTGCGGAGAAACCCAGCCCAGCCAGCAACAGAGCTGTTATGAAGCTGTAGCCCTAGAGCCTCCCAGTTTTATTTTATTGTTTCTGGGATGCAAGTGCTGTGGAGTTCTTAGGCAACTCTCTTTCCAAGCAATTAAGTCCCCCATCTCAGAAGCCACAGAAAGGAAGTAAATACGAAGGGGGAGGAGGCAGCTTGGTGGGGGCTTTCAGGTTATTTATTACTTTAATAAATCTGGGCTCCTCCCAGCCCGCCTCAGATTCTTGTTTCTGTCAAGCTCCTGAGGACAAACGATTGCTTAATCGTAGGGTTTGTGGGCCGAGGTGGGCGCCAAGCACAGTTTATTGTGCAGGAAAAACTGTTAAGTAAGACGATGTGATAGTGCCCTGCCAATAAGTCATTAAACAGAAATTAAAAGCAGAAAACTTCCCAGTACCTTCTCTGTCACTTGTATTAACCTCTTAAAGGCAGAGTCAATTGTGTTTGGAGCTGAGGATAAAAGGTAGGCCCAGGGAGAAGGTTCTATCAGTGAAGAAGGAGAGTAGAAGAGGCTGACTGGCTTTAGAATCATCCAGTGTCCTGCATTCACAAGGGCATAGCCCCTAACCAGTTCAATCTGACAACAGCTGCTCTGCCTGAGAATGGGAGGTTGCCAAACTCCTGGCTACAGGTTCATCTGTTATCTTACTTGAACTTTATTATTTTTTCATTATTATTATTATTATTTTTATTTTTTTTTTATTATTTAAGTTCTGAAGTACGTGTGCTGGATGTGCAGGTTTGTTACATAGGTAAACATATGCTTTATTACATCCTTGAGATGTATGGGGTACATTACTAACCACCACATGAGAAGGCAGCTGGAGCCATGACACTTCGTTAGGTTCCCGTCAGGTGAAAGCTGGGCTAGCCTGGAATATGGGCCACGCTGATCCCAGCTGCTGTGTTTCACGGGGAGCAGAAAACTGTGACCTCAGGGAATCGGTCTCAAACTTGAGCTTGAGTTTGTCCAGACAGTGTGATATTCTCTGCTGGACCAGATTACTGTTTCTCCCCTCCAGGTTGAAGGAATAAAGTAATCGAACAACTTTGAATAAAGGCCAGTCACCTGATCATTACTTCTAACTGTGACAAAGAAATCCAGAACAAGTGAACAACAAGGGAATGGAAATTTCAACTTGCCTTAACTTTCAGTTCTACTGAATTATTCTATCTTTGCCTAATCCTTCCTAGTACCCACTCTTTTAACCTCATCTTTCTCTCCTTCACTCTCTCTCTCCCCTCCACTTAATAAACTTTTAGAGAAGTTTCAGGTTCACAGAAAAATTGAGTGGCAGGTATGGAGATTTTCTATATGCCCTTATCCCACAACTGCACATCAACATCCTTCACCAGAGTGGTACGTTTGTTACGATTGATGAACCTACACTGACATATCATTATCACTAAAGGCCATTGTTTACATGAGGGTTCACTCCTGGTGTAGTACATTCTATCGCTTTGAAGTGTAGAGAGGCAATAGTTTACCTCCACTCTCTTAGGGTCTTTGGCTGGGTATGAAAATGAAATAGACATGATATATTAATAGGAGAAAAGCATACAGATGTGTACACATACATGGGAGCCCCCAAAGAAAAATGAAGCCCTAAAGACGTGGCAAAACTGCAATGCTTACATAGTAGTTTGGACACAGTGGCGACTGTGGAACAGTGACTGAAATATATGGGGAGGCCAAAGGAAGAAAAGAGTTATTTTAACAAAGTCTATTTGTACAGATTATTTTTTTCAGTCTTGACTTCCCGTCTCTGGAGACAAGCATGCTGCTGCTGCTTTTTATTATTTATTTATTTTTTTGCTGCAAGAAGGGCATCCTTCACATAAGAATTTGCTCCTATCTCTAGTGATAAGGATGTTTTTTTCTCCTGATACAGGGAGGGCAGAGTGAACTTCCTGTGTCTACTGTTATTCAGGTGTCTTTAGTTTAAAATAACTCTAAGTGGCATATTTTAAGACGATATATCCTGCCACCCTTCAAGACAAATATATGATGACTCCATATCCACCACTATAGTATTACACAAAATAGTTTCAATACTCTAAAAAGCCTCTGTGGTCCACCTGTTCATCTCTGCTACCCCCAAACTCTGGCAGTCACTGATCTTTTTATTCTCTCTATAGTTTCATTTTTTTTTTCCAGAATGTCATATAGTTGGAATCATATGGTAAGTAGCCTTTTTAGATTGCTTCTTTTACTTAGTAATATGCATTTAACTTTCTTCCATGTCTTTCCACAGCTTGATAGCCCGTTTGTTTTTATTTTATTTAACTTGTACTTTAGTTTCAGGGGTCCATGTGCAGGTTTGTTATATAGATAAACTTGTGTTATGGAAGTTTGTTGTAAAATTATTTTTCTCACCCAGGTACTAGTTACTTTTTTTGTGATTCTCTTCCTCTTCCCATCCTCTACCTTCAAGTAGGCACCAGTGTGTGTTGTTCCTTCTTTGTGTCCATGTGTTCTCATCATTTAGTAGCTACTTAAAAGTGAGAACTTTACTAAAGTTGTTTATCAGCTAAAGGAGCTTTGGGCTGAGACTGTGGGGTTTTTTAGATAAATAATCATGTCATCAGCAAACAGGGACAGTTTGACTTTCTCTCTTCCTATTTGGATGCACTTTATTTCTTTCTGTTCAGGACTTCCAATACTATGTAGAATAAGAGTGGTGAGAAAGGGCAGACTTGTGTTGTGCCAGTTTTCAAAGGGAATGCTTCCAGCTTTTGCCTATTAAGTATGAAGTTAGCTCATTTCTTTTTAGTGCTAAATAATATTCTACTGTCTGGATGTACCACAGTTTATTCAGTCCCCTACAGAAAGGACATCTTTGTCACTTCCAAGTTTTGGCAGTTTTGAATAAGGCTGCTATAAATATTCCTGTGCAGGTTTTTTTGGTAGACATATGTTTTCAACTCCTTTGGGTGAATATGAAGGAGCACAATTGCAGGATCATATGGTACTATAGACGGAAAGTTTGTCCACAGAACAAAAAATTCAATTCATGTGTTGAAGCACTAATTTGTGTGATGGTTTTTGAAGGTGGGGTTTTGAGGAGGTAATTAGATCATGAGGGAGCATCCTCATGCAGATGGCATACATCAGAAATGATCTCTCTCTCTCTGCCATGTGAGAGTACTTTAAAAAGGCAAAGGTCTGCGAATGAGGAGGAGGGCTCCCACCAGGAACCCAAGCATGCAGGCACCCTGATCATGTAATTCCAGCCTCCAGAACTTTGAGAAACGTATGTTTGTTGTCCAAGCCACCAGTCTGTGGTATTCTGTTACAGCAGCCCAAAACTGCTTAAAACGTATGGCAAGGTTCATTTCATAAGAAACTGCCACAAAATGTCCTCCAAAGTGACTGTACCATTTTGCATTTCTACCAACAGTGAGTAAGAGTTCCTGTTGCCCCACATTCTCCCCAGCATTTGGTGTTGTCAGTATTCTGGATTTTGGCTATTCTAACAGCTCTGTAGTGGTATCTCATTGTTGGCTCATCTCTTTTAAAATCTCTATATGTTGCTTCTTCCTTGTCCCTCTTTCTTGATAGTTTGTGATGTTTTCTGATTCCTCCTGTCTCAGCCACTCCTTTTCCTGGTTTCTCCTACTCTTCATTTTTGTTCCTTTGATTCCTGTCTGATAATCTACTCATAGTTTTCTTTCCTGTCTTTCACTTCTTTGCCTTTTCCTACATTTCCTCCTTCTTTCATTCCAGTTGGCATAAGCATGAATATAAGAGTAATATATATTTTCAGTATATATTGGTTGTATTGAATACATTAGTTCTTAATTAAAAACAGCAAGTGCTGTCCATTTTAGATTTTTCTCAGGTAAATAGCACCAAATAAATCAAATTTCTTTTCATATGTAGCTCTTTATTTTTTTCAATGGGTTCAGTAAATCTCAAAAGTGATTTTCTACCACATTGTTAGTCTGCTAGTAACCTACCCACAATAATTTTTAGTAATGAAAACAAATGATTCTCAACATATTTCTGATTGTGTAAAAGATTATATACTCAATACTGTATTTCTCAGATTGAAACTGAATCCTATTTTCTCCATTCAGTCTACAGCTAAGAGTGTTGTTTTTCTCCTAATTAATGTACCTAAGTGAAGGACTGAATAATGACCTTTCCATTCTAACTCTTTCTTTTGTTTTATTGATTTTTGTTTTCATGTTTGTTCTCTGCCTATGTTCTACCATTGTCCAGGAAAATTATCCAAAGTTTAAAAAAAAAGGGAGAATCATTCTGTATGCCCTTTCAATGTCATCCTAGAGGATTTTACAACAAATCCACCCAACAAATCTCTTGAGGAAGGTAACTTTGTTTGGCTTATTATTTATTTGATTAGGGCTCACGTTCTGCAAAGTTTGATGCTGGATTATAGAAGATTGATATATTGCAAATAATTTTTATTGGGTAAAAAAGATACCTCCAAATACTGTGGTTTTATTGCCTGAGAAGACATTGCCAGTTTTCAATCTATGTTTGCAATCTTATTTTTTTCCCCACTAACATATATCATTTTCTCACATCCTTCATCACATCAGCTTTGTCATAATGCTGATTCCTTCATTAAAGGACTAAGTACATCTTTGACTCATCTGTCTACTCACATGACAGTTAATTTTTTTTAAGTCCTGATATATTCAAGTTTAGCTCAAGTGACACCTCATTCAGGGGCCTTCACGTATTACTTCTGCAACGATTATCTCGCTTTTCATGAGGTTTGTGCAGTTGATTTAAGTGAGTTACTATCTCTATATTTACAAACAGTGTACTATTTTAGAGACAGAACCTATGTTGTGTATTTCCTCTATACTTCATTCTCAGCTATCCATGGAAACAGGGACAGGCTCCTTAAAAGTGTATTGGATTGAATAGAATTGTACTGAATCTGTCTCCATTGTCTTCAGCCTTAGGCTGCTAACAATAACTGCATGGAAAGAAAGCTTTTGCTCTCACAGAATTTTAGTTATTCTAGATCTTTTTTATCATCTCTTGGGAGTATTTATATTGGCTGGTGTTTGTTCTTATCACAGTCTATCTCTTCCCAGTTTTGGAGACTTCCCAGGAATCTCTTGGTAAGCAGAAGAACATATCTGAATCAGATAGCTCATGCTAGTCAAATAGCATCCAGGTTCCACGCTGCAGTATTGGACTAAAGCTTACTGCATCATTCCATCCTCATCTATGAGTTTTATCCACACTGAGCTTGGTGCTGCTTGAGAATTATATCTATAAAATATAACATTTATGCCCTTCTTTTTTGTTTTCATATGCTGAAATTAATGTGTCATTGTGAAGATTCTGAACAGATGGGGAAAGGTCAAGGTTTCTTTGTTGCTAAGTGTGTTTCCATGGCTACGGCAATATGTGTGCATTATCACAAAGCATCATTTGTTTGGCTGCCAGTGGCTCATTAGAGGAAGGAGGAGCTCCACCTTGATGGTTCTGGGTACTTTATTTCTGTTTTACTTTTCTTCCTGTTATGAGAACCCTAGTGATAGGTTGGAACACAAATAAACCTGGTGGCTGTAGGTGGAGAATACTCACAACAGGTCCACACTTGCATATAAATGACCCAAACAATTTAATTGGAATAGCAGAGTCCAGATTGAATAAGCTTTGAGTAAAATGAAGCAGTATCTAAACAACCATATATCTGGGTTCTGCTTTTCTCAGGGGCTCCACTTTGTGTAGTATCTGCCCATCCTGTTCTACTTCCTGGTACTTTGCAACCAGTATCCAGGGAATCCTTATCTCATTTTACCTGTTGTTTTTGTTCTGTCTCAGGTGATCTTGCTCTAAGGCATTTCTGAGACTGCAGCATAGAGCATGTAAAAGAGAATACTTTGGATCAGGCAGTATTAGGACTGGGAGAATTGACCAAGTTAATCCCTAAATACGTGGCCTATAGTGCAAATGCTTGGATACAAATATGTGGCAAATTGAGATTTAATTCAAGCAGAATCCAAGATATTCTGATGGGGTAAAATACAACAGTGAGTGTCTTTGACCAGTAGGGATGCTGGAAGTCAAACCCATGTCAGGTTGTCGGTCTGGTTTTGAGCAGGGCCCTAAGTCAGTAGCTGTAGATTTGTGGGAAAGATCAAATTCCTAGAGACAACTTACAAGGTGGGGTTTAAAAGACCTTCTCCAAGGGAGACTGAATTTCAAATCAATGTTTTGACCCCAAGAAGCACATGAGATGGGACAATGCCATGGATAGCATTTCAGACTTAACAGCAAGGGGAATTTCCAATTCCTCTAGCCAGTGGGTCCATGCTTGCGGATTTGCTGTTCACTTTAGCAAAGTGTTGCTCACCTTGACAAGGACTCATTTTAGACCTATCACAGGCCTGGGATTTATTTGTTCTGTATTTCCAGCATCTAGCACTGGGGCTCTTTTATAGCAGGGTTCAGTGAACATTTGTCAGTGAATGTTTGATCTGAGCAGGGTTCAGTGAATATTTGTCATGGAATGTGTGCCTGATGGATGAAGGATTTGTACTTCTCCCTATGAGAGAGTAGAAGAGCCATAAACTGAGAGCTTCTGTCACTTCTGTCAGGTGCAGATCCTTGCTGTGTATCCTGGTCTCTTTTGAGGATTACTGATAGTTTCTAGAGTATAATTCTGGAGTCACAAGAGGAGTCTTAGAGTCACAAGAATGGGGCTATTTTCCTTTATCTACCACTGTCCTCCCCACTTTGTGTTGCTGTAACAAAATATCTGAGACTGGGAAATTTATAAATAACAGAAATGTATTCCTCACAGTTATGGAGACTAAAAAGTCAAAGATCATATTGCCAGTGGATTCAGTATACGGTGAGGGCTGCTCTTTGCTTCCAATATGGCGCCTTGTTGTTGTATCCTCACATGGCAGAAGGCAGAAAAAGGAGCTAGCTAGTTCCCTTGAACCATTTTATAAAGGCACTAATGCATTCATGAGGATAGAGGCCTCATGACTTAATCACCTTCTAAGGGCCCTACCTTTTAATATTATTGACTTGGAGATTAAGTTTCTATCATATGAGTCTTTGGAAGGGCACGTCCATTTCAAACCATAACAACCGCTAATACTGCATAATGTAGGACAGGTGTCTGTCTTCTCTGGGCCTCAGTCTTCTCATTGGTCCAATTCAGGGCTAGGCTTAATGGTCAGCCTTCCATGCTTAATCACTGTAATGATGATCTTTTCCATGTATGCTGAAGCATAAACAGCAGAAAATTGCTTAATAACAGAATTTCTATATGAAATAAATTTTTCCCCCAAAATGATGAATTAGAGACTTTTAATATGCCCCAGCCACTTGGAAATAGCAAGACAGTGTGCAAAGATAAACTTTGCGAGATTTGATTAAAGAAGGAAAATGGGAATCCACTGGAATTCTGAAGGACACCCCAGATCCTGGGGAGGAGAATGCAGGCAAACAGCCCCAGTGATGCTATCTGGCTGAGAAAAGTGAGCAAAATCTCAGTATGTGAGAGTTAGAGAGCCTCTTTTATGATTCAGCTTTCCACTGGGGATCTAAGCAACTTAGGTCAAGGGATACCATTATGTTTCTGCCAAGCCCTGAAACTAACTTGGAAACAGCCTTGGAAAAGTTGTAGGAGAAAGACACTGGGAAAAATTGCAGGCATGTTCCCAAGTCTGGAAACAAGAGCAGGAAAGTGTTTTAAATCTGGGCACATACAAAATCAGCCATTCTTTGGTGACCTGGCAGCATGGCCATGCATGAATTTTAGTCTTAGGTCAGAGATTGGGGCACCTTCTCTGCAGCTGGGTAGGCACCTCCACAGTCAGAACTGTGGAACGTATCTCACAGTAGGCAGTGGAATTGTGCCCTCCCCTGTTGCAGGCCTGGGGTGGGAGGAGAGCTGCTACAGCTGCATTTTCTCCTGGACAATGAGACTTGCAGCCAGGACCAGCTTGGCATCATGGAACTGGTCTGTGTGTGCCATTGCTGGGTGCCCCAGCCTGCTACCCTAACGCAGTGCAGTGGTCTCCTCTCTGCTCCACAACTAGGCATATGTCCAGGTATCCAGGTTACCCCCTCACCCAGATCAGTAGCATGTGCTTCCTCACTCGTCCTGTGCATAGATCATGGTACAGTGAGGCTGTCTCCACTTCATTCTGTGGCAGATATCTAGGCATTTGGAGCATGCACTCACCTGGATCAGTAACCTAAACTGCCCCCTTCCTTTGCAGAGATTCTGGTGCAAGAGGACCCTCTCTGCTTTATACCCAGGGAGATCCCCAGGCATTCAGACCATCTGCTTGCCTGGTTCAGCAGCCTAAGTCACCTCACCCATACTGTTCAGAGATCTTGCAGCAGGGGGGCCCTTTCCACTCTATGCCCAGGCAGATCTCCAGGCATTTGGAGCACTGGTCGCCTGAAACAGCAGCCTGAGCAGCCCCACATTTTCTTTGCAGTGATGCTGGTGCGGGGTTGGGGGAGGGAGCCCTCTACACTCCATGCACAACAGATTTTCAAGCACTTAGAGTACCTACTTTCCTAGATCAGGGGTTTAGGCTGACCCCCGTTCCTGTGCAGAGAACTTGGGGCAAAGGAGGCCTCCCAGCTTCACATCTAAGCACACCTCTGGGCACTTGGCGACTACCTGCTGGACTCTCCCTTGGTGCTGGTGCTTGTGCCTGCCATTGGTGGACTGGAAGACAGACCTGTCTGGTCCAGCCCTGACCATCTTGTGCCCTACCCCTCTAGGGCTGAAGAGGGAGCTCTGACCACAGTGCACCTCATGAATCAGCCCATTCCCTGAGATAACAGAGAGCTTCTGCCAGTAAACAAGGATTAAGTAGATACCCAGCTGCTTTGGCAACATTTGACTCTTACCCACAAGCTTCATCTTCTGGCTTGTAGGTCCAACTGCACAGCCCAATATAAAACTGCTGAAAGACATTCATAGGGCTATGGAAGCAAAGCAAAAGACCCACCCAGCATTCTCTAATGCAGCAGTCCCCAACCTTTTTGGCACCAGGGACTGGTGGAAGAAAATTTTTCCAAGGATGGTGGCAAGGGAGGGGAGATGGTTTTGGGGTGAAACTGCTCTACCTCAGATCATCTGGCATTAGTTAGATTCTCATGAGGAGAGCACAACCTAAACCCCTCGCGTGCACAGTTCACAATAGGGTTTGTGCTCCTATGAGAATCTAATGCCACTGCTGATCTGCAGGTGGTGGAGCTCAGGCAGTAATGTCTGCGACCTAGCAGCTCACTTCCTGCTTTTCCACCTGGTTCCTAACAGATCATGGCCGGGACCAGTATTTGGGACAGGGGTTGGGGATCCTTGCTCTAAAGTCATATCCTCTGTAGGGAGGGGGGAATGGGAAAAGGAAATAAGAAAAAAATAATATTATAGGGAAAGAAAGAAAAAGAAAAAAATCCTACCTGCACAAAAATAATTACAAAAATCAGAAATGCCAGCATCCCCAGATGAGAAGGAACTAGCACAAAAATTCTGGAACTGTGAAAAATTTTAATGTAGTGACATCACCAAAGGATCACGCTAGTTCTCTAGCAATAATCCACAACCAAAGCAGAAACTCAGACATAACAGATAAAGAATGCAAAGCATGGGTTGGAAAGAAGCTTAATGAGATCAACAACAAGGTTGAAAATCAGCACAAAGAAACTTCTAAAGCAATCCAGGAAATGAAGAGATAAATATCTTCAAAAAACTTAATCAGAGCTTCTGGAACTGAAAAGCTCAAGGAATTTTAAGATAGAATTGAAAGCTTTATTAATAGACTGGACAAAGAAGAAGAAAGAATTTGAGAACTTGAAGACCAGTCTTTTGAAGTAACCCAGACAGACAAAAATAAAGGAAAAATAATTTTGAAAAATAAAGTCTTTGAGAAATATAGGATCATGTAAAGTGACCAAACCTACAAATTATTGACATTCCTGAGAGAAACGGAGAAAAGGGAAACAACCTGAAATACATATTTGAAGGAATAATTCAGAGGTAGATATCCAGATATGAGAAATCCAGACTAAATATGTGAGATGGCATACAAAATGAACATTGTTGAGGCATATAGTTGTCAGACTGTCCAAGGCTAACATTAAAGAAAAAAATCTTAAAGACAGCTAGAGAAAAAAGTCAGACCACATACAAAGGGAACCTCATCAGGCTAACAGTGGATTCCCCAAAAGAAACCTTAGAAGCCAGGAGAGATTGGGGGCCATTTTCAGAATTCTTAAACTCCAAATAAGAATTTCATAGCCTGCCAAACTAGGATTCATAAGCAAAGGAGAAATAAAAGTTCATGCAGACAAGCAAGTGCTAATGGAATTCATTACCACTAGAACAACCTTACATGAGATTCTTTAGGGAGTTCTAAAAATAGAAATGAAAGAATGATACCTGCTACCACAAAAACACCCTTAAATGCATAGCCCACAGACCTTATAAAGCAACCACCCAATAGAAAATAAAAAGCAACCAGCTAACAACTTCACAATAGGATCAAAACCTAATATATCAATATTAACCATGAATGTAAATGGTCTAAATGCCCCACTTAAAAGGCAGAGTGGCAAGTCAGATTAAAAACAAAGCCCATCCATCTACTGTTTCCAAGAGATCCATCTCACACGTAACAACCATAGGCTCAAAGTAAATGGCTGGAGAAAAATCTGTCACACAAATGGAAAATAGAAAAGAACAGAGGTCACTATACTTACATTGGATAAAACAGACATTAAACCTGTAATAGTGAAGAAAGACAAAGAAGGGTGTTACATAATGATAAAGGTTTCAATTAAACAAAAAGACTAAACTATCCTAAATATATATACGCCCAACATTGGAGCATCCAGATTCATAAAACAAGTACTTCAAAACCTATGAAAAGACTTAGACATGTATATTATTAATAATTGTGAGGGACTTCCATACCCCACTGGTAGCATTAGACAGATCATTGAAGCAGAAAACTAACAAATTCTGGACTTATAGAAATCAAAACCAAGAAGATCTCTCAAAACAACAGAATTACATAAAAATTAAAGTACTTGCTCTTGAATGACTCTTGGATAAACAATGAAATTAAGAAAGAAAACAAAAAATTATTTGAAATAAATAAAAACAGAGACACAACATACCAAAACCTCTGGGATGCAGCAAAAAACAGTCTTAAAAGGAAAGTTTATAGCAATAAATGCCTATCTCAAATAGTTAGAAAGATCTCAAATTAGCAATCTAACTTGACACCTAGAGGAACTAGAAAAACAAGACCAAACTAACCCCAAAACACACAGAAGAAAATAAATAACTAAATTAGAGCAGAACTGAATGAAACTGAGAACCCAAAATCCATACAAATAATCAACAAAACCAAAAGTTGGTTTCTGGAAAGGATAAACAAGGTCAGTAGACCACCAACTAGATTAACAGGAAAAAAAAAAAGAGAGAGAGAAGATCTAAATAAGCACAGTCAGAAATGACAAAGATGACATTACAACCAATCCCACAAAAGTACAAATAATTCTCCAGAGACTACGATGAACACTTTTGTGCACCCAAACTAGAAAATCTATAGGAAATGAATAAATTCCTGGAAATACATAATCTCTGAAGATTAAATTAGGAAGAAATTGAAACCCTGAATGGACCAATATTGAGTTGCAAAATTGAATCTGTAATAAGAAACCTACCAAAATAAACAAACAAAAGCCCTGAACCAGATGAATTCACAGCTGAATTCTACCAGACATACAAAGAAGAGCTGGTACCGATTCTAATGAAACTATTCCAAAAAATTGAGGACAAAAGACTCTTCTCTACTTCATTCTATGAAGTCAGCATCACCCTGATACCAAAATCTGGCAAAGACACATGAAAACAGAAAAGAAACCTACAGGTCAACAGACTTGATAAACATAAATGCAAAAATCCTCAACAAAATACTAGCAAAGTGAATCCAGCAGCACATCAAAAAGTTGATTCACCATGATTAAGTAGGCTTAATTATTGAGATGTAAGATTGGTTCAACATATGCAAATCAACAAATGTGATTCATCACATAACCTAAATTAAAAACATAAACAATATGTATTAGTCTGTTCTTGCACTGCTGTAAAGAGCTACCTGAGGCCGGTTGCGCTGTCTCATGCCTGTAATCCTAACACTCTGGGAGGCTGATGTGGGTGGATCACCTGAGGTTAGGAGTTAGAGACCAGCCTGGCCAACATGGTGAAACCCCGTATTTACTAAAAATGCAAAAATTAGCCAGGAGTGGTGGTGCATGCCTGTAATCCCAGCTACTCAAGAGGCTGAGGCAGGAGAATCGCTGAAACTCGGGAGGCAGAGGTTGAAGTGAGTCAAGATTGCACCACTGTACCCCAGCCAGGGTAACCGAGCAAGGCTCTGTCAAAGAAAAAAAAAAAAGAACTAGTTGAGACTGGGTAATTTATGAGGAAAAGAGGTTTAATTTGTTCATGATTTTATGGTTTCATAGGGTGTACAGCAAGCATGGCTGGCGAGGCCTCAGGAAACTTTCAATTATGGTGGAAGGTGAAGGGGAAGTAGCCACATATTACATGGCTGGAAGAGGAGAAAGAGAGGCGGAGGGGGTGGGGGGAAGTGCTGTACATTTAAACAACCAGATCTCATGAGAACTCTATCATGAGAACAGCACTAAACAAGGAAATCTGCCCTCATGATCTAATCACCTCCCATCCGACCCCACCTTCAACATTGAGGATTACAATTCAACATCAGATTTGGGCAGGAACAAAAATTCAAACTATATGACCCTATGATCATCCCAATTAACACAGAAAAAGCTTTTCATTAAATCCAACATCCCTTCATGATAAAAACCCTCAAGAAACTAGGCATTGGAGGAACATCCCTCAAAATAATAAGAGCCATTTATGACAAACCCACAGCCAATATCATACTGAATGGGCAAAAACTGAAAGCATTCTCTTTGAGAACTGGAACAACACAGGGATGCCCATTCTCACCACTCTTACTCAACATATTACAGGAAGTACTATGACTGACCAGAAGGAGGCAGACTGGAGAAAGAAATGAAAGGATCCAAATAAAAAAAGAAGTCAAACAATCTCTCTTCACTGATGATATGGTTCTGTATCTAGAAAACCCTAAAGAATCCTGCAAAAGCCTCCTGGAAATGATATATGACTTCAGTGAAGTTTCAAAATGCAAAATCAATGTACAAAAATCAATAACATTTCTATACAGCAATAATGCTTAAGCTGAGAGCCAAATCAAGACTGCAATTTTATTTCCAATACCCACAAAATATAAAATATCTAGGAATACGTCTAAGGAGGTGAAAGATCTCCACAAGGAGAACTACAAAACCCTGCTGGAAGAAATCATAGATGACACAGACAAATGGAAAAATATTCCATGATCATGGATCAGAAAAGTCAGTATTGTTAAAATCACCATCTGCCCCAAACAATCAACACATTCAACACTATTCCTATTAAACTACCAATGTCATTTTTCATAGAACTAGAAAAAACTAAAATTCATATGGAAACAAAAAGAGTCTGAATGATCATAGCAATTCTAAGCAAAAAGAACAAAACCAGAGGTATCACATTAACTGCCTTCAAGCTATAGCATAAAACTCGAGTAACTAAAATAGCATGGTACTGGTACAAAACACACATAGACCAAAGGAACAGAATAGAGAACACAGAAATAAAGCTGCACACCTACAGCCATCCGATCTTCGACAAAGTCAACAAAAATAAGCAAAAGGACTCCCTATTTGACGAATGGTGATTGGATAATTAGTTGGCTCTATGCAGTAGAATGAAACTGAACCACTACATTTCGCCGTATACAAAAATTAACTCAAGATGGATTAAAGATTTAAATGTAATGCCTCGAACTATAAGAATCCTTGAAAAAACACTAGAAAAAAAAAACATTCTGGACATCAGCCTAGGGAAAGAATTTATGACTAAATTCCTAGAGGCAGTTACAACAAAAACAAACATTGACGAGTAGGACATAATTAAACTAAAGAGCTTCTGCACCTCAAAAGAAACTATCAGTAGAGTAAACAGACCACCTACAGAATGGGAGAAAATATTCACAAATGATGCGTCCAACAAATATTTAATTTCCAGATCTATGAGTCACTTAAACCATCAAGCAAGCAAAAGCATTAAAAATGGGCAAAGATATGAACAGATACTTCTCAAAAGAAGCCATACAAATGTCTAACAAACATATGAAAAAATGTCCAACATCACTAATCATTGAATTAATGCAAATCGAAATTAAAACAAAATATCACCTCATACAAGTTAGAATGGCTACACACAACAGATATTGGAGAGGCTGTGGAGAAAACGGAATGCTTGTACACTGTTGGTGGGAATGTAAATTATTTCTGCTACTGTGGAAAGCAGTTTGGAGATTTCTCAAGGAACTTAAAAGAACTACCATTCAACCCAACAATCCCATTACTGGGAATACATCCAAAAGAAAGTACATTGTTATACCAAAAAGACACATGCACTCATATGTTTGTCACAGGACTCTTCATAGTAGCGAAGACATGGAATCAACCTACATGCTCATCAACAGTAGATTGGATAAAGAAAATGTGGTACATATACAACATGAAATACTATGCTTTTATAAAAAGAACAAAGTCATTTCCTTTACAACAGCATGGATGCAGCTGGATACCATTATCCTAAGCAAATTAATGCAGAAACAGAAAACCAATTACTTCATGGTCTCACTTATAAGTGGGAGCTAAACATTGTGTACTCTTCTATGTAAAGATGATAACAATAGACACTGAGGACCATTAGATCAGGAAAGAAGAATGGTAAGGGTTGAAAAATGATGCTTGGTACCTGAGTGATGGGACCCTTCATACCCCAGACCTCAGTTACATGCAATATACCAAGGTAACAAACCTGCACATGTACCCCCTGTATCTAAAAGTTGAAGTTATAAAAACAAAATGAATGTTTCCAATCACCTACTCAGGTTTTTGTACCATCTGTAAAACTCTTGGATGCATGTAAAGGCAATTTTGCCTACTTTCTAAATGATTATTTTAAATTTTAATTTATTTTCAACTAATAGTATAACAACTGTTCCAGTTTGCCTGGGAGTGAGGGGATTTCCCAAGACAAGGGAATTTCAGTGCCCAAACTAGAAAATTCTGGGCACACTGAGATTGGGGCCACCCTAGGTAATAATGCCTGCTGTCGCAGATATGGCTGGTGTCCCCCACACATTGTACCATATTCTTTTCCCAGACTCCCTTGTATCTAAGTGTGACCACGTGGCTGGTTCTTGTCAATGGCTATAATGTGAGCAGTGATGCAGAAGCAAGCTCTTTTCTTCCTTTGTGATCTGGACTTCAACACCCAAGGTGGTCTTGGAAATAGCATGTATTGAAGATGTCAAAGCCTCTGTGGACCCATGTTTGTGAGTAACTGCCTGTGGCCAAGGATCTCATCATCTGCCCTACCGCCACCATCATGGAGCTTCGCAAAAACAAGAAACAAGCTTTTACTGGGTTCAACCACTGATATGTCAACAGATGTTTCAACAGTTGGTGCTCTCATAATTAATATATATCCATCCTTTCAATCCATATTTTTACTATTTTGATTTTATATTATTAAAAGACAAGGGAGTTTCAACATAAAAAAAATGAAATGTTTATGTTAGTTAATACATTCAATTGATACTATGAAAGAATTTCACCTCCATCTGATAGATGAGAAAAATATGTCTGTTCACCCAATTTCTCCTGCCTATTTTAGTCTGGGTCATCACCATTTTCATCCTGGTTTATTTTCACAACTGAAGTCTTCTCTATCTTGGTACAGCCAACTTACTGCTTCTGGAAGTATTCTTCTGAACACTACCATTTATCTGCTTAGAGTATTTCATTCTATATCCTATCACCCACAGGATAAAGAATAAACTTGTTAGTTTCTGTTGAAAGCATGCACAAGCCATCTGTATTTTTCACTACCACCAATAAAACATATTGGCTGGCTCTTTGCACTCCCCTAAACTGGCCATTTTTCCTCCCTGCAGATTACATGTCCTCATACAAGCTGGTGCTTTGGTCTGAGATGTGATCTACATCTTCATATCACCTGACTAACATTTTGCATATTGACTGACTCACCAGCAACACCCTAGGCACGCTTCTCTCATGGGATATACCACATTACATTGACCTTGTTTACCTACAGGGGCAGAATCTATATCATATTCATCTTGGTTACTCAGTTCTGGGCATATATATTTGATTGAACTGAACTTATTATAGTTCATGCTATTTCTCCCTTTGGAATCTTCTTAAGTCTCTCTTCCAGCCATTCCTCTCCCAGTCCTGCTGTATTCTGTGACTGGTGAGCTACTTTTTATCTTTCAAGAACCTGCTTTTATGACACCTCTTTTGTGAAACCTCACTTACCTCTCTTCTCCCAGTTTGCTTCGTTGCAAGCAATTGGAGGGAAACAGCCAGGCTATTCAAAATTGTGCCCCATGATCCAAGCCCAGTCTCTCAATGTGTGCTTATGTGATAAATGTTATTAATTTTTATTATTTCTAGGGCCCTCTAAAATTTATAAAATTCATTTATGTCAAGTATCGCTTTTGATAAAACAAGACCATTATAAAAGTATGGCAGGTAGGCCAGGCGCGGTAACTCACACCTATAATCCTAGCACTTTGAGAGGCCAAGGAGGGTAGATCACCTGAGGTCAGGAGTTTGAGAGCAGCCTGGCCAACATGGTGAAACCTCATCTCTGCTAAAAATACAAAAATTAACCGAGTATGGTGGCAGGTGCCTGTAATCCCAGCTACTCGGGAGGCTGAGGCAGGAGAATTGCTTGAACCTGGGAGGTGGAGGTTGCAGTGAATGGAGATCCTGCCACCGCACTCCAGCCTAGGCGACAGAGCAAGACTCCATCTAAGAAAAAAAAAATTAGCCGGCTGTTGTGGTGAGTGCCTGTAATCCCAGCTACTTGGGAGGCTGAGGCAGGAGAATTGCTTGAACCTGGGAGGCGAAGGTTACAATGAGCTGAGATTGCGCCACTGCACTCCAGCCTGGGCAACAGAGCAAGATTCTGTCTCACCAAAAAAAAAAAAAAAAGTAGGGCAGGTAATATTAACCTTTTTTCAATGCATAAAGGGATTGAGATTTATAAAAAAATAGAGCTAGTCACAATCAAAGTTTAAAAGAAGGGAAAGGGAAAGTGAGATTCAAACCATTATTTTTGACTTAAATGATATTATTATTATTACTTTTTTACTGTTTACGTAGTGAGACAATTGCCAGAGTTCCCTGGTAATGGACTTTAGAAATCCTACCTACCTATGTGAGATCACCTCAAGCCTTCAGTATTGTGTTTCCTACCTCCCCAAGCCTATGCCGATCTGCAACTTCTCTGTCAGTTGACAGGGACAGGTGTTTGATGTGTATGAAAAGAAAGAGCTGGCATTTGTTAAGTTCCTGGGTACTAGAGATTTTCTGCTTGTTATGTAATTCCTACAAAACTCCTTGCTCTACTTATCACCTTTCATTAATTCATGTTGCATGTTTTGTAAGTTCTTCAGTAGAGAGTGCACGTCTTCAGTCATTATTTGCATTGAACTGTAAATAAGAGAAAAACTGGACTCAAATTTTTATTTCCGACTCTGGTTTCATAATTGGTATTTTTATCAACCACACTATCTAATATAGGAGAGTTTTATGGCCTCTTGGACGTGAGTTATCACATTCTTGATAATATACATTGGAAAAATTTCTTTTATTCTCTTCACCTTTTAGAAATTCCATTCTTCTCCTAGGGAACTAATAAGTAACCAAGCAAATACAGAAATGAAAGAACATCTGGCCCAATTTGCTCTCCATAAAAGCAGAAAAGCATTACTTCTCTATCACAAAGTGCAATTATTTTTTATTCCTGTGCACACTGCTATGTCAAAAGTAACTTTTCTTTGCAGGAAGAGTACTTTTGGCACAAACACTGTATTCTCAGGTAAAAACCAAGCTCTACCAGGGGCAAAATGGTAAGGGGGGAAAAGCATTCTCCTGGAAATACATAATCAATACGTTGTGCTTGAGTGTACCTTCTGTCATGGGCAGTAGTTTGTTTTGGGAAGTTGAATTATTAGGGAAAAGTAGACTTTCACTAACAACAAGGAAAAAGGCAGAAAATTTGAAATAAAAAAGCAAGGGCATTTCAAAGCTATTCAACATGTGGTAACTAATGGAAGTCAGTAGACAGGATGCAATAGAAGTAATGTGTGCTGTGATCAAAATTACCCCATAAGTGAGTATCTTCTGGATCTGGAAGGTCACTTTCACCATCCACATGATGACAAAAGGCCCAACTTCAAACAAAGATCAAGTAGAGGACCACTTGCTTGGAAAATCTTGAGAGATGAGAGGAATTTTAGAGTGATGGAATCATTGAATTAAAAGACTGAAAAAAGCCCTAGAGTGTATCCCCTAGAATTTTTCTTTTCAAACCAATAATCATCATAAGCCTTTAGTTAGTCATGAAATCCATTCAACAACAGCATTAAAACATAGAACAGAGCCAGGTAAAATGTCTTTTCTAAAGTTATAATTTGGGTTAATAATCGAATCAGGGATTCTTGGTCCTGGGTCATTTTAAAATGCTATCTTCTCCACCCTTCAAAAAATTACTGGTATAACTGTCATTACTTTATTGACTTAAACAATTTTTCCATGATTTGATCATTTCCAGATCCCCCTGGGTCTACTCACCATTGCTGTTCTCCTTTACCTTGGAATAACTGGCTCAGAACTTGATACCTGTCCTCAGACCATTTGTCATCATTCTGTTCATAGTATCCTTCATCTTGCCCCCGTCATGTAGTCCTAAACTTCTAACTCCACAACCTAGACATGCTCATCGTTAACTCATCATTTTTCTATTCATTTTACTCAGTTATGATTGTACCACACTGATCATTTTGCATTCCGCTTTTTTCTACGAGTATTTTGAATGATGGTGTGTTTAATGACAATGAAATGCCTGTGGAAAGAAGACTCAAAAATAGCGTGGCTTTTCAGAACACCAATTTGATAAAAGAAATTGAGTTGTAGGAATCACTATTTTATTATTTTTTTTGTAAGAGCAAAGGAGATAGTTGTTCATATCGGTGTTGAAACCCAATGGCTGTTATATATCAGAGTAACTTACAGAGAAAGCCAACAATCGTCTTTCCTTAATTGTTGCTGCTCAACATGATGGCTTGGTTCAGTCTGGAATCCCTCTCTACTTCCTCTCAGGGGTAAGCAGCTGACAGCTGTAAGGGGGCAGAATGGATTCCCATCAGATAGCAAGGTGGTATAGTTACTTGTGCTGGTGGGGGAATGCAATCTCTGCTTTGTATTTGGTTCTTGTTTCTGGGACTGGTAACTTCTTCCTGTTTTGATAAATATATAAATAACTCTAAGTATCAGGAGAGACAGTAACTTAGGCTTCTTAAAGAACAGAGGGTTTTTCACAAGAATTAAACATTTTTTTAAAAAAAGAACAAAGGATTTTTACTCAGAGATGAAAGAAATGTTTGTTTCTCAACTGAAATGTCACATGGTAATTTTAATAAAGGGCATCAGATTAGAAGTAAGGGGATTTGAGTTTAACTCCTGGCTCTGTCTCCTGTGGATTTGGGACCCATCACTTTCTATGTTTAAACCTCAGCTTTCATATCTGCAAAATGAACGTTTGACAAGACCATTGGTTCTGAACCCTGAATAAACATCAGAATCACCTATATAATTTAAAGGAATAAACTGATTCATGTGTTCCACTTAGAGATATTCTGATTTAATTAGATTAGAATGGGGTCCAGCATTTGGTATCAAAACCAAGTTGCTCAAGTTATTGCAATATGCAGTAAGGGCTAGATGACTTCTAAAGGCCTTTCAAGCTCTAATATACTATGATAATTACAGTGAAAGCACTATTAGGTATTAGGCAGAGAACTTTTTAGTTGTGGCAGAAATACAATGCAAACTAGAATAAGGGGGAAAAATGATATTTAGCAGCTTCTAACTTCAGGACTCCCTTTTCTCCCCAGTTTGAACTTTGTTTTCTTCTGTGGTTTGGTCATATTTTCTCCTTGATGTAATTTGGATTCTGCATGTGCTAAGGAAAGTTGACAGCCCTGGATTCACCTCCTTCAGATTCCCTGGTGGAAAAAGGAGCTGGTTCCTGCTAATGTCTGCATATCAACTCTAGAGAAATGCTTTGATTGGCCTTGCTTGGATAGTTCCCTCTCTTTGTGAATTGGGTTGTATGACTGACAGTCCCATTATACAGCAGTGGTGGAAGTGTACCATTCAGATCTCTCTTTCAGAGAACCTGCTGTAGGGAGCATAGCTGATTGACAGACTTTAGCTGCCACACTAGGGACCCACTGTGTCTTTCACACCAGGCCATGTTTTCATTGGGCTGCTCCCAGCCAATGACTAAGCACGGTGGAGATACTCAAACCCAGTCATTCCCGCCCGATGTGGGATTCCTTAGCAAATTCTCATGAGTCCACGGACTTTCCCACTGGCCTAACTGAGACACTTTCATAACTTCACTGTAGTCTAAGGTCCTTCCTATCCAATCCCTCCTCCTCTTTCTGCTTTTATAGATGTCAAACTCATGTTGTAGTCTGAATGAAGGTTCTCCCTGCCTTATTCCTGCTCTCTCTCTTAACCTTCAGAGGTATTTTCTCCAATAAATACCTTGTTTTCCATTGCTGGCTTGATGTTTGCTTCATAGAGGACCTGAGCTGATGCTGACTAAAACCATATGGCATGGGGATGAGACAGTTTATCTAAAGAAGGGATGTTAGATGTTTAAAAGAAAATACATGTCCACTATAGGCTGCATCTGTGAGTCTCTGTCCAGTATGGATCATTCTGTAGAGAGGATACAGAGCAAGTACCAAGGTATCGAGCAACTAGGCAGGTTTCAAGCCTTCAGATGATTTCTTGGAGATGACTGACACACTTAAGAGTCTGTGAGGCCACTAAGGATCAAGACAAGACATCAGGTCTTGGTTTGTTGAAGAGTTTATGAAGCAGAATTAATCTAGCTTCACGGCCAGAGTTACTACATGTGTCGCTCTGAGCTCTCTACAGCCATCAGCCATAGAGCCACTTGTTTTATTAATATTGTGCTGTCTTTTTGATGTTTTCACAGAACATTTTACTTATTTTTTAATTAAAAAATATAGCCTTCTACTCACTACTTGGAATTGATAAAAGCTACTATATATAATCTTAAAAATAAATATATATTATATGATAAAGAAATATATATAATATATACGTATATACATACATAAGTTGTATTTTTTGATTGCTGTTTAAAGATTCTAATTTTTAAAGGAAACTATCAGAATCAAGAAATGAGAGGCTTTTAGTAGAGAATTCTTCTTAATTCTACTTAAGACTTAGCCTCAAAATAGCAACCCTATGATTCCATTGATTGTTTTGGAGGTGATCCATTTGGCATTCATTCATTCTTTTTTTTTCTTTTGGTAAAGTTATTTAAAAGCCTATTGTTAATGTACTAGAATTCATGAGAGGAGTTACTTTTCAGTTTGATTGTCTTTTATAAGCTCTTCAGTGCAAGCTACTTATCAGCTCAGACTTCCAGCTGGCAACTTGCTGAGAGGAGGATGAAAAGGGGGTAGTACCAAGTCAGTGAATTTGTGGGTGAGGAACGGAGATGTCTGTGGCACATGGTGATATCTCCACAGGCTAGTCTGGGAGGTCACTAGAGTCAGGCTTGTGGCCCATCAGGGGCCACTGGGCATCTCTGGAAAGTCACTATGAGTTGAGGAAATGGGAATATTGAAGAAAAAATGAGGAAGAATGAAGGCAGAATTTTTTTTATTTTGTGATTTTTCCAAGGGCCTGGCTTGGACTTTGTCTGCCTGTGTAGGAAAATGTGCAAGAGGTACAATGACATTCTGAGAGAACAGGTGGTCACAACCCCCCACTGCTTCTCTCGAGCCAGAAGGAGGCTAACATCCAGCCCCTGGTGAGGCCCACTCAATTCACTAGGCAGAGCACGATGATCTGAGGATCCGTGCCAACCCTCCTGCCTGGCCAAGCTGTGAGACCAACTGTTCCTTATTTTCTAAGCATTGAGCTGCTTCTGGACTTTGCTTCTTTGTTTAGGAAATGGATCCAAATCCCTCTCCTCTGGACTTGCTTGATCCCCGAGCCTGAAGTCAAGCCAGTATTGGCTACCATCTATTCTTTCAGCCACACATTGAACAACCATAATAAACACACCACACATTTATGGGTTCACACCTTGTTTTCAAGGGGCTTCTACATACTCCACCTGATTTGATACTAGAAAAAAAGCTCTACATTGGATTGGGCAAGTGTCATCACATATTTCACAGGTATTAGGCCTGAAGAAACTGATATAAAGCTAGTGTCAAATCCAGGAGCCCAGCTTCAGCCTGTTCATCTATGGTCCTTCTGTGATGCAT
This sequence comes from Papio anubis, assembly GCF_008728515.1. NCBI lineage: Eukaryota > Metazoa > Chordata > Mammalia > Primates > Cercopithecidae > Papio > Papio anubis. Next base: position 34,142,991 of record NC_044994.1, read on the forward strand.
TCAAAGGTGCATTAACGCTTGGGGAGAAAAATGCACGTTTCCATCTCCTATTGGGCAAAGCCTAAACTCCTGTATGACTTTTATCTTCAGTCTTCATTCTCAAGTAGCCAAATGAAGGAAAGGGTGCCTCAATAAGGTGGGGCCCAAGACCCCCAGCTTGTTAGGACAAATACAGGAACTTGTAGTGGGAGCAGATGGTCATATTTGTGATTTAATAGGAGGAACACAAGAAATAGGAATAAGAAAACCTGAAGGTTAATCCTGACTTGTTAATTAGCTCTTCAATATTTATTAACCTCACTTAACCTCTCTGAGCTTTGCTCTCCTCTTCCTTTAAGCAGGAAAAATGCTACTGTGCCATGTGTGCCCCATCAAAACAATTAAATGAAAAAATTTAATTGTTAAATTAAAAACAATTTAACAATTGTTAAAACAATTAACTGAAACTATAAAATAAAACGGCCTTTAAAATGATAAAGCACAATTCTAATAGATTTTTTCAGCATGTTTAATTATTTGCACATAAAGGGGCTAAATAAATATATGATAAAAGATGAAATATTTGGTTTTTTGAATACTATACATCTTCATGACTTCTTACAGTCTTTTACCCCCTCCAATCCTTTCTTCTTTCCAGTTTCTCACTGATTGATGGTAGATTGTCTTCTTTACCTTTAGCTGAGTGCCAGATGGACAGACACAATCTTCACCCTAGAGGTATGTGTATGTCACCAAACCCTATTCATAGACTCTAATATTAAACAATCACAGCCCCCTACCAAGCTCTAAAACATTGAGAGAGTATTTCTGAACCAAGTCCCCTGCTGCCTTCATTCTTCCCTCCACCTAGCAGTTTCTAAGAAGTTGTCACCAAGTTTGGTGAATCATTAAACTCTTGGACATCCTGGGGGAGGAGAATTATTGATTCAAAGGACCTTAGAGCTCAAAAGGTCCTGAGAGACCATCAGAACCACCCTCTTTATTTTACAGATACAGTTGCTGAGGATCACGAGGATGAAAAGCGTGAATCGGGCTCACACAGCTAGTAAGTAAAAGAATCGCTGAAATCTAAGGTGCTGGATTTATCAGTGCAGTGTCTTTCCAGTTGATATTTCTGAAAGAAGGCTGTGGAGAAAGAACGCTGAAGAGTCCCCAGGATTGTTTGTACTTGTGGCTTTCCAGAGATGGAAGAGTGAATTTCAAAAGGTCTATCTCTGGTATCCTGCCTTCCCAGTTATGAAGATATGTCTTTGAAAACTTCCTCATCTTAGCAGTGCCCTCTAGTGCTATATCCCATCGAAGCTAACTATTCCAGGTCTTATTATTTTTCTGATTTATACTTTAGGGATTCAGGATTTAGTGCTCACCTTTTTTGTTGTTCGCACACTTTTTATGTGCAGTTTCATTAAAAGGTGAATTCAGTTGATGACTTACCTAGCAAGCTTATTGAGGAAAATCCTAGACTGTTGATCCCAACTATATCGAGTCATGTGGAAACAATGAGGGTTTCTTAGGTTTGATCAACATGGGACAGGCTGGGAGAAAGCTCAGTAGTCATATTTCTAGTTTCCAAGAATTTGAGTTTTTGAGTGTGCACGTTAGCCCAGGGAACATCCTAAATTGTTTTTTGGGGAGCTTGGACCTCTAATATCAATTACACTTGCAAAATGTTTCTAAAAGTACAGGTGCCAAACAGATATTCATTCAGAAGTGGCCAGGTATTGTTAAGGGGTCAAGGGCAGTCCTTTTCTCATTTTCAGGGTGACTTAGTCAAGGTTTTCTATTACTTATTAGGTAACTTTGGTTTCTTTTTTTGCAACATAATTCCTAGCTCATGGCAGTACATAAATTGCACCAAGAAGAATCTTCAGACAGAATAAGTGGTTGCTTTGGAAATGGGGTAAATTTAGGCTTCAAAAGGAGATTCCAAGTCATAATCAAATACTTTGCCTTAGTCATGGAAAAGTGTAATTTTACTGTAATTCCATGTTGATGGAGTATAATATAAATGACAATATGATTTATATTTGTACTCTCTCTTAAGCATCCTGTTTTATTAATTTATATGAAAGCTGTTCTTGAGTTCCCATTATGTCCCTGACATTGTTGATAAGGATTTTATAGATCCAATGAGGGCTACTTAGCTAAATAGAAAGGTACAAAAGCTTGAACTCATAGATTCAATGATCTTTCTGATCAATCATGTGCCAGGTCTTCTAACTTCTGCTATAGGCTTTGTTCATCCAGAGTTGTACTACTCATAGCATAAAACAGTCAAATAGATGCAAAAGGACCAACTTGGGTTTGAATATTTTGGAGTAAGCATGTGGATAATTGCTGATTTCTTCACTTTTTAAGCACTTGTGTCCATGCTAAGTATTTTAAAATCATATTTCAGGCTACTTTGTCTTTTTCCTGAACTGGCGGCTCAGCATTGGGAATGTGTTGACCAGAGCTATTCCAGACCCTTCTTAGCTCAGATGTAGTTTATTGATTGACTCCTTTATTTGAGTGTACCCAGTCCCATGCTAGGCCCTGGAGATGGGTCAGAGGCCTGGTGTGAGAAAGCAGTGCACAAACCTCAGTTTTCTTATCTCTAAAACTCTAAAATCTGATTTCTAAATAATAAAGTTTATTTCACAGAGTTCTTCTGTGGATCAATCAATATAAGGCTAGCAGATGAACCTAATAAATGATAACACATGAGAGAAATAAAAGGCAGTATTATGGGTAATTATGGGTATATTACAGGATAATATAAAAGACAGTGCATGTAGCATCCTATAATACATGCACATTGATCTCTAAGCTTCTGTTGTGCAGGAAGTGGGTGTTATTCATTGTTGTATTCTTGGCCTCTTGAACAGGATCTGACACGTGAAATTTAAAAAAAAAATTAGTTAAGTGATAAAACAGGGAATTACATAGATTTTAAAGGAAAAATACAGAATATAAGTTTTATGAAACTGCACAGAAATGAGAAGATTCAGTTACATGGAGAGATGATGCAATACCTTTTGTGTAGTATTAATTTAAGAAAGAACTTTCTGAAACTAGAACTGATAACCATGGAATGAATTACTACAAGATTGTCACAAATAGAAGTAAGTTTTCTACTCTAAGGTATTCAAAAGAGAACTGATGAATCTTCCTATCAGAAATGTTCTCTACTACATGTAATAAACCTATGTGTGTTCTGCCAGATCTCAGAAAAATAAAAATAAACATGTGGGAACTTGAAATAGTTTGTGGAAAAATGAAATTAAAAGATAAACTTTATTTCTCAAAATAAGTTCCATCAAGGTGAAGATGCGTTTGTAAGCAATAATACTAGTCATTTAGTTCATCCCTAAAGAACTGAGAGTCCTAGGAATTTAACCAGGCCAATGCAGTCTTTTTCACATTATTAACTGAAGATAAATGGGTGCCTTCTATAGATTTTTTTAAGTTAGGAAACAAACAGAAGTCAGAAGGAGCCAAATCAGGGCAGTAAGGTGGATACCTAACAATATCCCATCAAAACTCTCCTCAAATTGCCCTTGTTTGATGAGAAGAATGAGCAGGAGCATTGTCCTGGTGGAGAAGGACTCTCTGGGAAATCTTTCCTGGGTTTTTTTCTATTAAAGTTGTGGCTAACTTTTTCAAAACACTCTCATAATAAGTGGATGTTATTGTTTGGCTCTCCAGAAAGTCAACAAGCAAAATGCCTTGAATATTCCAAAAAAAAAAATTGTTGCTATGATCTTTGCCCTTGATCAATCCACTTTTATTTTGACTAGACCTCGTCTATCTTTTAGTAGCCATTGCTTTGATTGTCCTTTGTCTTCAGGATTGTATTGGTAATGACATGTTTCATCTTCTGTTATAACTCTTCAAAGAAATGCTTTAGGATCTTGATCCCAATTATTTAAAATTTCCGTAGAAAGTTCTACTGTTGTCTGCAGCTGATCTGGGTGCAATGATTTTGGCACTCATTGACTGGAAGATTTCTCACCTTTAATTTTTCAGTTACAATGGTATAAGCAGAATCAATTGAGGAGTCTATGGTGTTGGCTATTGTTTCTGCTGTCAAATGTCAGTCAGTTGGGGCAGGGACAAGATTAACCTTTTCCTTGAAAATTGATGTGGGTGGTCTGCTGCTGCAGGTTTCATTTTCAACATTGTCTTCAGCATAGCTTGTAAGTGGCAGAGCCAGGATTTGAAGATATGGCTAGTACCATTCAGAGCCAGGATTTGAAGATATGGCTAGTACCATTTGAAGATATGGTAGTACCATTCAGGACATAGGCATGGGCAAAGACTTCATGTCTAAAACACCAAAAGCAATGGCAGCAAAAGCCAAAATTGACAAATGGGATCTAATTAAACTAAAGAGCTTCTGCACAGAAAAAGAAACTACCATCAGAGTGAACAGGCAACCTACAGAATGGGAGAAAATTTTTGCATGTCTACTGTTGCCAGATCTTCTGAATTTTATATAGCATCACTCAGTTTTAAATATGTCAATTAAGTAGATATGTTCTTTAACATATGTATGTATATGTGTATGCACACAAATATACATGTATATGTATATCAAAGCAAAGCTCACACCGAACAAACACGTAGGCTATGTTTGGTTTACATACTCTGCATTTGGGAATTCTAACTTTCTGAAACCTAGGAACAATCTACATTTTCTAACACACACACACACACACACACACACACAGAGAGATTAGATGACTTGTTCAAGGTGATAACAATTGGTTAACTCTGGGCATAAGAAAGGCATAGCTTTTAATCTTACTACCATATCTATTCTATACAGTGTTTATGTAAAGACCAGGTGAAAAAAGCAGCAGCTAAAGAGGGAGTTGCCAGCCCTTCACATAGAATGCATCTCAACAAACCTGTGGTAGATTAAACTGGTAACAGATTCTTTGCTATTCTTGTCATTGAGAGCGGAGTCTAATTCTGCTTTCTTGGTGATTTGCTTGACCAACAGAATGTAGCAGAATAAAATTCTAGCATTTCTGAGATTAGTCGTATGAAGTCTTATAGCATCTTGCCCGACCAAGTGTCAGCTCTCCACCTGACAGCCACAGCTGAGCTCCTAGCCGTCAGAAAGACTCAACAGTCAGGCATCCCAGCCCAGGCTTCAGGGAAGTAATTGAAGATACCATATTAGATGTGCATCCTCCTGCTTCAGCTGTCCCAGCCCCTTCAACCACCCAGTTGAACCTTTTCTAAATTCCTGACCCAAACAAGTGTGAGTAAAATCAAAATTAAATTTTAAACCACTACAGTTTGGGGTAGTTTGTTATATAGTAATAGATAACTAGACCAATTCCTTTAAGCAATTTACCCAGGAAAATGCTCCAAAGCCATCCCCTTTACCTTCGTGTTCTCCCTAAGGAATTTCATTTACTGCTTGGACCTCACATAAGTGTGGGTGTGCAGAGAAGTCATTTTTATAAAAGCTGACTTGGGAGGTTCCATTTTCATATTGAATGCATTTGTCATTTGGACACAGCTAGCAGGTAGAAACCTTCAGACAAAGGAGGTGAGTGACATATGAGTGTATGTCCTTGCCCATAGGATTTATCACTCCCTCTCTGTGGACCTTTGGAAGACAAGTAGAGTTGGAAGGATGAAAGGAGTCTCTGTAATGACTCTGGGCCCTCTTAGGATTCCACCTGGGTTCACGGTGTTGATTGGAAGTGATGCTTGTGGAAAAAGAGAGCAAAGTGTGGGCCCTGAGTTGCTGTGTCTGATGGCTGAGACTTGTGTATGCTCCAAGTAGTGACATTTCTGGCCTTAGAGACAGCTCTTCATCTTCATCTCATTGCAAGTGGGTGACAGAGGCTGAGGATATTAAAATGAACAAATACGCTCCATTCCTCAAAAAGCTACAGACTATATACTTTTATAAATACAAATGTATAAAATTAATTTATTACTTGGGCTGAGCTTTATAGAGTATAAACAGGAAATGGCTTTATTTTTCTCTCATTATTTCCTTCAATGTGCTTTGTCTCTTTTCATTACCTTTCCTTGCAGTTTGATGACATCTTGAGCAGATTCCATAAGTGTTCAATCCTTTTAACCACTTTTTTACAATATAGAGTCCCTTCTGGGTTTAAAAAGCCAAATTCTGACTTTTTTAAAGCTTCAGGCTCATGTTTAATTTGAAGCTTCTTTCCTTCCTTCAGATTGCACCTTGAAGACCAGAGTGGGGTCCAGTATGGTCTCTCCTCGATCTTCCTTCACTTTCTCCCACTCCTGCTTCATATTCCTTTAAGTTCTGCCCTGTGGGGGATGGGAAGGGGTGTGAGGAAACAGACATTAGAAGAATAAAGGAAACAATGACTCACATGGCTAATGGCTTGTAATACAGGCGTCTGTGCTCCTGGCTCCAGCAGGTGTTCAGATACTATGGTAAGCTGTTCATAGGGTTTTACTGCACAGCACCTTACCCTCAACATGGGGATTTCTGCAGTGTAGTTTCCTGACACAGGTGGCACATTTTCTCGCTGACCCTTTGGAACCTCCTTCTAGCCCCTGCCCCTCTGAGATCAATCCCAGGCACAGAGCCCTCTTGGGTAGGATCCCTTTAAGTTGTCTTAAACTCAGCCATTCTCTACCCATTAAGCCATGCACTGAGTCCAGAGGAAATTCACATATATTCTTCAAGCCCAACACTGCTCTCCTGCTACTGCTGCTCCTCCCTGCCATCCTGGACTGCTCTGGCAGTCCTATGCTGCCAGAGTCTTGCCAGTGGGAAGCAGGCTCCAATCTCTCTGTCCACATATACCCCCAAACTCAAGCTCTCCCATAATCACTCACTGCTTGCTTCACTGGAATCCTGAGCTGCCATGAGGCCTGTGATTCATGACACAGTAAACATTCCTCTGGGAACTGGGCCTCCAGCCTGCCTTTCTTGCAGCCACCCCCAGGATCTACAAAAGACGCTCTTCAAACTTCTTCCCCAACTTTTTGGTTGAGAAAAGCCAAGTACTTTCAATTCCTTCCTGAGCCTCCTCTCACATTTCTAGTGTCTTTCACACAGCCTGGAGGATGTAGTGGTCTTCAGCTTCTCTTTCTTTAGAATGTGTGAAGACTCTGTTGCCCTCAGTTTTGGTCCAGATTCTAGGACAATTTCATTACATACAAATGATTTTGAACCATGTTGGTAATTGTTGAGATGGAGCCATGCCACTGAACAGATTCAGAGGGAGAAAGATCAGGAATACCTCAGGCAGCCAGGCATGGCGGGGACTGGGCTCTAGGAGAACAAATGGAGGTTCATCAGGAAGGGGAGTGACGGGGAACACTGGGCAGAGACATGAGAACATGCTTGATGACAAAAAAAGGCTTGGTGAACTCAAAGCACAGCACAGTGGCTGGTCATCTGCAGGAAGAGGGGACTCAGGACTGCAGAGGTAGCTTGGAGGCAGAACAAGGAAGTGGGGACGCTGAAGAGCTTCTCGGAGGGGAAAGGGGTGAAGTCATTTTCTAGTCAGAAGGGGCAAAGGGACACAATCAGGACCAACAATTAGAAGGCACTGGGTCCTCCAGGTAATCTCATTTATCTTCAAAATGTTACCCTCTTACATATTCTTTAGGTACTCAGTTGTCTTGTGTCCCCAAATCTCTTTGCCTTCCATATTCCCTTCTAGAAGATTAACAGCCGCTGGTAAATGGATGACAAAGGATTTATTTGGTAGTGGTGGAACAGGGTCATATGGCCACAGTCTATTTTTAGCCACCTCAGTAAGACTGAATGAAGTAAGATGTATGAAAATGTTCTATAACATTCTAACCTTAGAAAACATAGGGAACACTTATTGTTAAGCAGTTAATGTTTGTGAAAGTCATTTGGCAATTAATTATGAATTACCTGTGACATTTCTTCTCTAGTTTTCTGGAATTGTTATTTAAGTCTATAAATCCACTTGCCTCATCCCTCAGGGCTCTATTTCTCTGTTTCCAAGGTGACAGCTAGCTAGCAGGTGGATTAACCCATGCTAATCTGTTAGTTGCTACCAAAGGAGGCAACACTGAGTGACGGCATGCATTTTAAGCCTTGTAATGTTCAGATTTCTTTTTAAATAAAAAAAAAAATTATCTCAGATCCAAAGTATTGACCTAGATAATTATTGATTATAATATTAATTATATAGGTATGTAGACCATTTGGGTGTGTCAGATTTGTACCATTACTTTGTATACTTACCTTCAGATTGAATAAGATTGAACCTTCATCCTCTCATCAGGCTCACAGGAATATTAATCTAATTATTTTAGGGTTCCCTGAATCTCAACTGACACATCCACTAAAGGTTGTCCAAAGGTCTTGGGAGGGGTGTCTGGGGCAGTGCCACAGGATGTAGGCCATTGGCTCTTTAATTATTAGCGAGACAGCCTTATCCTCTTTTCAGAGCAACTTAAAGTCTGCTGTTCTGATCCCTTTAAGACATGCTTGAGGCCCAGGAATTGCATTCTAAAAATCTCTAGGATCCAGTTTCCTAAGGTGAACTAAGCAGCACTTTATCCATCTCCCAAGCTTGTGCAGAGAGGGAGTAGGACGTGGAGGCACCCTCAGATATTCTTCTCCTTTGAAACCTGGGTAAATCTGCCATCCCTTTCTCTACTTATTCTCTTACTAGCAATAATCATTGCCTTTTTTTCTCTCTTTTTGGTGTACTTAGCATGTCTCCTCCGTCAGCAAAGTATTCACAAAAAGCCCTGTATGATACGTTCCTCCAGTAGTTTTGGTTGTGAACCTGCAAATTCTCCTGATATGACAGAACATAGGTAACTGACTACCTCCTGGAATGAAAGAGGGGAGTGATGCAGATCCCAAACGCAACCTAACATCTCAATCATTTCTTCTTTGCCCATATATAGACATAAAAGTGGATATAACTTTTCAAATGACTCTAAATCTTAACAGAACAATAAACATAATCATTATTTTTTAAACACAAATATACAACCCAATAACATTTATATTAACAATATTACTCACATGTAATGATGATATTTGTGAAGGAAAATCATTGTTCCTTACATCAATGTAGCTCTGATTATTATTGCATGGGCCTTTTGAGGTAAGCATGGGTGTACTATTATGAATTGTGTGACGATGACTTGACTTTCCCAGTTTTTCTGCTTCAACTACTTAGACCTTTTTTTATTTTTATATGATCACCTATGATGCAGTTTAGACTTTACGTCGTGCCAAAGTCATTATTTTTGCAAAAAACATACTGTACTCTATTTAAATTATTCTGGGACAATTAAGGTAGTAATAATTGGTATAGGCTCTATCACCAACACAAACATAGGCATGGATATGGAAATTGTGGCTATTGTTTGAATTAAGATAAGACCATATACACTTATCATTTCTGTAGTACCATTGAAATGCAAATGGAAAACTAAGAATTTTTGGGGTTGAATGTTTGGAACCTCAGGCGTGTATTTTTGGAACTCCAGGGCCCATGGAAGCTAGTTTGGAAACACTGCTGCAGTTGCTTGAGTATGAGCTCTGGAGTCAGATGGAGCTGAATTTGAACTCCACCTCAGTTTCCACATTTGTAGCATAAATATGGTAATATTACCTTCAGTATTAGTTTCCTAGTGCTTCTGTAAGAAATTACTACAAACTGGGTGGCTTAGATCAAGAAACAATTATTACCTCACAGTTCCAGAGGCTAAAAGTCTAAAAATTAGGAGTTGGTAGGGCCATGCTCTCTCTGAAGTCACTGGGAAAGGATCTGCTTAGGTGTCTCCTAGCTTCTGGTAGCCTCAGGCATTCCTTGGCTTGCAGATGCATCACTCTGATCCTCTGTCTTCACCTGGTGGTCTTCCTGTGTCTTCACATTATCTTTGCTCTGTGTGTGTCTGTCTCTGTGTCAAATTTCCCGTTTTAATAAGGACACCAGTTATATTGGATTAGAGCCCTCACTAATGACTTCATTTTAACTTGATTACCTTTATAAAGACTCTTATTTCCTAATAAGGCCAGATTCTGGGATACTAGGGGTTAGGACTTCAAAACATCTTTCTTGGGAGGAGGCACACTTCAATCCATAGCACCTTTCTTTGGTGTTCTGAGCAATAGAGATAATGGATCAAAATTGCCAGGCTCATTTTAAATGCTCAATAAGGAGTCGTCAGTATGTTCATAACAGGATGGTTCATTGCCCCTTTCAGATACGTATGTCATGGTCACATTTACATTTAGCATTCCAACTGTAGTTCAGAATTTCTGGCATTGCAATGTGTCAATGAGAGAAAGGCTCTTTGCTAGAGACTAAGTTTCACCAAAATGTTTACGTACGCTCAAGGCTAAGGCTGTCAGATTTCTTTGTTTACTGCGTTAGTTTTCAAAATTCATTTTGGACCAGACTCTGAGTCTTTTGATCACATTTACTGCTTTATCTTCTTTGTCTAACAGCTGCTTAGTGCATACTCAGCCCCTCAGTCCTTCCAAGTTTAGGTTGAGTTTCTTTTGCTTGAAGGAAGCAGGCTGCTATATGTTTTTTCTTTGTCTTTACTTTTTTTTCAGTTGAATTTTGGGGCTGAGCCTGACTCTCCAACAATGAAGAAAATTAATGCCAAGCTAGAGGCAGTGATAATGAGGAACATCTCAGAAAGAGGACTTTGAAGGGAAGGGGATGTGTGTGATATGCTGTCATGGGCATGGCTGACTGCATCAAAAGACCTTAAAAGTCTCTGCATTCCAATACTGAGTTATCATATTCTGTGCAGATTAGATTGCCAAAGAGAATCTGAACAGTGACTTTTGCCTCATGGACATAAAAGATTTTTTTTTTTTTAGTCTCATGCCCATTACAGCAAGGAATGGAACCTGGCTCATCAGGCTGGCTGAGGCTTTTTCTGTGGTGGAGGGAGAGCGGGAGACCATCTTTATAGAGTCCTCTATCAGGTAGATACACATTTGACACAAGAATGCTGAGTTATCAAGTTTTCTCCAAGGGCAATCATATATCTTGGGAACCCAGAGCCAAATTATATTTGACATTTCATTTAAAGCCTGAGACATCTTGATGTTAAACCAGAGTCTAAGAGTGCTAAAGCAGGAGTCCATTCAATTTGACAGAGCGGATGTTTCTATTCCTATCTCACCTGCATGGGTAATAGACAAGTCATGATACTTCCTTATTTCATCCAGATGAAAATCACTGAGTTAGCTCCCCGCCGAAATGATACTAGCTCAAAGTTATTTTCTCTTCACATCCCTGTGCAATGTGAAAAGAGTGTATCTGGAGTCATTTGGAAGTTGAATGGTGGCTGGTATTATTTATGCCGTGGGTAACAAAGTTATATTTACTTGGTTTACATTCCAGATTGAAGAGGTATGGGAAGCTTGTGTGTGGGTGGAAGATACATAAGCACAACACCCATCAAGTGACATATCCTTCAGATGTAGTAGGTGGGGCTGGGGGCTTGGAAAACTGCCTTTAACTCAGGTTGCTGCAATTTCCATCTCTTCCCTTTTCATGAGAATTTTGTACTTGTCCATGAGGATTTAGGAAGGAGGACCGGGAGGAGAAAAAGAGGCAAAAGGAAGGCTAGTTTAGTCCAGTATTTTCCAGAGAGTGTGCAAATAAATATCATCTAAAAATAAGAAAAAAAATATGTTGTGTTAGCGTAATGGTATATATATATAATTCATAGAGAAAGAAACGTACATATGTTGAGAGACAATGCTCAATTTGTATTTATTTTCTTTTTCTATTTAGGAGATTACATGATTTAAAATGTCTGGAGATAACCAGTCAATGGCTTTTACTGGTTAGTATGTTTAATTAGTCCCTTACGATGTTACAAAAACAGTGAGTCCACCTTATAGTCAGTAATTATTTTATGAATTCTTAGTATGTAAATAGTTCTGTGCTAAACTTTGCAATAGAAGCAAAGAAGTGTAAATGATGGCCCTTGTCTTCAAAGCACTCCCATAATGGGGAAGAATAAGAAGACTGTTGAATTCCAAGTTAGTTGCTGTGGGCTGGGATCATGCATCCATATTTTCATGCCAAGTTGAGCTGTGTTGAGCTTCACCAAGTAGCTTGGGATACTTAGTGAAGGGATGAAGAACAATCGGTGGAGTAAAGGAATAAAGGACTGAGTGAAAAAAAGCAATGAAAAAGTGCTTTGGCAGACTAAAGCTGAGGGAGGACTCACAATGGATTGGGCTGCAGTGGTCACAGAGGACTCAAAAGAAAGAAGAAAAACCTGCAAACTGTGAGTTCCTACTTTATTTGCAAACTTCTGCAAGTGCAGCCAGTTTCTTTTTAGGGGTCCCAAATAGGTCCTCTGGCCAAAAAAGGCCCCTCCAAGGATAAGACAGATGGATTGATCCCCCAGACACTATCTATTAGCATACCTCCCTGCTTCAAAATATATGTTTTTGCCTGATTGTCATCTCCCTTTTAAAAATATCACCATAATATTACAACCAAATGTTATAGTGTTGGTGGAAGTGCCTTAGAAAATTTTAGAAAAATGAAAAAAAAAGCATATTCTCATCATCCAGAAGCCACCACTGTTAGCACCTTGTTGAATATCCACCTTAGCATATTTACAACGTTTTACATCAAAGTGAGAACATACTATACACACTATTTCATATCCTGCTTCTTTTTCCAGTAATGATGGCTACCTCTCCATTTTATTTTATTGTAAACTCATCAAATATTCTCCCAGATGACATTCACATGACCTGTGCAGTTGGTTTCTGCTGTATCAATCTAGGACCACCCTGAGCCAGGTTGTATTGTCACTTAAGCAGTGACATGTTGCAGCTGACTTGTACCTCGCACAAGACTCAGTTGTTAAGCTTTCAGAGATTTTACAAGTGGGTTGATGTCACATTGGTAGCTTGCAAGTGCCATGGTGGAAGTATTTACAATATGGAAATCAGCAAATATTGCAAATCAAATCCTCCTCATCACTCCAAATTGGCTGTGAAACATTACTAACACACCTTTGCCCCTATTTGCCACTAGTCGCTTTTAATCCATAAGAGCAGAAGAGCATCCCCTTGCTTCTTTGCTCGTTTAGTTTTTGTTTTGTTTTGTTCTTGTTTTCGTTTTTGTTTTTGAGATGGAGTCTTGCTCTGTTGCCCAGGCTGGAGTGCAGTGGTACAATCTCGGCTCACTGCAACCTCTGCCTCCCAGGTTCAAGTGATTCTCATGCCTTACCCTCCAGAGTAGCTGGGACTACAAGCATGCAACACCAGGCCCAGCTAAGTTTTTTCTATTTTTAGTAGAGACAGAGTTTTGCCATGTTGGCCAGGCTGCTCTCAAATTCCTGGCAATAAGTGACCCACCTACCTTGGCCTCCCAAACTGCTAGGACTATAGATGTGAGCCACAGTGCCCAGCCTCATTTTTTTCTTTTATGGCACTGACTTGTTAATGAAAATAGGTCAGTTGTCCTATGTAATGTACTATCTTCTGTATCTGTCTGGCTTGTGGTGTGATTTAGCTCATATGCTTCTTACATTTTACACGTGTCCCATAACCTAGAAATTACGTCAAAAGGCTTATTGCATTCAAATGAAACATTTCTGGCTGATTTTCATTGATTTTAGATATATAGGATTGTAGTACACTGGAAGACACATAATATTTCATTGACCCATCGTTAATGACACTAACACTGACCTTGGATTACTGTAATGACAATTCACTCCTCCATTGTAGCATAACACTTTTCTTTTGGAACCAGACAGTAATCTGTATAGTATTAATTTGCACTATATCAAAGTATTACTGTGCAAACCACTCACCTAGTGGTTGTGACACCAATTGATAATCCTTGCCTGAAGCAGTTAATTTAATTAGGGTTTCTCAAATGCTTTAAAATCCCACCACTCTTTCTTCATTTATCAGCCATGATTTCTATGTAGAAAACGTTTCTTCACCAGGTGGGCAATTTTGTTACCCTAAAACCCAGTTACTAGCAGAAAGGCAGAAAAAAGACAGATCGGTTCTTTCACTTTATTTTCCAGTTTTGAAAGACTTGTTTTAATACCTACCTCAAATAGTGACAAAGGAGATTTCTATGACTTTCTTTTTGAAATATCATTATGGACTCATTGACTTTTCATTGATTCAATCTGTTTCAATCCACTAAACTCATTATTCTTTTTGAGGTTCAGATTGTCACAACTTTGACCTGTGGACGGCTCCACACTGGCTCCTGGTCTGTTTGTCACAGCCCCACTTGTCTGCAGGCGTCCTTGCTCTTCGGTGCAAGAAGTCCTAAGCTCACACTGCTCTTATTCCACCCCAGACTTGAAATCAACCATTTCTCTGAGGAGCCTTGTTTTTTTGGTTGGTTTGGATGGTTGGTTGGTTGGTTTTTGTTTTGTTTTGTTTGTCTGTTTGTTTGTTTTCCCCCATGGGGAATGGTAATCGGGCCATACCTGGATATGAAGAATATTAATTGCTATTGAGGTTACATTGCTTCAAGGACCTTTCAGGGTCTTTAAATATATATTTGAAAAATCACGGAGTCATATTTATAATTTAAATAAAATATTAACATTTGAGTGTTTTCACTTTTAAAAATTTTATATTTCTATCATTTTTTGCACTGAAAGTTTTGATACCTAATATCATTAAAATAATTATTTGTTTTCATATTTATTATGAAAAATATTTTGAAAATATCAATATTAATTTTACAAAAAGCAGTACAGTTACAGAGGCAGTTTAATTTTTTGTTTATGGTTCTTTTTGCCTTAGAATATCTCATACCACATACTGACAATCAAATTACTGCACTTTTTAGTTATTTGAATGATATAATTTTGCTGTTACCAATTTGATATACGGTTAGGTTCTTTTAGTTCAATTTGTTTTCAACTTGGGAAGTTATCTTCCTAATATAATTTTCTCGAAAAAGTTAATATATTTGCATAATTAAAAGGTCAAAACAATACAAAATGCATGCACATAAATATTTTGCTTTCATTATTTCCCCCTTGCCAATTTGTGGAATAATTTAATAATTACTTTCTTGTGTATCGTTCTAGTCTTTTGTTTACATAAATAGAGTTTTTCATATCCTATGTATCCTATTCTGTGTCTTGCTGTTGGTTATTCTATGATAGTTATTGTGAGTTTGCTATGTCAGTACATAAATATTATTCTCACTTTAAAAATCTTTGCAAACATTCTTTATTGAGGGTGCACCATAACTATTTAACCTGTCTTGTCTTGCTGCATACTTAGATTCTTCCCAGTATTCCCTTATTACAGTGAACAATCATGTATAAATGCCATTTCATCCTTATGCAGCTGTATATGTGGTATAGGGTCCTGGAAGTGGAACTGCAGGGTGAAAAAAAATCCACTTGTCATTTTGTTAGGTATTGCTAAATTCTCCTCCTCAGAAGTGGTGTCATTGTACAACCTCACCAGCGATATAAAACCATGCACTGCAGTATCTATACTCTAAAACTTTACAGAATGTGTTGTGAAATTTTAGGTAAAAAAAGTAGTGTCTTATTAGAGCTTTCATTTGCATTTCCTTTAGTGTATGTGTGATATTGAAAGTCTCCTCGTATTTTTAAAGGAAACTTGTAATTTGTTGTTGTTGTCTGTTGCCTATTCTCTGTTGGATGGTTGGTCTCTCTCCTCTAGATTTCTAGGAACTTTGTGTCATTGTCTTAGATCTTTGTCTGCAATGTAGGCTGCATTTTTTTTTTCTGTCTCTCATTTCTCTTGGCTGTCAGTGATGCTTTTTACCAAACAAAAGTTTTTATTTTTATGTGTTCACATTTGTCATTCTTTTCTCTTGTGGCATCTGGGTTTTCAGTTATAGTTAGAAAAACCTTCTCTTCTCTAAAGTTTTACAGGCATTTGCTTTTTTTCCTGGTATTTACATAATTTCATTTCATTTGCATTTAGATATTTGATTCATTTAGCTTGTTACTTTCCATCTGTTTTCAAAGCCCTTGATACTTCCCTCTCACACCATTGATATTTTTCACTGATTTTTATGGTACCCTAAGTTATGCCTCACTCTCTTATACTTTAGTTCCTCTATACCTCTGCTCACACAGTTCTTCTCCTCTAGTACACCGCTTTTCTCTGTGCCTTTCGAAATCCTTCTTTTTCTTGGCTCTAAGCAAGTCATGTCTTCATTGACGATGTCATTGACTGCTATAGCCAATGTTTGCCTCTGTATCCTCTGAAGTTTCTGTAACATTTACCCACTGGCATCAGTGGCATGATGGAAGATTTACTGCTTTGTATTTTTAATTGATGCCTATATGAGATACCTTACAATTAAATGGTAAGCCACTTGAAATCAGGAATCATATTTTATTTTTCTATGCACCCTCTTCACCTCCTGAAAAGCCACCTGCCTCAGTGTCCTATCCAAGACCTCTGGCCATTTGAAACATGTCATTCCAAAAAAGCAAAGGCATTCTCTCTCAGGCCTTTCTAGTTGGCTGAGAAGCTAACTGTCACTCCTACTTTGTGTAGAGAAAAATTGTATTAAATAAATATTTGGTACCATTTATTAGTGTGAACAGAAAAGGATATAAACATAATACGTGAAAATCACAATCAGTAGTTCTGATTTCCCCATGAAGGCCATTGCTGCTGGACAAACCATGGGACCAAGATCTATCCTCTGAGACAGGAAAACACAAGGCCCAGACCAGATTTTCTGCTGATTGGGCAACTCCAGAAAGTTCTTCCTCAAAAAAAATGACACCGTACAAAGGTATTCATTTTTACTCTATTTAGAGCCCATCACCGTCTAGTACCTCGGACAGCAACCCAAGCAGGGAAGCAGTCAGCCGTTTATTGGCTGTGGTTGGTAGACTTGGGTCTATCACAGGTAGAGAGAGAGTAAAAGTAGAAGGGGAGTTGGGAAAGCAAAAACCCACCCTATTACTTGGGAGAAATCACAACAGAGCCAGAGACAAGGAAAAGGGGAAAAGACCAGATTGATGCCAGGTGGTAAGAAGGGCATGTTTGGGGCTGAATAATGTTTCCTCAGCTTACACTAGATAGCTGCCTTCCTTCTTAGAGGCTACACTTTTCTTCAATAATTGACTCTTCCTTACTCAGTATGACAAGGTGCAGACCTGTCTGTGCTGTAGTGAGCCTGCAAATATGAGAAAGGCCAGCCTTCCTTAGACAATTTCAGGGACTTCTCCAAAGGGGTCTGATGACCCAGGAGGGGCTGATGAGTCTAGGCTTTGTATCCTGTATAGAAGGAGGCTGATGATTGCTGTTGCTGAAGTTGTTGCTTATGACTGGGTCCTAAAGTTTTGTTCTTAACTGGTGAAAATTTTCTCTTACATGGTAGAAGAATACAAAGTTCATAGCTGTTTTTATTTATAACTTCATTCGTTCATTTATTCAATATACACTATAGACTGTCTACTACTTTCTAGCAACTTAGGCTCTGAATATGTAAAGCAAAAGAAGATAGAATCTTTTTTCAAGGATTGTTTGTATAGAGCAGTGGTCCCCCAGTTGTTATTGTTTTTTAAATCTCAAGCATGAGCACTAAACACTTTCCAATACATATCCTAATTATTCTCAATTTGTTTTTTTATGAGACAAGTTGTTGCTGTTTTCCAGGCTGGTCTTGAACTCCTGGGTTCCTGAAATCCTTCCACCTCAAGCTTTCAAGTAGCTGATATTACAAGCACACGCCACTGCATCCAGCTCTTCTTAGTTATTTACAACAACATATTTTACTATCCTAATATTAATGTTATAAAACTTACACAAAAGCAAACATTACAAAGGGGTTATAAAGATACAAATCGAGTTTTAATATCTTTCTCTCTTAGAATGATTTTGTGAAAATTACTAAATACAATACAAATGCAATATGGACTATTAAAACCTGTTGCACATGTAAGCATGGATTAGGCCAGTTAAAATAGAATTTGTCAAGGGTCTCGTTACTTGTTTAACCCTATCTAGGCACCAGAAAATCATGCTTCCAATGTCACCATGGGGTTGTCTAGCTCAACTAAACCAAAGGGACCTTTTCTTTTTGATAATAAGACTTATGAAGACAATAAAATATTCTTTGGGAGAGAAAGGAGTGATAAATATGCAACATGTACCACCTAGTTAAAGGCAAAAAGTCCTGAAACTGGACCCCAGTTCATTCACCATAAAGAACTGGTACTGACTGAAGTGATGTGGCTAAGGGGCCAGTTTGGATCCAGACTTTATTTTCTTCTGGTTGCTCCACAGCGTTCTTCTCTCTAAAGTTGGATGCTAACACATCTTACTCTTGGGTAATGGCACTATTACTAAGGTATAGTCTATGCTTAAACATTTACTGAAAATAAAGGAGTTATATATGTAACTTCCGTTAGCTGTTATTTGTGAAAGTGTTTCTGCCACTCCAGTGATCTCTGAGCATAGCTGCCTCTAGTTATGGAAAACTGCAACATTTTGTGACCTGCGTCTTCTTGAAGTAATTTCTATATGAATTGTGGTGTTTGAGGGTTCAGGTGGTGTGATCAACTCCATTTTGTACAAAGACTTACTTCCTTCTTGAAGTCCTCGTTGAAAATGAGTTCCCTCATTGTACAAAACATAAGCAACGTGAGATTCCCTGTAAACATTTAAAAAATTCATTATTTTTTAAATTAAATTGATACATAATAGATGTACATATTTATTTTCAGGGTCCTGTAGAAATTATTAAATATCTCTATGGGAACAGTGAATTAGGACACTACATTCATCACACATGTTCAATATTTTGTAGGTAACAATAAGATAATAGTTACCAGTGCTGAATATGACATGTAAACTATTTTTAACTTCAGGCTTACTACCCTAAGTTCAAAGGAAATTTTTTTTTTTTTTTTTTTTTTTTTTTTTTTTTTTTTTTGAGGCGGAGTCTCGCTCTGTCGTCCCCAGGCTGGAGTGCAGTGGCGCGATCTCGGCTCACTGCAAGCTCCGCCTCCCGGGTTTACGCCATTCTCCTGCCTCAGCCTCCCGAGTAGCTGGGACTACAGGCGCCGCCACTACGCCCGGCTAATTTTTTGTATTTTTAGTAGAGACGGGGTTTCACTGTGTTAGCCAGGATGGTCTCGATCTCCTGACCTCGTGATTCGCCCGTCTCGGCCTCCCAAAGTGCTGGGATTACAGGCTTGAGCCACCGCGCCCGGCCTCAAAGGAAATTTAAATGAAATATTTTCCAAGTGTTCCATAGGAAACTTGTTTTAGAAGATGCTTGCAAATCATTTACAAATATTTTAAAAATATCTCACTCCAATTCCCAGCATTTTACTTTGCGATATCAATATACTTAGCAAAACTCCCCTCACAGACAACTTAGAAAAAGACTTCATCCTGAGTCAGAATTATTCAGGTTTCAAATGGTACAGTTCAAATTACTGAAGCCTTAGTTCACTTTAAGACTGGTTTAAGGTTAAGTTAAACCAAGAGGAAGTCATGCTTGGTGGTGAGACCCTTCTGTGGGCAAAAGATAGCCTCTGATGGAGAGTGTTGGCAGGTGCTCTGTTCTCTCTTTATGGGCCTACTTAGCCCTAGCCACATTGTAAACAAAACAATTGATTTCCTTACCTCTGGGGTGGAAAGCCTCAGTTGTCTCCAAGCTACAAAACTACACAGAAGATAAAAGTGACTGCAATTATGTCATTGTTTTAAACAACAGACCAACTGACAGATCCTTTAACACAACTTCTGGGATTACTGAAAACGAATTTGGAAACTTAACATTTTATTAGGAAGCATTTGGTCGTCCATATGGTATTAAACAGCAGAGAAGCAGTGCCTTCATTGAGATGATCATCATGACTCATTCTTTGCAGCAGTGTCCAAGAATACTTATTGGTTATTAATTGAGTATTGTGTGATGCATATACATGTCCTGAACACTCTGCACCTGCATCTTCCCTTATAGTCCTTTAATATTTGCACCTTATGTTTGAGTGATTATTTTATTAATGTCTATATTCCCTCAGGCTACCCTGAATGCAGAGACTACTTCTGATTTATACCCAGGCTCTGTACAAGGAGTGGCAAGTAGTAGTGCTAAATGCATATTTTTAGAAGGAAGGAAGGAAGGAGGGAGGGAGAAGGAAGGAAGAAAGGAACAAAGGAAGGAAGGAAGGAAGGAGAGAGGGAGGGAGGGAGGAAGGAAGATAGATGAGATAGAAATGAGAGACAGAGAGAGGAGAGAGAGAGAGAGAGAGAGAGAGAGAGATGGGATTTGGAAATAGCCTAAATATTCTGATGTTTCATTGTTTATCTGATTATTTTCTCACCATATATAGCTAGTAGTCATCTGGCTTCATACTTCCTTGGGAAGGATAGCAGGGCCAGACCTGCCAAATGTTTAATTGCAGCTCATTGTAAAAAGAATTAACACTCCAGTAAAAATGGACCCACAAGCAAGCTGCTCAGATCATTGTAGATCCTGAATTTCAGACCTTTGAGGAACTTGGATGCTTATCACCTCATTTTGGCCTTGAGGATATTGAAGCTCATAAAGGCTAGGTAACTGGCTGAAGGTCACACAGCTGGTAGCAGAACAGTGTCATCTCTATTTCATGCTGCTACTTGGGTAGACTGCAGACAAAACATGTACCAAACTTTAATTTCTATTGCTGTCAGTGCTGCGGGGATGCCAGAGTTCTTGCTTCACAACGAGTGTTCAGAAGCAGAATAATTGAGGAACATCACAGCAGGCTCTGGGAGGAATTTGTGGTCAGTCATATGAAATTTGAGTGTCTGGCTGAAACTGACTCTAGTCAATCACTAGCTGTTTCTCTGGCTATTGAGGAGGTAGTGGATTTTTTGGGTATTGCTTTAGTTGCTATTACGGGGTGATAGTTTGAACAAATACACCTTTTTTTTTTTTTTATTTCAAACCTCTATTTCTGGTAAAGTTAAATTCAGCACTTAATTTGTAGTATTCAGCACCAGGGAAAGATTAGTAACTTCTCCCTTCAAACTCAAATGTGGTTTCCAGCCCTGGTATTTAATATACTGCAGGCCATGTAGGCCATTCATCTTGATTATGAAATTATTAAAAAGATTCCAATATTATCTACTTATCAAAGGTCTCTGGAATACATACCACACTCCTCTGATTAAGGGTGATTAGAGAAATACCTGAGATCAAGCTATTTTCACATTTCCTTCTCTATTGATTGTCCAAAAGGTGATTATTGTGGCTGCTCAGCAGGCTGTTCTCATTAGGGCTCCATTGATCGTGAGCTGGTTATGGTTCCAAATGCCAGGCTAAGTGTGTTGCTTTGAACTTGTAGTGTGAGGCACCCAGATAAGAAAAAAGAAAAATTAAGGCCAGCATGTTATTCTCCAAGTTCTGGTTAAATTGTTCCACCTTCATACAGCTTCCCCAGATCCCTGGCCCAAAGAAACAACACTAATTAGTCTTTTCAGCTGTGCAGTCTTTGGAAGCAATACTCTTGATCTATTGAAGGCTGCATTATTAAAATTATCTGCTGTGTCTGTCCTTAATAAGGTCAAAGAAGGAATCTATGAAAGCTGATTCATCACAAAGACCCTGGGGATACACATCATTGAGAAAGCCAATTTTATTTTCCCTACTGCAAGACAAAACTGAATTGCAACTTTCCTTGCTTATCAGGAAGGCAAAGCTCAGAGAATCCACTATTAATTTGGAGAAACACCTAATCAGGACATCTGGCCTTCTTTGTGGAGGATTCCTCATGACCAGGCTGCAGGTGTAGGATGCAGTGGTGAGGGAGGGTTTTAACTGTCTAAATGAATGATAATTCCTCTCAGGAGATGCTTGTCGGAATAGATTTCCCTCCATGATCTCAGCCTACATTTCTTTAATAGTTATTAATGCCACTGTATCAGCAATCCTCTTCTCCTGCCATGATAAAATCTCCCCAAAGAGAATTGCTATTGTGTACATTTAGCAGGATTTAGGAAGACAAGATGCAAGGGAAGAAAATTGATTTTTCCCTCTTTCAGTAGAAGGCAATGATGGGGACATCAGTGTGTCGTGTATCACACAATCTGTAAATTACTTCAGAATTGCACGGGATGTTCTCCATAATACCCTCAAAATGTAAAGTCTCCCAGCTTGACCTATTTGGCTTAATTTGTGCTTTCATTTTTCTAATGAAAAATTGTAGTTCTGGAATTCTGGGGGCAGCCAGCATAAGAAAATAAAATCGTGTTTGGCCTTGTATTGCACAAAACATGTAGTAAGTCACCTGTGAATATTTGCTGAATTGTGGATACGATGACAAGATAAAAAGCTACAATTTCCCATGAGTTAATTTCAATACAGTTCCCATTTACAAAAAGCAATTAGAGCTTTGTCTTCAACATAATATATTTATTAAATAAATGTAACTGTGTAATCATGGAATCTAAGCACAGGAGGATTTCCAAGCTCCACTTCACATCAAAGGCAGGCATCATATAGCCTCTAGGTCTTGGGTTATGTCAGGGTTTTCTGCTTTCCACTTACAGACTTGCAGTTGTCTTTCTTAGAAGACATGAAACATGTTGGTCCCACCTCTAGCCAAGTAAAAACAGGTATGTGAATAAAATGAGTGTCAAAACAGGTTCTTTTTCAAAGCCTTGGAAATACTGGATTTCTCTTGGCTATGAATGTAGTGGGAGTCTTGATGACTTTGTCATATTAGAGAGCTTTTTATTCTGCATACTAAAAACATGTATCTAGCAATTTCTAGAGGGTTCCAGATCTTTTCTTGGGGTTAAAGGAATGAAGAAGACTAAACAATGGCCTCTATCCAATCAATGCAACTGACTAGATTAGCTAAATGTTACGGGGCATGGTGGTATAAAACATTTCCCAGAAGAGGGAAGATTTTGTTCACCACATAGGCAGTCATGGGGTAGGTGTTCTACAACTAGTTGGATGTGTCAAGGCACAGTATCCTACAAAAACATAGTCTGTTTTGAAAAATTCAGTCTGCCTGAAGATGGGTGGCTGGAGAAAATCTTGAGAAGTTGGGAGGTACCAGGTCACCCAATACCTGGTTAACCAACCAGGAGAGATTGAATGACTACCTGTATAGCCAGCAGGAAAATTTAATGTGGGATACAACATCAGCTTTGCTCTTTAGGAAGTTTGTAGTCATTCATAAATCCAAAGGAAAAAGCAAAAATTCAGACCATGTTATGCCTTACATGTAAAATATCCTGCTATCCAGCCCTGGGCATGGCATTATTCCAGTAAAGCCTAATGTATATTCTTCCTAACTATTTCCATAAAAAATGTGGAGGATAGAACCAAGTTGAAAGATCACTTATTTGAATTTTACCTTTTAGTGCCAAGATTGCAGGGAAGAATATCATTTTTGAGCCTCTCGGAAGGTTGGCTGATCTGCAGATGGGATAAAATATCCTGCATGTACTCTTCATTTTAATTTACATAGTATCTCTTTGTTCAGCAAGGAACACCCTGCATGACTTCCTGACACTGACCTGGATTTTACTTATGGCTGCCCTAAATTGTGTTATCATGCTGTACCAGTTGTTCAGTATTCAGCCTTGCTCCTCTGTAACTTAATATTATGATTTATTTCTGACTTGGCTTTTCTTTATTGAATGCTGACTTTTTCTAAGAGGTTCATGTGGAAATGTGCTACATGAAAGAAAAAAAAAAGCACAGTTTGGCCTCAGGGCAAAAACATGAATACTGACCCAGGGACATGAATACAGGGCAGAAGAGAGAGTGGCACTGGCAACAAAATTAACTCATTCCTTTGCCTTTTGTGTGTTCCTAAGTGTGTGGAATGACTCAAATTTTAGCACAGAAAGTAAAGTTAGAAAGCAACCGCCGTTTGCCAGCAACCCATTCTTTAATTCTTAAGGATCAAAAATTTGCTTGAAAACTGACATTTTCATTTTCTCCTGGCCCAGTGAACAAAGTTTTAAGGTATGTGGTTGCTCTGATACCACCTAAGAAGCAAATATTTCTTGTAGTCTACTTCTAGATGTGAATGAGCTCAAAGTAAATGACTCAGAGATGGAGTAAATGTCCCTTGAAATACACCTAAACTTAATAATTAGGAGAAGAGTGCTTGAATAAACACATTTAGAGTGTTATTGAGCATATACAAGCTTAGACGGTCCATATTTCCAAAAGACAGTGAATCTATAGCACATACTTCGGAGATGAGAAAATTATGCCATAAATAAAACTGGCAGTGGAGGCATTTGTTTTATCATTCAGTTAAGTAGGAGGAATTCTTTCATACCTAGAGGGACTTAGGTAAAACTAATGAACAGACATACTTAACAACAAGAACAACAAAAAAACAATAAAACATTACCATTCAAGAGTGTGAAATCACTTCTCTGAGAGTCTTTTTGGATTGAATACTTTTTTTTAACTGATAATGTCAAACTAAGACTTTACCTAAACACAGATAACTAGGTGGCTGTTAGCATACCTTTCAGGCTTATGGTCTCTAATTATTCCACTCACATCCCCCTATACATTTCCAAATTACCTCTTTCAGTGTCTCCAGTGTTTAAACATGAACTGCATAGAGTGTTGCATGGTACTATTAAATAAAATTTAGCCTAAAGCTGTTTCCTTACATATTATAAGTTCTGTCTAAAGATTTCTCCGTGCATAGTGTACATGTAATTGGATGTGTAAACAGACTATAATCTACTCTGATATCAA
This sequence comes from Papio anubis, assembly GCF_008728515.1. Taxonomy (NCBI): domain Eukaryota; kingdom Metazoa; phylum Chordata; class Mammalia; order Primates; family Cercopithecidae; genus Papio; species Papio anubis. The sequence continues at coordinate 34,167,701 of NC_044994.1, forward strand.
TCACTGAGTTTTGGCCAATCAAAGGTGGCCAATTGCTCAAACCACATTCAATATGGCAAATGCTGAGCTGTAACCAATCCCGTTGTTTATGTACCTCATTTCTGTTTTCTCTCTGTCACTTTTCTTTCTCTTTCCATAAATCTTCTTCGACCACCTGGCAGTGCCAGAGTTTCTCTGAACCTGTTCTGGCTTGGGGGATGCCTGATTCACAAATCATTCTTTGCTCAGTTAAACTCTGTTAAATTTAATTTGTTTAAGGTTTTTCTTTTAACAGTAGAGATAGGAGTACAACACACTTTGAAGTGTACAGGAGTGAGTTCAAATCCTAGCTCTGTTATTGGCTTCATTTCTCATCTTGAGCAAGGTACTTAGTTTCTCTGAGCTTTAGTTTCTGCACTTGTAAATGTGGAGAAGTAAAACACCAGACTTGTGAGGCTGCTCTGCTCTCTGAATGAGGTGTCTGGAAAATGCTCGGCCAGTGTTGTCAATCTTCTTACCCAACAGTGAGCCCCTTGGGCACCCAGACCCAGACTTGCCCTTCTAGTCTCACCTCTTGCACTCTCTGGCACATCTCACGTAGGCTCTGTTGCCTGTTGTGTTTTCCAGTCCACAAATACCCTTGGCATGCTCTCATGTGTGTACTTGCTCCATATTATTCTAATGTGAGTACGTGAAACTTCTAATGACAGTGCAATCTTTCTAGGCAATCTCTGAAGGAGAAATATTACTAGTCCGTGGTGAATATAAAAATAGGCTCATAGGGAAAAAAAGTGTGATTGAAGATGTAATTCTGCATTTCCTTGGGACATACATAAATAGCAATTAGTCATTTTTTACTTAAAAAAAAAGAAATCTACAGAAAGAAAATTTAGCTGTCTTTCTGTTGCTAACCATCCAGGAGGCTGAAGCTCGTTGGTGATAGGTTAGTGCTGCTCATTTTCGTGGCTTTCCCAGAAGCCATTCTGGAAAAGGCAGAAGTCTTCCCCTCCCATTATGCTGAGTCAGACACAGCATCTACATGACTCGTCACCAAGTGGTTCTCCAGAATTCACTTTGCTTGCTTTTCCCCAATCCAGATAAACCCCGGGACTGGTAGCCCACCCAACTCATTCTTGCACACTGCCCTTCCTCTTTGGAGGCACCCACCATGCCTCTCTGATGCTGCCCCTCAGAGTCACATCGGAGTCTCCTGTACCTACCTTGTCTATGGCTACCCAACTCCATATAATTTCTGAAGCTGTTATAACACCCAGATGGTCTATAATGTAATCTGTGTTTAAATAATCCTCAGGCCAAAACATCTTTCCAAAATTTGACTGTAAATATGTCACTTCCCTGGGTTATGTTAGTCTTTTCCATGTTCCAATGGCTCTCTGAGCTCCTGGGGAGGGGAAGTCACTCCTGGAGTTTTCTCTCCATCATTCGTAGTGTGACTCTCACCTTGGGCTGGGAGGAATTTGTGATGGGCATACAAGTGAGAAAAAGGGTGCAAAGCGGTGAGATGATGTATTAGTCAGGGTTCTCTAGACGGACAGAATTAATAGGATAGATGTATATACAAAGGGCAGTGCATTAAGGAGTATTAACTCACAAGATCACAAGGTAAGGTCACACAATAGGCCATCTGCAACCTAAGGAGCAAGGAAGCCAGCCAAGTTCCAAAACTGAAGGACCGAGTCCAATGTTTGAGGGCAGGAAGCATCCAGCATGGGGGAAAGATGTAGGTTTGGAGGCTAAGTCAGTCTAATCTTTTTTTTTTTTTTTTTTTTGAGATAGAGTCACCCAGGCTGGAGTGCAGTGGCGCAATCTTGGCTCACTGCAACCTCTGCCTCCGCCTCTCAGTACCTGAGATTACAGGTGCATGCCAACACAGCTAATTCTTGTAATTTTAGTAGATACAGGATTTCACTAGGTTAGCCAGGTTGGTCTGGAACAAACTCCTGACCTCAAATGATCCACCCACCTCAGCCTCCCAAAGTTCTGTGATTACAGGTGTGAGCCACTGTGCCCGGCCAAGCCTAATCTTTCTCCCTTCTTCTGCTTGCTTTTATTCTAGTTACACTGGCAGCTGGTTAGATGGTGCCCACCTAGACTGAAGGTAGATCTGCCTTTCCCAGTCCACTGGCTCAAATGTTAATCTCCTTTGGCAACACCCTTACAGACATACCCAGGATCAATACTTTGCACCCTTCAATCCAATCAAGTTGACATTCAATATTAACCATCACAGATGGCTAATATGGGAGATATTCAGGAAGGGTCTGGGAAGGAGATTTGGAAGAGATATGGACACAAAGGAAGGAGGAAAGAAAAGGGGAGGTGAGACAGGAACCAAACCAAACACCCTGTATTGCACGATTGAGCCTGGAGTTGGCCTGCTCACCACAGAGCAGCCACAGGTTTTCAGGATGCTTTAGTGATAGCAGCCATCAGTACCTCTCATTAGGAACAAAAGCCCTGATTGGTAATAGTATATTCTACTTATTTAGAGAATAAAAGTTCCCTGTTAGAACCAGCCTTCTCAGAATGGCATTCAGGTTTTCAGAAAAGCACAGCACCAGCGTATTTCTTATCTGCCTTGAAGGTTATAATAAATCCCTCCTTCCATTAATTCATAAATCCTTTAGCCACATGCCATTTTGGAGCCATATGCTTTCTTTCCTCCCTCTAACCCTCGGAAAGATCTTTCATATCCAATCTCTGTAGATAATCTGAATGTGAAATCGGCTATGGTTATCTTATCCCTCTAATCAGAAGGTCAGCAGTTACCTGCAGCTTTTCCATCTGTCCTCCAGCTGAATGCTGCCGTTTAGTAAAGCGAAAATTGGTTACAAATTAGCAAAGCTGACTGGCTCAATGAGATCTAGCCTGGAGTTCTTGCTGGAAGGGGAGAGGTTTAAATATGGTTTGAAGGGAGATTTGAGGTGAACTCTATTTGTCAAAGCTGTGGAGTAGCAGCATAAAGATGAGAGATGTTCTCCTGGGTAAAAATGTTAAATCACATGGGAAATTGGAATCTTTCACATGGTGATTACTGAATTTTGAGCACCGCTCTGAGTGGATTAAGTATATATATGTGTGTGTCTGTGTGTGTGTGTATATATATATATATATTTTTTGATACAACACGGTAGCTGGAAATAATTGTTGTCAAATTGATTCAGCCCTGAAATCAATTGAGAAATCTCCCACAGGTGTCCAACACTCTGCAGCTATTAGCATGATACAGGATAAGTCTCAAAGTACAAAGAAACACACAGGTGAAACAATTTGCAAACAATGAAGTGCTAACCTGTGTGATGTGAATTACAGATGCATTAGGACACCAGATGAGGAAGACAGTGGCAGCTGAAGACATTTCAGGAATGTTTCATTGATAACCTAAGTCTTGTTCTGGGCCATAAAGAAAAAGGGAGGGTGTGGTTTCTATACCAGAGATAAGAAAGGAGAAAATTGGACGCAGAAGAAACAATAACTAATCAGAATGAACAAGGAAGAGCGAGTAAATCTCTCCAGCTGGAGTTGAAGGTAAGTGCTGGAAAACGGTGAGAGAGGATGTGTAGGTTAGGGGGACACTTAAAGATAGACCAAGACATTTGGAGTTGATATTTGATATGGTTTGACTGTGCCCCCACCCAAATCTAATCTTAAATGGTAATCCCCATCATCCCCACGTGTCGAGGGAGGGACACGTTGGGAAGTGATTGGATCATGGGGGCAGTTTTCCCCGTGCTATTCTCGTGATAGTGAGTGAGTTCTCACGAGATTTCATGGTTTTACAAGCGTCTGGTATTTCCCCTGCTTGCACTTCTGTCTTCTGCCTCCTGGTGAAAAAGGTGCCTGCTTCTCCTTCTGCCGCGATTATAAGTTCCCTGAGGCTTCCCCAGCCATGCGTAACTGTGAGTCAATTAAACCTCCTTTGTGTATAAATTACCCTGTCTCAGATAGTATCCTTATAGTAATGTGAGAATGGACTAATATAATATTTTAGATCAAAAGGACTCACTGATGTTTCTCAAAAATATTATAAGAGAAAAATATAGTTGATGGTTTAGTGTCCATCTACCTGGCCCCTGGGGTTGAATCTGGGAAGCAAGGCCAGGAAGGGTTAGCATAAGAATCTAGGCATGATTTAATGGGACTGGCCTGTGATAGTGAGGTGGAAAGAATAGGCAATGTGACGTGAAAAATATAAATGAAAACCAACAGGACTCCATCACAACAGAAAGATGACTTTCCACCCTGCAGGGGAAAAAAAGGTTATGCCTCTGGCCATCAGGAGCATTCAATTGTAATGTCTCCATTTCAGCCAAACTGCTGTGCACACACGTGAAGCCCGGGCCCCCTTTAACAGCAAGGGGTCTCTTGTTCCCCTCCTTGTGCAGGTGGGTTCAGCTAGTCAAATCGAGGTGTTGATGTAGCCTGGGGCTGCCACTCTCTGTGGAGTCGGATGGGCCTGACGGGTAGACAGGTGCTGGTGGTGATATAGGAGCCTCAGTGGTCTGAGATTTAACAGTCCTGACCTCGTGTTTTCGACTCTGGGGCTCCCTGGCCACTTGCACCAGGTTTAAGGCACAAATTTGAATTGTATGTGCTGAGAGCCAGGTGTAAAAGTTCTAGCAGTGATGAGCTTGAGTGTGAACCTAGCTGACCACCTAGCATTTGCATCTCAGAATAGCCAAGCGTTTCCTTTCTTACCATTTTACTGTACATAGTAACTCTTATTGAAGGTCTGAATGGGGCACTGAATTTTTTTCTTTTAGAATTTTCTGTATTTAATGTCAGAAATGATATGCTAAACTATACTTTATAAATCTAGGTAATAATAAACATCTCTGAACATATTCATGAATATGAAATAAGCAGTAGAATCATATTGGGGCCTGAGCCTGTTCAGTCTTGGGGTTGCCAAGATGTGTGGGAGTGGAGATGTGGGAAGAGGCAGGGCAGATGGTATTCAGGGATGCGAGGTCAGGAATTCTAAGCTGGAGAGTGGGAAGGCAGCTTCGGGGAATGCCAAGTCAAGAGGAAGAGAGTTTCTTTGCCTGCAGCTGTAGGTCTAGAGCTACCTTTTATGGCAGCATTCGCTCATTTAGGAAAGAGAAGTGAGGGGCCAGCAAGAGCTCCTTTGGAGCCAAGATTGGGCCCTGCCATTGATGAGTTTTCTGAGCTAGTGACAGAGGCAGTTCTTCTTCCTCAGTGTGGCCTGGCGTTTCTGAGGCTGTCAGAAAGAAACTGAATTCTTAAATCCCCAGGGCCATCACTGTCTTATTTGGTCCCTGCAGCAGGGGCTGAAGGCTCTGAAATGGGGCATGTAACTAGGACTTCTATTCCCCTTAGCAGTCATTTTCACACTTGCAAAAAATGATGTATTTTCTCAGGCGGGTATGTGGCTGCCTGTAGCAGCCTTCAGCTAAATGAAAGCATTTTCTTAGTCTCTGGGGAACCAGATGCTGACAGATGGACTTCCAGGATTTAAAATCTCCTAGGTTTGTTATTTGAACCTAACAAAAGAGAAAAATCCATCCTAGATACAATTAGAGCATTTTTTTCTTTGTCTTACCATCCCACTCCCAGTGAAAATAGAGAAAGAAATGTGAAGGACATACTTTTAGTGCTGTTATTGGTCATTTTAAGCTCAGTGAGGGTGAGATGATATCTGATAACAAATAAGTTTGTGTGTCCTTTCAGCTCTCTGAAAAAGCTACAATGTCATGAGTATACTCTGAGCAAGAGGGAAATTCTCAGTATGTTCAAATAAAGTAAAGGATAGTTTTACTGTGACACATCATGCAGTAAGGCTTTTGTGCAGGCTAGAAGCTCCCAGAGGAAAGCAGTTTCCGAGCAACTACCATTGACTGGGAAGGGCACTTTGACCCTGAGGGATATAGCAGAAGGGAGTACACATTTTCATTATACAGCTTCATAAACGGGGTGTCTTTCCTATAGGTATGTGGTAATCAATTGTGAGCTGTGTCCTCCCGGTCTTGTTACTGATAAAAACTGGTATATTTTTGAAATTATTTTTTGGTAACTGGTATATTTTTGAAATATTTTGTTGACTTATATTTGCCTACAGTAAAATTTACTAATTTTACAAGCGCCATTCGATGAGTTTTGACAAATGTGTGCAGTCTTGTAATCTCTACCATAACCAAGATTTAGAATATTTCCATCACCCTAAAATGTTCCCCTTTGCCCTTTTATAGTCAGTCTCCTCCATTCCCCCTACTCTGGCAACCAGTGTTCTGATTTCTATCACCATAGTTTTGTCTTTGTTTCTCCTTCACTCTATTTCTGAACTTACGTTCTAGGTAATTACCACACTGCTTCTATAACTATGCTGATATTATTCCATTTTTGCCAAGTCTTTGACTTTAGAACCATTAAGTCTCTTTAAAGTAAATTGTAGGTTTCCACTTTGATCCATAACATGTGATCCATACATTATTGTAGTTTAATTCTCATTTCCCCCCACCTCCCCAGTTTCTTAGTTGGGGGTACCCCTTTGTCACCTTTATTTATACTTCAAAAGTTGTGAAAGGAGATCATACATATGCTGGGAGGCAGGGTGGGGTCAAGAGGAGGGGCAAACCAGGAAGAGGCTGAGTGGAGAAGTAACTCTGGCCTCACAAGAGGGGCGAGCATCATTGATGGAACAGATCCTGGAGGAAGGAAGATGGAATATGCTATTGGTCTGTTGGCAATTGGTGGGTGGGTAAGGGAGGCGATAAAGACACATCTTCTTCCTAGACAGCAACTTACAATAGATAGATATCGTCTACAGGTTAACCGGAAGGTGAAGAAAATGCCGGCAAGTCGTGTGATGACAATGACTAGAATGGATAGTTAGGGATGCTAAGGAGGGTGCTGAAGGTTTACAGATACTGGAGAAAACGTAACACAGCAATGGCTTAAATAAATAAATTGCTAAGGAGTATAGAAGATCAGTCAGAGTGGTGGGAGAAGCTATAGGGAAAGGAACAGGCCTTCTGAAAGGTCAGAAGGCTCTGCATAGCTTCAGGGGAGAATAAGCTGAAGGCAGCTGCTCTCTGACCTTGAGGCAGAGGGTGAGGAATAGGCACAAGGGAGTGTAGTGGAATTTATCTTAAATAGGCTTGTTTACTTACGTTGTCCGGAAACTGACCTTTGATCATCTGCATGCCTGACTGCTCCTTGAAAGGGGGAACAATAATGTTAATTACCCACAGATTGTGTTTGCTCCAGGCTTTCAACATTTTGCCTGTACTGAATAAAAGCAAGCAGCTCCAGCTTTTTGGGACTGCTCACTCTTCTGCCACTAGTGCCAGGCACTCCCCTAGCTGCTCTTACACTGCATACCTCTGAGTACTCCTTTCATCCCTCACTTGGCCAGGGTCTATGGGACAGACCCGGCAAAGGGGCATTCAGGGGCCAGTTGCTCCTTTAGGCACCACTTGGGTACCATTTTCTGTGGGTGCTTCTTTGGTCGGGCAGATCCTTAATCCTGTTCAAATAAGTTTTTTATTAAAAATTTTTTCACACGTAAAGTTTCCAGAATATTACACTGTACTCCCATATTCCTTCACTGAAATGCAATGCATTGTTAACGTCTTGCCACGTTTGCTTTATCTCTTTCTCTGTTAGGTAAAACATCCACAATATTTATTCTCATAATTATTGTAATCTTGATGATTATTATATTATTATCATCTTGCTTTACCATTTGAGAGTAATTTGCAGAGGTCACGACTCTTCATCCCTTCAGCATACAATTCATAAGAAAACAAACCTTTTTTTTTTTTTTTTTACATAACCACCCAATAAAATTCATCAAATTAAAAAAATTTACATTGATATAATGGTACTACCTAACGTATAGTTCATATTCAGTTTTGTCCAATTAAAGGGGCTTGCATTTAAAATGATTTTCTTGGAGACCAAAATAGACTAATGACTCAAGAAATGATGCTTTTGTGGCCAAGAAACAGGAAAAAATGCTCACATCACCAATCAGAAAAATACAAATCAAAACTAAAGTGAAATATCATCCCACACTAGTCAGAATGCTGTCATTAAACAAGCCCAGATGCAGTGACTCCCATCTGTAATCCCAGCACTTTGGGAGGCCGAGGTGGGTGGATCACTTGAGGTCAGAAGTTCTAAACCAGCCTGGCCAACATGGTAAAACCTCATCTCTGCAAAAAATACACAAATTAGCTGGGCGTGGTGGTGCATGACTGTAATCCCAGGTACTTGGGAGGCTGAGGCAGGAGAAACACTTGAACCTGGGAGGCAGAGGTTGCAGTGAGCCAAGATCATACCACTGCACTCCAGTCCAGGCAACAGAGCAAGACTCTATCTCAAAATAAATAAATAAATACAAATAAAATAAATAAAATGGAAAATCAAAAAACAACAGATGTTGGCGAGGCTGTGGAGAAATGGGAATGCTTACATGCTGTTGGTGGGAATGAAACTAGTTCAGTCACCATGGAATAGAACTATCATTTCAGGCAGCAATCCCAGTACTGGGTACATACCCAAAGGAAAATAATTCATTCTATGAAAAAGATACATGCATTTGTATGTTCATTGAAGCATTATCCACAATAGCAAAGACATGGAATCAACCTAGGTGCCCACCAACAAGCGATTGGATAAAGAAAATGTGGAACATATTCACCATGGAATATTGTGTAGATTCAAAAAGGAACAAAACCATGTAATATGCAGCAACATGGAAAGAGCTGGAGGTCATTATCCAAAGTAAACTAATACAGAAACAGAAAACCAAATACCATGTGTTTTCACTTATAAGCGGTAGCTAAACACTGAATACACATGAACATAAAGATGGGAACATTAAACACTCGGGACCATTCGAAGTTGGGGGAAGAGACAGAGGCATGGGCTAAAGAACTATCTTTTGGGTTCTGGGCTTACTGCCTGGGTAACTGGATTACTGGGACTCCAAACCTTAGCATCACACAATTTTCCCCATGTAACCTGCGTGTGTACCTGTTAATCTATAATAAAAGTTGAAGTTAACTTAAAGAATAAAAACACAAAAGAAATCAATATATTTGTAACTATTTGTAATAAACAGTTCATTGCTCTATTAAAAATGATGCTTTTGGGGAGTAATAATTGATGCGGGTTGCTATTTGAGAGCAGAGGGGTAGCCATTGCCCACATTTCAACCTAGTCTTGTAGAAAGTGTGCAAAAATGTCTTTGTTTAATTGACCTGAAGTATTTGTACATTGGTTAAAAAATCGTTTGCCTATTTTTCATTTTTTAGTTTTAGCTTTAGGGACCCTGCTGGTACTGAGTGAACAAGCCCAAGCCATTAGCTATTTGGAATACTTCATCTCAGCACCATTTCTCTGGCGACTTGTAACAGGCAGGACTCTACAAAAGAAAATCCTTTTTACTACCCCAATTCATATCAATCAAAGACAAGGAAAGGATCCTAATATCTTTTTAAAATGTTTTCATTTATCTTGGAGTTTACTTGTCATAAAAACCGCATGTTTAAAGTGTCCGTTGGGTGTAAGTGGTCCCATAAACTCTTGAAACTGAGTGACACGTGATAATGAAAGTAGCTTCACAAAGAACAACAAAATAGATCTCTTTTTTTATTGTAATCATCAAATAGTGTGCCCCAAGGTATTGATTGAATTATACATAAACCTGATATGGAGCTATAAAAAGGATGATAGCATGCTGCTTCAAAACAAACCACAAACAGATTAGCTTTTGAGAAATAACCTTAATTCCAACAACATTCACAACCTTTGCTGGATGAATCACAAAACAAAAATATTTCTGGAAGAAGATATTTCCTGTATATATGTAAACTAAAAGTGCAGTGTGAGAAATTTTAACAGCCAAAAGGTAGAAATCTGTATCCAAACAAGGAAGAGACATATTTATTTAGGAGGCAACACTAAATACACAGGAGAATATCTGGTATCTAATAGTCCAGGTGAAATTCACAGTTTCACTTTTTGTGGTTTCTGAAGTCAACCACAGTCTAAAAACATATGGAAAATTCCAGAAATAAACAATACATATGTTTTAAAATGGGTGCCATTCTGAACAGCGTGATGAAATTTCCATTCTGCCCAGCATGTGAATCATCCCTTTATCCAGCATATAGGCTGTAGATGCTCACTGCCCATTAATCACTTAAGAACTGTCTGGGTTATCAGATCAGCTGTCATGGTACTGCAGTTCCTGTGTTCAGGTAACCCTTATTTGACCTAATGATGGCCCCAGGCCACAGTAGTAGTGATGTTATAATATTGTTATAATTATCAGTTATTGTTAATCTCTTATTGCGTGTAATTTATAAATTACATTTTATTATAGGTGTGTAGGTATAGTAAAAAAGCAGTATGTACAGGATTCCTTACAGTCTATAGTTTCAGGCATCTACTTGGGGTCTTGGAATGTATCCCTCTTGGATAAGAGGAATTACTGTATCTTGATAAGATGCTGTAATTAAGTTGTTAGTGTTCGGAGAAGCTCAAGGTCTGGAAAAAATCTAGGGAAGACTTTGTGGAGAAGGGTGGTTTGACCTGGGTCTCTTGTTTTGTATACTTTTTACCTGAAATGTTAAACTGTTTTAAGGAAATAAATTATTTATTTTCTTCGAATTTTCCATTTTAAATTGATTGATTGAATGGGTATGGTGGACTGGTCAAGATATTAGAATTTGGAATTCTGTTTTTTTTGTTTTTTTGTTTTTTTTACTGTTTCATTTTCCTTCAGATAAGGTAACTCTTTAAACATCCTTAGCTGCAAAGAATATTCTGGAATGGAAAGCATACTATTACTCACATTTTTCTTCAGTTTACATTTTATTCTTGTGATGTGCCCCATGATTTTTTTTTGTCTTCATGCCTCTGCTCATGTATTTTATTCTTGCTAGAATTCACTTTTTCTCCCTTCTATGTGTGCAAATCCTACCCTTCTATCCTCTTCAGTGAGAAGGCTTCCCTGAATACCCTAACTGGGAATTTAAGAAAATTATTTTCTAATTCTTTCACCTTTCTTAATGTCTTTGAGTACTTCTAACTGTCCCTCTCTTATTGCCCTTACCTGCTTCTATTTGGTGTGGTGGGTATGAATTAATTAAGTATGCTTCCTATTCCTTCTAGCCTGTGGACCCCTCAAAGACAGAACTTGAACGTGCTCTTTGATGAACAAATTTTTGGTGCCAAACTTGTGAAATTATTAATGAGCATTGCAGATTCAGATTCAAAGCATAACAGTCATGTCAACACATCTTTTCAATGAATTATTCTATAATACATTTAAAAAGTTGCTGTCCTGTCTGATATTTTCACAATCTGTTCTGTAATTTTAAAAGTACCTTAGGGTTTCTCTTTGAAGGCAGATCCACATATATATGGTTAATTTATTTTTTACAGAGGTGCCAAAGAAATTCAATGGGGAAAGGATAATTTTTTCAACAAATAGTGCTGAAATAATTGGATAGCTATCTGTAAAAGAAAAAAAAGGAACCTCAATCCTTGTCTCACACCATATAGAAAAATTAACTTGAAACATATTGTATTCTTAAATATGAGCTAACGGTATAAAACATTAAAAATAAAACACAGGAAAACATCTTAGTGACTTATAGTTTAGTAAATATTTGTTAAACATGATACAAAGACACAGCCTACAAAAATTGATATATTAGACTTCAAAATTAAAAAAACATTGTTCAAAATACACTGTTATAAAAAGGAAAATACAAAGGCTAACTTTGGGAAAAACATAGTAAAACATACATTGAACAGAGAACTTGTACTAGAATATATAAAGTGCTCATACAACCAAGAAGAGGAAGCGAAAACACCCAATTTTAAAAAAATGGGCAAAGAAGTTTAGAGATATTTCACCATAGAAGATGTTCAAATGGCAAATAATCATAATATTATTAGTCACTAGGAAAATACAAATTAAAAGCCATAGTGAGATACCACCATGCTCTGTTGTAACAACTAAAATAAGAAGACTGACAGTACCAAGTGTTAACAAGAATGTGGAACAACTGGAACTCTCCTATATTGCTAGTGGGAATGTAAAATGGTGTAACTATTTTGAAAAGCAGTGTGACAGTTTTTTAAAAAGTTAAAAATCTACCTCTCATAAGACCTATTATTCTACCCTTAAGTATTTAACCAAGAAAAACAGGGAACATAGATTCATACAAAGACTTACCTATTAATTTTTATGTAGCTTTGTTTTCAGTAACCCTAAATTGTAAACAACCTAAATATCCATCGACAGGTGAATGCATAAACATATTGTGGTACAGTCATACAATGGAATATTCTTTAGCAATGAAAATGAGTAGACTATTGATACATTCAACAACATCAATAAATCTTAAAATAACTATGTTGCATGGAAGATGTCAGATTAAAAAAAATGCGTACATATTGTATGTCTCCATTTGTATGATGTTCTAGGAAATGAGGACTACTGAGAAAAACACAGATCAGTGATTGCCTGCAGGTGGGACAAAAAACAGGAGAAAAGAATTTCAAATAATTACAAGGAAATTTTGGAGGTGAAGATTTGGGGTTGCTCATTTTTTGATTGTCATGGTGATTTCACAGGGATGAACATATGTTAAAATTAATCAAATTGTATACTTTACACATAATGCTTTTTTTTTTTTTGAGGGGATGTCAATTTTACTTCAATAAAGATATTAAGAAGATTGCTCCCAAACTGATATTTTTGCAATCTGTTTTGGCGAGTCAAAGTGATCTTTTGGTTTCTTTTTAGAAGGCAGATATGATGTAAAGCAAATGGACTGCTGAGTTATGGAGATACGAACTTGTTACATTGGTGTGCATTTTCCAGATGAATTTAGAAAATTAGCTCCTTCTCTTCTAGAATTCTACAGGAAGGCTCCAGAGAAGGAACTGTCTATGCTCAAGCATGCACAGGACTGTCTTAGTTTATATTGAACTTTGAAACTTAGTTCTTTCTCTTCTGGAAAACAAACATGATAATAACTACCACATATGATTGATGAGAAGATTACACAATGTAGGCAAAACACACAGCACAGTGATACACGGCCCTTCCCTTTCTTTTTCCTTTGTTTTTCTCTCTTTTGCACAAAGGCAAGCACAGGTTGCCTGTGTAACAAGTGTTCAATACATCTTGAATTATTCACCATTTACTGTTCCAATTCAGCTAGTTAAGGCATATAAAAGAATAAAGAATTTTCCAATCTACTTTTTTAAGTCTTGGAATAAAACAACAAAAATTTTGAGTATAAGCAATTAGAGCACTTGGGACAAATTTGATGCTTGATATAATATTCACTAAGGTAGTTATAGAAATTTGAACCACTGTTTCACACAAAGCAACTAGTCAAGATTTAATGAATTAATTGGCTTTGAAAAACTTACATAATTATTTTGAAAGTCCAGTTACCTGACTTTGTCAAAATTATACAATGCATATTTCTTTTATTTAGAAAACAGGGCAGGCACGGTGGCTCACGCCTGTAATCCCAGCACTTTGGGAAGCTGAGGCGGGTGGATCACCTGAGGTCAGGAGTTCAAAACCAGCCTGGCCAACATAGTGAAAACCTGTCTTTACTAAAAATACAAAAACAAAAATTAGCTGGGCAAAAATTAGCTGTGGCAGGTACCTCTAATCCCAGCTACTCAGGAGGCTGAAACAGGAGAATCACTTGAATCGGGGAGGAGGAGGTTGTGGTGAGCCAAGATTGTGCCACTGCACTCCAGCCTGGATGACAGAGTGAGACTCAGTCTCAAAAAAAAAAAAAAAAAAAAAGTTCGACTAATTTAATCAAGCAGACATTCAGGAATGCAAGCAACAAATGCTTTCTTTAGACTTTAAGAGACTCTCTATATGGAATATGCCACACTGATGGAATTTCTTTCAAGCAGTTGCTTATTGCCTCCTCAGTCTGATATGAACGCCCAGGAAGGTACTGGGAAAGAAGGACAAGTATTCTATTTTTAAATATCTTTAATAAGGCCATAGAAAAACTTTCATGTTAGCCTCAGGCATTCTGAAACTGTGATTGACACTTAAAGGCATGATGATAACTAACACAAATGATTGATGAAAAGATTACACAATGTAGGGAAAACACACATCACAGTGATACAGGGTCCTTCCCTTTCTTTTTTAAAGAAAAAAGAAAAGCCTGTAAAATCCTGTTTTCCAGGATTGATCAGATTAGATGGAAAGTCCTTTGTATACCATTAGGTAGCCAAGAATGAGTTACAGAAAGCTGCAATCTGGGCAGAGACAATTTCTAAAAAACTGCATTAGCAGTTGGAAAAATGTAAAACTAAATTTCTGTGAACTACTGTGTAGTGACCATTTAAAAAGTTACTGTCATATAGAAAAGCAACAGACCAACCAACAAAATCCTTTACAAATTCGATATTGGTTAGTTGGTATTTGAGGTGTTCAAATAGTGCTTGGGCCGAAGTTTGCATCTGTTTAGAAAATTCTTTTGTCAAAGATTGCTAATCAGATTGTGTTTTGATTATAATGAAGATCCATAAACTATTCAAGCATACTTAACCTCTTCAAGAATCTATATATAGTTTAAAATTTCTCACTGTTAGGAGGCTTTTAGGCTTATTACAAACCATGCAATACGATTTTATCTCATTAAACGTACGTTTGTGAGATTCAAATCACTTTTTAAAGGAAGCAGGTAATTAATGAATAAATCAATAAGAAATAGGACCCTTTAGCTGACATTGTCAATTCCCTACCCACATGCCCATGGCAATGATGCTTCACACATCACTTCCAAACTTCAGTCTACCTGGACCTGCAGCTCTGCCTGAGTGTTATCTGACTGTTGAAGCCACTGAGCAAGCCAACATAGACCATATATTCTCCAGTTCCCTTTGGGTGGGTAGTAAATACCCACATTCCTGTTCTTATGAAGTGAGATGGCTTTGAGGCCCATGTTCTAAACTGTTTTTTAGTTCCCAAGATAAATTACGCTCCAGTTGTCTACAGTGGCAACTTTCTTGAGGAGACACCCTTTGTTAGCCCTTTTATTTCTTACTTCACCTGCCTACTCTCCTACCAGTTTTCTACAATTGCCTTTCAAATAAATTCTTACACTTTAATCTTCATCTCTGGATTGTCTTCTGTTGGAATATAAACTGAGACAGAACTGTGCACACTGGAGCTTACACAGTGCCTTCTCTGGAGCATTCTTGTAGAATTCGCATGCCTCTAGGAAGGGGAATTACTCCCTAAAAACTTTATGTGGGTCCATTCTCAAGGAGTAAAGCAATATACTATTAAACAGGGCACTTCTGAAGAAAGAGAAAGTTAAGAAGGAGGGTTATTTTCAAAAGCCATATTTCCCCTTTTCACAACTCTTTGGGTGGGGAAGACTGACTATGGACATTAGGAAACCCCTTCACTAAATGTGGGAAGGGCTTCTGAAAGGGGCACATCTGCTTTCCGTCTTGGCAAGTGTTGCTTGTAGCATATTTCCTGACATTTCGGTAGAGAATGGGGCTCTGTGTAAATTCAGAAGCAGCCCCAGAACTACCAATTATACAGATAATAATTTGTGCTCAATAATATGTAAAAATGCTACTTAAAGCTAACCCTCAGTTATAGCCTAAAAATGATGACAAACATATTTCTCTGTTGTGGCAGGAATTAAAGGCTTGCTTACTACTTAAGACATGATTTATTTGATGGGAAAACAAATGACAGTATGTGGTCTTCCTTTAGTAACTATATTTTCTGTGGGGTTAGCATCATAAGAGTGGGGAAGGAGGCAGGGTAAATAAATATGCATATGTTGTATGGTAAAGGCAAGGCAAAAGGTCTATCTGTGGATGAATATGGGGCTGATGAAGCCATGGCCAGTAGGTCAATTTCTACTTGGAGAGGTGAATTTCACGGCAAGAGAAAAGTGGTCCTGGAATACCAGCTAGGAATCAGAATTCCAGCTTGTCATGCCATGCAATGCAAATAACTTCTACCTTCATCTTCTTATAAAAATATGAATTGTTAGAAGGATACTTTAATTTCTAGTAACACCATGGGCTGTTTGCCTGCTTCACCCCCAACTCCAATTATAGGCTAGAACTCTTGTGTGTGGATGTATTAGTCTATTCAGGCTGCCATAATAAAATACCATAGTAATGGGTGCTTAAACAACAGAAATTTATTTTCTCTTAGTTCTGGAGCCTAGATGGGCCAACATCAAGGTGTGGTCAGGGTTGGTTTCTGGTGAGGGGTCTGTTGCTGGGTTGCAGATGACCACCTTCTGGCTGTATCCTTACATGGCCTTTCACCTGTGCTTGTGCAGAGAGAGAGCTAGCGAGCCCGATGTTTCCTCCTCTTATAGAGACATCAGTTCTATTGCATTAGAACCCTTGTGATTTCACTTAACCTTTGTTACTTCCTTGTAGGCTCCATCCCCAAATACAGTCACATTGGGGGTTAGGGTTTTCACATATAAATTTTAGGAGAGGACACAGTTCATTCCATAACAGTGGAAATTATTGGCTTAAGGGTCACAGTTCTAAAAATAATTGAATCGTGGGAGTAGTTTACCCCATACCATTTTCATGGTAGTGAATAAGCTTCACAAGATCTGATGGTTTTATAAGGTATTTCCCCTTTATCTTGGTTCTCATTTCCCACTTGCCTGCCACCATGTAAGAGGTGCCTTTTGCCTTCCATCTGATTGTGAGGCCTCCTCAGCCACGTGGAACTGTGAGTACATTAAACCTTTTTTCCTTTATAAATTACCCAGTCTCAAGTATGACTCGAGACATACTTATAAATTACCCAGTCTCAAGTATTTCTCAAGACATACTTATACCCAGACATACTTATAAATTACCCAGTCTCTAGTATGTCTTGAGACATACTTACAAATTACCCACTCTTGAGTATCAGCAGCAAGAGAACAGACTAATACAACCAGTGAGTTTACAAAGGCTTTTGGTTTTGAGAGACAGAACAGTCACCTTAGAGATAGCAAGGTCAGAAGTCTAGTAAATAACATTTTAATTACAGAAAAAGCAAATATTACCTATTCCAATTGTATTAGTATATTAGGTAATTGCATGATTGTTTTTAAAGATTGAAAACTTGAGCTTTAACATGACAATAATTACTCCTCCTAATTTAATACTTTTCCATTTCAAATATTACTCAACTGCTGTGGTGTGATACTTATTATCTTCTTTATTTTTATACTCACATTTCTTTTCTATGAATAGAATGAGATTAGAATCAGTAGACTAAAACTTTAAAATAAAACTGTTTTCTTCTGAAGCATTTTACTTGAAAGACAGTTTTGTTTCTAAGTTTCAAAGGTAATCTTTCTATTGAAGTTTAATATTAATGCAGAAAAGTACACAAATGTGTACATTTCCAGTTTCCACAAAATGAACACACAGATGTAATTAGCAACAAATAAAGAAATCAAAGTTAACTAGTTCCCAACAAAGGTCACCACCATCCTCTAGCACAATGGATTTGTTCTGCCTGTTTGTGAAATTTATGTAATAGGGTAATGCAATATGTACTCTTTGGTGTTTGGTTTCAAAAAGTGTTTTATAAGAAATCTCCGTAAGTACTAAGAATGCATTTGACTATTTCTTTTCCCAATAAAATTCTTTTGCAATTGTATAAGCCATGCATGATGATTACAGTAAACTTAAAAAATATAGAACAGTAGGGCAAAACAACAAAGATTTATAATTCTGTCACTCAAAGACAACCATTTAGGCATATTGCCTTCTAGTATTTTATTTATACATTCATTAACTGATAAGTGTATGCATCAAATATTTATGGAACATCTACAACATGTAGACATTGTTCTAGGCACAAGAAAAACACAGGCAAACATAATTGTTTTTACATAGTTATAAAGAAACTGTTCGTAAACTCTTATACCATATCTTTTTCTTAACCTTATATTACCGGTCCCATGCATTTTCATGCTGGCTGTTTAAAACAAAGGCAAGAGGGAGGAGATCTCACAGTTATGGGTTAGTGCTCAGATCTTCAATATGTTATATTTGGATCTCATCATCTTTCAGAAAGAACAGATTTCTTGTTATCCTCCTGATGCAGGGAGTGGAAGGAGATGTGATGGAAGGGAATAAGGGAGAGGTTCCAGTGACAGAGTGACATCTCTTGCACCATGATGGTGGGCAAAAAGAAAGGGGTTTATCTGGTGATTGAGAAATAAGTGAATACAAACTTTGGGGCTTTAAAGTTAGGGGAAATCCAGGGGTTGGGAAATCTGGAAATTAGGGGAACAACTAGGGAGCAGCTAAGGAGTGAAAAACAATGAGTCAGGGAAGGTAGTCAACTATTCTTAGAAGTAGATGCAAGGAGAGTGAGTATTCATAAGGGCGTGAAAAGTAAGAAACAACAGAAGAAAAGTGCTATGGTCTGAATGTGTTCCCTTAAAATTTGTATGTTGAAAACCGATCCCTAATAGGAAGTGATTAGGACATGAGGGCAAAGCCCTCATGAATGGGAGTAGTGCTCTTATTAAAAAGACCTAAGGGAGCTTGTTTGCTCCTTCTGCCATGTGAAGACAGCAAGAAGGCAGCACCAGTGAGGGACGTGGCCCTTCTCAGACACTGAATCATCTGGCACCTTGATCATGGACTTCCAAGCCTCAAGAACTGTGAGAAATATATATTTCTGTTGTTTATAAATTACCCATTCTAAGGTATTTTGTTATAGCAGTCCAAATAGACTTAGTCAGAAAAGTGAAGTGGCCCTGAGTCAGAAGCTTTCGTAACTGGATGTGAAGGTCAGTGGAGCAGCCTGCTGCTTAAAGGATAGGTTATAAACTTCAGATGTATCAATTCAGCCCACTTCAGGAAAAAAAAAAAAGAGGGCCAATATTACAGGGAGATTTTTCTGGCCTCATCCCATTAGGTCATAAGGGATGAGGAGGAGAAAAGGAAAGAAACTAGTGATAAACTCACCTGATATTTTTAGGCCTAAAAGAGAGAATTACAGAGCCCATTGGTTTGATGAGAAAATTGTCACATTTATTTACACACACATTATCTTGTGACTCTATCAATCCAGGTAAAAATAGAACTTTTGAAACTAGTTAACAGTTTAAACGATACTTTTAACAATTTAGTTCAAGAAACATTTATAGTAACTATCATTTTTATTGGTTAAAATATATTGAAGACCTTGCAGTATTCCTAATGAACCTTATTCTCATGAATCTTTACAAAGACCATATGACATATGTAAGTCTATTCCCATTTTAGAGATGAGGAAACAGTTTCAATATGGTTAAGTACTTTGTCCAACAGACTCAGCAAATACATGGCAGAGGGAATCTATATGCCATCTGACCTTTCTACTAAGTATTATGAAAAAAATAGCTTCTTTCTTCAAGGAGATCTCGAGACTCCTCCATAGGCAAGCACCCCTGCTTACATAAGGGGAGGTGGCAGTGGGTAGCAGGAACTCTCATTCCCTCACTCCCTCACTCGCGGGGTGGCCCATATTCACAAGGGCTTATGTGTAACTAGGACCCCCAAGCTCAGTGGGAAGCCGCAGAATACTTGTTCCTTTTTTTTTTCCTCTAAAGGGATAACCAGGGTGGTAGATGCTGCAGATGTGCAGCAAAATTCTAGGAAGGCAAGGATTTTATAGTTGGAATAAAAACAAATGCCTCTTCCCCAGTATAACTGCCAGGTACTTGCATGTGCCTTGCAAGGATCTTCAAAGAGAGGTTTTGTCAGGCTCCAGGCAGTCTACCTGGCCTGTCAAGTTCAAAACCGGATTCCCTATGCTCAGCTGAGTTTACCTTTTAATCTGGTGAGAAGTTACAACTTTAAACATGTCTTCATGGGAATGATGAATATTTTAAAACATTTAGAAAGGCAGGGGGACTTTAAAGCTCTCTGTTCTTCCTTGGGTAATTTTTTTTTTTTTTTTTTTTTTTGAGACGGAGTCTTGCTCTGTCGCCCAGGCTGGAGTGCAGTGGCCGGATCTCAGCTCACTGCAAGCTCCACCTCCCGGGTTTACGCCATTCTCCTGCCTCAGCCTCCCGAGTAGCTGGGACTACAGGCGCCCGCCACCTTGCCCGGCTAAGTTTTCGTATTTTTTAGTAGAGACGGGGTTTCACCGTGTCAGCCAGGATGGTCTCGATCTCCTGACCTCGTGATCCGCCCGTCTCGGCCTCCCAAAGTTCCTTGGGTAATTTTGCAAGCTCCTGTTGTATTGTCTCTTCCAGAAACCCCAGGAAAAGCATGAGAATATTTGTATGGCATTCTGGGATATGCTGAGGAGATTTAGGAAATTCTTACAGGGCTTGGCTAAAGCAGTCATTACCTTTTCTTCATATTATATAAGAACACTAAATACAAAAAATGAAAGAAGATAGTATTAAATATTTACAAAATTTTAGATGAATTTCTATTTATTTTATTATGAAAACTGAGATTTCTTCCATGAACATACCTTTTTTATGCAAAGGTTAATGCTTGAAAGGACTACATACAATTTCTGAAAGGTGTTTTTAATGATGTCTTCAAATTCTTCATTGTCTTTGTAGACAAAGAAATGTTATTCCACAAATGGTTTTACAAAAAACTTAAAAGTTTTTTGTGATCATTCTACAATTTACAACAGTTGACATTACGTTGAAGGATCTAACAGCCCTTCCTTGTCTTTCATGGACTAAAATGTTGACATTTCCTGTGATAATGTGAAAAGATTCCAATCTAATTGAACTTTTTCATATCAAGTGTTGAGAAATAATGATGGAGTTCTAATTTGTAGAATGTGCATGCATTGTTAGAGCTGTCACACTGCAGATAGTTTGGATTCTATTAAAAGGGCACATTGGCTGCAAATTGATAGAAGTTTTGACACCTATGAAGGCAGGGAGTCAGGGTTCTGCCTGGCACTTAGCATACTAGGCACTTGTGCCTGGCCCTCCATATCCTCTCACGCCCCCACCACCACTCCTAACTGGCCACACCTTGGGCTGGATAGTACTCCTTGAGCACTCACAACATGACATTTTCTAGAAGTATTGTTGGCTCTTTCCTCCATTTCCACAGCAAGGCTGTGCTTTGCAGCTGGCTTCTGAGGTGTAATGCCAAGTAGTATGGCACCTTCCTGTCTGCATTTAGCCTTACTGGGCACACAGCAGCAATGACAGACATCACTTATCTTGTCAGTGGCCTGGAGGTGTGTAGTACCTCAGACCCTACTTCTCCCCAGTACACTCCAAGGAGCCTGGAAGAGGCAGATTGGTGTTGCAGTTGACCTGGCTTTGGCTACCCTAGACCCCATCTGGCTGCTTCAGGGCCAAAGACATCGATATCTCCTGAAACCTGTTGCAGCATTCATGTTTTGGAAAGTGCTCATTTACAAGGACAAATTTCTTGTTTTCCCTGAATCCTTAGGAAATTGAAGGGGATGTGTGTGTGTGTGTGTGTGTGCGCGCGTGCGTGCGTGCGTGCTAGTCCTGTTATTTTGCTTACCATCTTACTCAATGTTCTTGCAAACAGCCGATCTGGCAAGATCAGAGGCCGCAAAGTATAATTCCTCAGAAGGGAGATTCTGGAGCCAGACTGACAGGTTTCAATTTTAGCTCAGCCAGTTGCTGGCTTCATGCCCTGTATTCCTCTCCTAATCTATATAAAATAGAGATAATAATAGTGCTGTTTTTCTAGAGTTGTTAATGAATTAAATTAGCTGATACATGTTAATGTCTTGCAGTAATGCCTAGAATAGAGTAAGTGTCCAATAGTAGTCGATGATGTTATCATTACTACTGTTGTCTGTGATAATGTTATTGGTGTTATTAAAAAGTTGACTGTTATTACAGTAGAGAGTTGTTTGTTTTTACCAGACAGTAGTCATTGCTTTGGGTTTCTAATATTTTCCATTAACATTGCACTCTTTGTAACCAGAATGGATATTATCTATTCATTTTAATCACTTGCAATAGGACAACAAAGCAGGAGTAGGGGCAGGGTTTGAGGCATGGAACAGTATCAAGCTGCTTACCTCTAGGAAGACTGAATCCTACATTCAGTGTCAGTGAGTTGGCTAGGGTAACCTGTAAGCTAATGCAAAAACTCATCTGAAACAATGACATAAGTTTTAGAAACTGTATTATGCTCCTTGGTACCCAGAATCATCTTGATTTTTCACGTTCTTTGAACCTTGGACTCTTAAGACTAGCCACAATAATCAGGAGACCACTTACAATTTTAGTCTTAACTGAAGACATAAGTTGGCTTCACAATTGAAATGGAAAGTCTACAGAGGGAACAGACATTATGTCTTTCCCCTATTACAGGTTTTGTCACAGAAAAGGGAATTAATATAGTAACACTTCATTGTAAATGGACATTAATGAATGCTAAATTACCACCAAATTCCTATGGAACTGAACATAACGGCTACTTTTACATTCAAAGAGTTTTTCATGATTAATGTTATTGTAATGAATACCAAAGAAATTGATAACCGTTTGTCACTTTAAGAAGTGTTGCCAATTAATTTTATGCTATTTTTTTATTCTCATTTGTTATAAGAGTGAGGACCTAGAATTTTAATGTCTAATATGTGGTGTGAATTAAAGAAGTGGCCTTGCCATGCTGACCTTTTCAGTATTCTAATCTTTGCTTTGCTGACCTCTCAGACCTCTTCCTGGCAACATTATTAGGCTTTTGAGAGGAGGGAGAGCCAAGCCTGTTGGGTAAGTGAACAGAGTGAGGAAATATTTTAAGACACACTTTCATCATTCACTGACTGTATTGGAAATTCAAATTTTCAGACCATTCATTATCTTGACAAACATTGTAATGTGTGCAGAATATGGCACCACATAAATCCATTCTGGTGACAAAGAGTGTAATGAGAATGGGAAATAGTAGAAACCCAAAAGCAGTCACTTTACAATCTGGAAACTGGTTCGAGTTAAACTCCCATCAGGTTTCACAGCAGTTCTTTTTTGGCCCTCATAACAATTGCTTTTTACAGAAAGCACAGCATGGCACCACCACAGCCAAGTACTCATAATGGGAGTCTGGACCCATTTATTTGGAAAGCAGTCTTCATCCATGTCGAACATCAATTTAATGAATTTATGTTCTGTACTATCTGTGGGGCAATGATTTGACAACATCATTGATTTATAGTAAAAATGATTCACCTCTACTTTGACAGGACATAAATATTTTCATGTATTAATTTGTTCATTTATTATTTAACTGTCCACTAAATATCAAATAACTGCTGTGTGCACACCATTGTGCTAGCTAAGAGGCTTAAAATCCAAAAAGATTGAATATAGATGAATGAATACTAAAATCCAAATAGCTGAGTATAGATCCCCTTGTAATGAGACATTGTGGCTATGTTTTTCTGGAAAATATGAGGGGCAAGACTCTGGCCCTGGGGAACCTTGGAAGTGGTGAGTCAATAAATGTTTACCTGGTTTCTGAAAATATGGGAATGGCCCGTTTGCATGAGAAGGGTGTCTAAAGACATGAGAAGAGCTGAAGAAACATTTGCACTTTTAGCAATCTTATAAACAATTTGGTGCACCAGTATAAGGTTTTACAATTTTTCCCAACAAATTTTAGCGAGTCAGAATTAGCATAAACATAGCACCAACAAATGTGCCTAGCACCGATTAGAAGACCTCATCCTAGAGAATGTTTAGGGAGGTAGAAGCCAATGAGCTATGGTGTTTGACACTATGTCCCACTCACACTTACCAATATTTTCATGCCTTTGATGATCACACAACCTTATACCTAGAAGAGCAGAAATAACCCAAAGTGACCAGGCAAAAACATCATCTTAGACTAGGGTAGGCTTTAAATCCATAAACAAGAATCTTTTTAAGAAAATAGAAGGGAAGAAGATAGATAGTAGAAGGCAATGTAAAGACAGAAGAAGAGATGGGGTAGCAGCGACTTGGAGCTAGGCAAGAGGAGTGAAATGTATTCTTCCCGAGGGACATGGAATTGAGTCTAGGAACCCATCTCCAATTTTAGACTTCTGGACATCAGAGCCATGTACAAATAGGATGTGTAAGCGACCCATTCTGTACCAGTTTGTTATGGCAGTCTTCAAAATCTAATACAGATAATAATGCTAGTGGAGACATTGTGTGTATTAAAGGTAAACTCTGAGTTAGAATATAACAATGTCAGTGAAAATAAAACGTCACCATTTTCAAGGTAGCTTATCCAGTGTAATGAACTTGTCACCAAGACACTGTTCTACTTTAGGTTTGGTATCATACCAAAGTATCAGCATTGGCCTCTATTGCTGAAAGACTGGATATTTATAGTGACTAGATCAGCCTTAGTGAGATCATACTGTGAGCCATCATGGCCCTTGTATCTGCCACTTTAGCTAATTCATTCTTTTTCTTTTCTTCATTTTTTATTTCCACAGGTTTTTGGTGTACAGATGATGTTTGGTTTTATGAATAAGTTATTCAGTGGTGATTTCTGAGATTTTAGTGGACCCATCACCCAAGCAGTATACACTGTACCCAAATTGTAGTTTTTAATCACTCATTCCCCTCCTCCCCTTTCTCCTGAGTCTCCAAAGTCCATTGTATCATTATTATGCCTTTGTATACTCATAGCTTAGCTCCCACTTACGAGTGAGAACATGTGATGTTGGATTTTTCCATTCCTAGTTACTTCACTTAGAATAATGGTCTCCAGTTCCATCATATACTCGCACATACATACCACAATTTCTTTATCCACTCATTGATTGAGGCGCATTTGGGCTGATTCTATATTTTTGTAATTGTGAATTCTGCCATAAACATGCATTTGCAGGTATCTTATTTTGCATAATGACTTCTCTTTCTCTGGGTAGATACCCAGTAGTGGGGTTGCTGGATCAAATGGTAGTTCTACTTTTAGTCCTTTAAGAAATCTCCACACTGTTTTCCATAGTGATTGTACTAGTTTATAGTCCCACTGACAAGCAGTGTACAAGTGTTCCCTTTTAAGGGAACATCCAGGCCAACATCTATTATTTTTTGATATTTTGATTTTGACTATTCTTGCAGGAGTAAGGTGGTATCCATTGCAGTTTTGATTTGCATTTCCCTGATCATTAGTGATGTTGAGCATTTTTTTCATGTTTGTCATTTGTATATCTTCTTTTCAGAATTTTCTATTTATGTCCTTAGCCCCCACTTTTTGATGGGAATTTTTTTTTCCTCATTCGTTTCTTATATATTCTGGATATTTTTCCTATGTGAGACATATAGATTGCAAATATTTTCTCCCACTCGGTGGGTTGTCTGTTTACTCTGCTGATTTTTTCTTTTGCTGTGCAGAAGCTTTTAAGTCTCATGTATTTATCTTTGTTGTTGTGGCATTTGCTTTTGGGTTCTTGATCGTGAAGTCTTTGCCTAAGCCAATGTTTAGAAGGGTTTTTCCAATGATATCTTCTAGAATATTTATGGTTTCATGTCTTAGATTTAAGTCATGGATCCATCTTGAGTTGAAATTTGCATAATGTGTGAGCTGGGGATCCAACTTCATTCTTCTACATGTGGCTTGGCAATTATCCCAGCACCACTTGTTAAATAGGGTATACTTTCCCCACTTTATGGTTTTGTTTACTTTGTCGAAGATCAGTTGGTTGTAAGCATTTGGCTTTATTTCTAGGTTCTCTGTTCTCCTCTATTGGTCTATGTGCCTATTTTATACCAGTACCATGCTGTTTTGGTGACTATGGCCTTACAGTATAGTTTGAAGACAGGTAATGTGATGCCTCCGGATTTATTCTTTTTGCTTAGTCTTGCTTTGACTGCATGGACTCTTTTTTGGTTCCATATGAATTTTTGGATTTTTTTTCTAGTTCTGTGAAGAATAATGGTGATATTCAGATGGGAATTGCATTGAATTTGCAGATTGCTTTTGGCAGTATGGTCATTTTCACAATATTGAGTCTACCCATCCATGAGGATGGGATGTGTTTCCGTTTGTTTGTGTCGTCTATGATTTCTTTCAGCAATGTTTGGTAGTTTTCCTTGTAGAGGTCTTTCACCTCCTTGGTTAGGTATATCCTAAGTATTTTATTTATTTATTTTGCAGCTATTGTTAAAGGGGTTGAGTTCTTGATTTGACTCTCAGTTTAGTCGCTGTTGGTGTATAGCAGAGCTACTGATTTATGTACATTAATTTTGTATCCTGAAACTTTGCTGAATTCATTTATCAGTTCAAGGAACTTTTTGGAGAAGTCTTTAGGGTTTTCTAGGTATTCAATCATATCATCGGCCAACAGCAACAGTTTGACTTTCTCTTTACTGATCTGAATGCCCTTTATTTCTTTCTCTTGTCTGATTGCTCCGGTTAGCGAAACCAGTACTATATGAATAGATGTAGAGGTGGTAAGAGTGGGAATCCTTGTCGTGTTCCAGTTTTCATGGGGAATGCTTTCAACTTTTCCCCATGTCATAGATGGCTTTTATTACATTAAGGTATGTACTTTCTATTGCCAATTTGTTGAGGGTTTTAATCATAAAGAAATGCTGAATTTTGTCAAGTGGTTTTTCTCCATCTATTGTGATGATCATTTCACTTTGGTTTTTAATTCATGTGGTGTATCACATTTATTGACTTGCATGTGTTAAACCATCTCTACATCCCTGGTATGAAACCCACTTGATCATGGTGGATTATCTTTTTTATATACTGTTGGATTCAGTTAACTTGTATTTTGTTAAGAATTTTTGCATCTATATGCATCAGGAATATCAGTCTGTAGTTTTCTTTTTTTGTTATGTCTTTTCCTGGTTTGGGCATTAGGGTGATACTGGCTTCATAGAATGATGTAGGGAGGGTTACCTCTTTCTCTATCTTGTGGAATAGTGTAAATAGAATTGGTACCAATTCCTCTTTGAACGTCTGATAGAATTCAGCTGTGAATCCATCTGGTCCTAGACTTTTTGCTGGCAATTTTGAAATTACCATTTCAATCTTGCTGCTTGTTATTGGTCTGTTCAGAGTTTTTATTTATTCCTGCTTTAATCTAGGAGCATTGTATATTTCCAGAAATTTATCCGTCTCCTCTAGGTTTTCTAGTTTACACGTAAAGGTGTTCATAGTAGCCTTGAATGATCTTTTGTCTTTCTGTGATATCGATTGTAATATCTCCCATTTTGTTTCTAATTGAGCTTATATGGATCTTCTCTCTTCTTTTTCTTGGTTAATTTCACTAATGGTCTATCAATTTTATTTATCTTTTCAAAGAAGCAGCTTTTAGTTTCATTTATCTTTTTTATTTTTTTGTTTCAATTTTATTTAGTTCTGCTCTGATCTTTGTTATTTTTTTTCTGCTGCTGGGTTAAATTTGGTTTGTTTTTGTTTCTCTAGTTCCTTGGGGTATGACCTGAGATTGTCTATTTGTGTGTTTTGACTTTTTGATGCAGGCATTTCAGGCTATGAACTTTCCTCTTAGCACCACCTTTGCTGTATCCCAGAGGTTTTGATAGATTGTGTCACTATTATTGTTCAGTTCAAATAATTTTTAAATTTCATCTTGATTTCATTGTTGGCCCAATAATCATTCAGGAGCAGGTTATTTATTTTCCATGTATTTACATGGTTTTGATTGATTCCTTTTGGAGTTGATTTCCAACTTTATTCTACTGTGGTCAAGAAAGTACTTGATATAATTTAAATTAAAAAAAAATATTGAGACTTGTTTTGTGGCCTATCATATGGTCTGTCTTAGAAAATGTTCAATGTGCTGATGAATAGAATGTATATTCTGCAGTTGTTGGGTACAATATTCTGTTAAGTCCATTTGTTCTAGGGTACACTCTAAATCCATTGTTTTCTTTATTGACCTTCTGCCTTGATGACCTATTTCTGTCAGTGGAGAATTGAAGTCCCCCACTATTATTGTGTTGTTGTCTATTGTATTTCTTAGGTCTAGTAGTAGTTGTTTAATAAATTTGGGAGCTCCAGTGTTAGGTACATATATATTTAGGATTGTGATATTTTCCTGTTGGACAAGGCCTTTTATCATTACATGATTTTTTTCTTTCTTTTTTAACGACTGTTGCTTTAAAGTTTGTTTTGTGTGGTATAAGAAGAACTATTCCTCCTTGCTTTTGGTGTCCATTTGCATGGAATATCTTTTTCCACCCCTTTACCTTAAGTTTATGTGAGTCCTTAATGTGTTAGGTGAGTCTCTTGAAGATAGCAGACACTTAGTTGGTGAATTCTTATCCATTCTGCCATTCTGTATCTTTTAAGTGGAACATTTAAGCCCTTTACATTCCATGTTAATATTGAGATGTGAGGGACTATTCTATTCATTATGCTATTTGTTGCCTGAATACTTTGTCGTTGTTTTTAATTTATTGTTTTTGTTTCATAGGTCCTGTGACATCTATGCTTTCAGGGGGTTCTATTTTGGTGTATTTTGAGGATTTGCTTCAAGATTTAGAGTTCCTTTTAGGAATTCTTGTAGTGCTGGCTTGGTAGTGGCACATTCTCTCAGCATTTGATTGAAAAAGACTGTATCTTCCCTTAATTTATGAAGTGTAGTTTCACAGGATACAAAAGTCTTGGCTGATCATTGTTTTGTTTAAGGAGGCTGAAGATAGGGCCCCAATCCTTTCTAGCTTGTACGGTCTCTGCTGAGAAATCTGCTGTTAATCTGATCGTTTTCCTTTATAGGTA
Organism: Papio anubis; assembly: GCF_008728515.1. Taxonomy (NCBI): domain Eukaryota; kingdom Metazoa; phylum Chordata; class Mammalia; order Primates; family Cercopithecidae; genus Papio; species Papio anubis. Next base: position 34,196,444 of record NC_044994.1, read on the forward strand.
CCTGGCGCTTTTGCTTCACAGCTCTTAAGATTCTTTCCTTCATCTTGACTTTATATAACCTGATGACTAGCTGCCTAAGTGATGATCCTTTTGCAATAAATTTCCCAGGTGTTCTTTGAGATTCTTGTATTTGGATGTCTAGGTCCCTAGCAAGGCAAAGGATATTGTTCTTGATTATTCCCTCAAATAAAGTTTTGTTTATTGCACTAGTTTTGTGCTGATTGGCCTCCTGCCAGAAGCACTTACAAGTTTTCCAGATTTCTAGGTTTCTCTTCTTTCTCAGGAACACCAATTATTCTTAGGTTTGGTCATTTAATAAAATCCCAAACTTCTTGGAGGCTTTGTTCATTTTTTGGATTCTTTATGTCTTTGTTGGATGGGGTTAGTTTGAAAACTTTGTCTTTGAGCTCTGAAGTTCTTTCTTCTGCTTGTACAATTTTATTGCTGAGACTTTCCAGTGCATTTTGCATTTCTCTAAGTGTGTCCTTTATTTCCAGAAGTTGTGATTGTTTTTTATTCATGCTGTTTATGTCACTGAAGATTTTCTCTTCATATCTTGTGTCATTTTTTGATATCATTAAGTTGTACTTCACCTTTCTCTGGTGCCTCCTTGATTAGCTTAATAACCGACCTTCTGAATTCTTTTTCTGGCAATTCAGGGATTTATTCTTGGTTAGGATCCATTGCTGGTGAGCTAGTATGATTTTGGGGGGGTGTTAAAGAACTTTGTTCTGTTATATTACCAGAATTATTTTTCTGATTCCTTCTCATTTGGGTAGACTATGTCAGAGGGAAGATCCAGGGCTCAAGGGCTGCTGTCAGATTATTTTGTCCCGTACTGTGCTCCCTTGATGTAGTGCTCTCCCTTTTTCCCTAGGGATGTGGCTTCCTGAGAGCCACACTTCAGAGATTGTCATTTCTCTTCTGGATGTAGCCACCAAGTAGAGCTATTGGGCTCCAGACTAGTACTGGGAGGTATCTGCACAGACTCCTGTGAATGTGAACCACCTTCAGGTCTCTCAGCCATGGATAGCAGCACCTCCTCTGGTGGAGGTGGCAGGGGAGTGAAATGAACCCTGTGAGTATCCTTAGTTGTATTAATAGTTTTGTTTATTGTACTAGTTTTGTGCTGATTGTCCTCCTGCCACGAGGTGGCACTTACAAGACAGTATCAGTTGTGGTGGTATAAGGAGAATCAAGTGGTAGATGGGTCCTTAGAGCTCCCAAGAGAATATATCCTTTGTCTTCAGCAACCAGGGTGGGTGGAGAAAGACCATCAGGTGGGCGGCAGGGTTAGGCATGACTGAGCTCAGACCCTCTTTGGGTGGAACTTGCTGCAGATGCTGTTGGATGGTGGTGTCATTCCCAGGCCAATGGAGTTATGTTCTCAGGGGGATTATGGCTGCCTCTTCTCTGTCATGCAGGTCTCCAGGGAAGTGGAGGAAAGCTGGCAGTTACAGTCCTCACCCAGCTCCCAAACAACCCCAGAGGCCAGTCTCGCTTCCACCATACGCCCCCTCAATAGCACCAACTTTGTTTCCAGGCAGCAGGTGAGCAGGGCGAGAACTTGCCCCAGACTGCCAGCCTCCTGGCTGTGAAAACAAGCAGGGCTTTTCAGGTTCAGCACCTCCCCACCTGCCATGGCTTCAGTGCTGTGTCTGGACTCCAGATTCACCTCCTCGCCTAAGTTCTGTATGGGAAACTTCACATGTGGTCAAAATTGTGACAAAGTTCAGCTGGAAGTTTCCTTCTCCCTGTGGTCTTTTCCAGTTTGTCTGGCAGCCTTTCCCAGGGCCCTCTGTGAGACAAAGTCAGAAATGGCTTCCCTGGGATCTGACCACATAGGTCATCCTGCTGTTTCTTCTAACCCTGTATTTCGCTCGGATATCCGAAATTGTTTCAGCTCCAAATAAGATCAAATTCTTCTGTGACTTGGACCTTCAGGTTCCTCAGTGACGATGTGTGTTTGGGATGGATGATCCCTCTTTCCCACTTTCACACTTCAGGTACTCACAGTTTTTGGAATGTCTCCCAGGGCCTGCAGAAGCAATCTGCTTCCTTCAAAGGGTCTCTGGATTTTCTCGGTTTTCCTAGTATGTTCCTGTGATAGTTCTTGGAGAGAAAGTTCACAGTAGGAGTCTCCATATGCTGCTCTGCCCATCCAAGTGGGAGCTGCAATTTAGTCCTACCTCCTATCTGCCGTTTTCCTAACCTCCTGTTGTTGCTAATTTATTCTTGATTGCATTGCACAAGTCCTTGGATGTCTGAGGAGAGAGGCTGATATATACTAGTAAGGGCATCTTCTCCACTTGGTTGTTTCAACCTCTTTTGCAATTGATGATTTATCTGGGGCATTAAATTCAATATCAAAATGCTCACACTTTGTGTCCACTACCCCAAGTCTAACATTTGCCTCTATCCAAGACATTCTTGTATTAGATTTCCAATATTTTAACTTCAAGGCCTCTGGGCAGGTAGGCAAATCGTCTACCACCTCACGTAGTACACGTATCGTCTTCCTTTGGGTCACTTCACATTCTACCCAAAGTGAATGGCAAGTTTCTTTACCCAAATGTCTGCCATTGAGAGGACTTCTAATCTTTTTCTTGCAAAGCCACTCCTGAGTGGGGCTGTCATGAAGCAGCAGTCTATTTTTGGTTTCTACCTATATTTCAAGCTGATTCATCCATGAACCAAGGTTGAACTTCTTTCTTTTCCATCAAATGGTCATAGTGAATGTCTCATAAGACCATAGGTGTGAGCCCCATGGATTTGCTCAAACCTAACTTCTGATATAGCATTTCCACTTTTTTATTTATTGTGACTGGACTTGCCCAATCTCATGATTTGATGCATCAAATAGTTTGGAGTATACAGTGGGCAGTTATGATCTTAGGGCTCCTTGATTTTTTTTTCTGTCTTCGAAAGTATCACTAGTCACATTTTTTTTCTCCCCCAGAATACGATACTATTTTAAAGAAATTACTATCTTCATTGAAGGGAGAAATTTCAGATGCTTTCCATTTGACTTTTCCTACACATTAGCTTTTACTTTTCAGGTCAAGGAGCCAATATGAATTTTCTTAACTGCAATGTATGTCCCTTCTAGTTTTATGGTTTTTAACTAAGAAATAACTACCAGATGGGCTTATGGAGTTATCAAACCCATTGTGAGATAGCTCTGGGCCAATACTGCATATATTACTGGAGACCTATACTCTATAAGGGTACCATAAGGAGTTCTGTGGATATCTGCTTCTCAGCATTAATTTCATATCCTATATACTTGGAAATAATCTAGTTATTCATCTTTCTCCAGAGCAATTCTCCTATCTAAGTAAAAAGCAATAAATTCCATTTCAAAAGGTCTCTGAAGAACACTATTGTGCCTACTTCCTGTGGTGTTACAGAGTCCTTCTTTGTCAAGACCTGGCCTCTTCTTCAGTTGATGGATTCTGAGTCTGAGAATTGACTTAGGTCTGGAAACTGGCCAAATCCATTAACTGGATTAGCTCAGCTCTGCTCATCCATTGTTTATCTTTTCTCATTATGATTTGTTAAGCAATGGCCTTAATGGTTGTCCATCTTATTCCTGGGCACACTATATTTTCTTACCATTTTCACTGAATAGCCCTGCCCTAGCTGCTATTCCAACCTTGCTGCCTATTATGGTAATTTTTACCACCTTGCTTATGATTATTAAGTGCTGCCAGCCACCTGGCTTCTGCTGTTCCCAGCTCTATCATTCCCATCAACATAAGTTCAAGATATTTTCTAATTCTCCTTGTGATTTTTTTCTTTTACTCTTGGGATACCACTTTGGTAAAAAAATCGACTAGCTGCTGATTTGTTTTAAGACTACGTTTTTGGCCAAGTATGGTGGCTCATGCCTGTAATCCCAGCACTTTGATAGGCTGAGATGGGAGGATCACTTGAGCCCAGGAGTTGAAGACCAACCTGGGCAACAAAGTGAGACCCTGTCTCTACAAAAAATCAAAAAGTTATCTGAGCATAGTGGTGTGCACCTGTAGTCTCAGCTACAGGATAGACTGAGGCAGAGGATCACTTGAACCCAGGAGGCTGAGGCCACATTGAGCTGTTTGCACTCCAGCACTCCAACATGGGTGACAGAGAAAGACCCTGTCTCAAAACAGAACAAAGCAAAACAAAAAACAAACAAAACATACAAAGTTTTTGGAGTTCTTTTCTTAGTAGTTACTAGAAAATACAGTATACACCTCAATTCATCTCAATCTATTTCAAGTAAGTACTGACCTAATTCCAGAAAAATATAGCAGCTATGTTCTAAAATAGCTCAATTTCTTCCAATCTCCCTGTAAGCTATAAACTCCTAGTACAATACTATTCTTATTGCCCTATACAATTATATTTTTTATTATAAAAATCAGAAAATATATTTATATACTCTTTTACTTACCTATGTTTTTACCATTTTTGTGACTCTTCATTTCTTCCTGTGAATTTAAATTGCTATCTGGTATTTCCCTTTAGCCTGAAGGACTTCGTTTAGTGTTTCTTTTCATACAGATCTGTTAACAATGATTTCTCTCAGTCTTTGTGTATCTGGGAATGTTTTATTTTGCCTTCCTTTTTTAAGAATAGACTTGTTGGTTAGAGAATTCTTTGTTGACAGTACTTTGCATATGTCCTTCCACTGCCTTTTTGCCTCTATTGTTTCTGATCAAAGTCAACTTTAAATAGTACCAGTAATTCCTGGGCACAATGAGTCTTGCTGCTTTCAAGATTTTCTTTTGTCTTTGTTTTACTGCACTTTGCCTATGATGTGTTGAGGTGTTTATCTCCTTGTTTTTAGTCTATTTGAGTTTCATTATCTTGGATCTGTGGAATAATGTTTTTAATCAAATTAGGAAACTTCGATGATTATTTCTTTAAATGTTCCTGTTCAAATAAAATTTATTTTTAGAACAGTTTTAGATTTACAGAGAATTGTGAAATACAGAGAATTTCTATATACTTGATACCCAATATTTCCTATTATTAACATCTTACATTATTATTTGTTACAATTAATGATCTTATATGGAGACATTATTGACTGAAGTCTGTACATTTTTCAGATTTGCTTATTTTATGCCTAATGTTCGTTTTCTGTTTCATGATTCTTTCCAGAATATCACATTACATTTAATCACCATGGCTCCTTAGGCTCTTCCTAGCACTGACAGCTTCTTAGACTTTCTTTGTTTTTGATGATCTTGATAGTTTTCAGAGTTAATGCACAGGTATTTTGTAGAATGTTCCTGTATTGGGATTTGTCTGCTGTTTTTCTTATGATTAGATTGAGATGATGTATTTTTGGAAAAAAGATCATTGAAATAAAGTGCCATTTTATCAAAGTATATCAACCAACATAACTTATCACTGTTGGTGTTGACCTTGATCACATAGCTAACACGTTTGTCAGACTTTACTGTAAAGTTATTTTTTTCCTCCCTTTCTGTATTATATTATTTAAAAGAAACTCACTATGTGTATCCTATATTTGAGGAGAGGTAAAGTTATTCTCTACAACCTAAGGGAGGAGTATCAGTAGAAATTACTTGGAATTCTGCATGAAAAATTTGTCTTATTTTATCCCAATTATTTAGGTATTCAATATTTTTTACATCAATATGGACTTATTTATTTTATGCTTTGGGTTATAATTTGGTATTATTTTCTTGCTCAAATATTTCCAGTTGTGGCCATCGGAAGCTCTTTCAGTTGTTCCTGTGTCCCTTTGATAATATTCCACCATTATAGTTTTGTTGCTATTTATTTTCTTGTTGTTGTTGCTCTTATTTGGTAAGAACATTTTCTTATTTTCTGGCATTGCAATTGCTCCAAGTTCATCTTACATATTTCCAGCCCCAGTCCTAGAATCAACCATTTCTCCAAGAAGCTCTGGTTCCCCTTTTATGGAGAATCCTATCCGAAACAAATGCTTGGACGTTAAGAGTGCTGGTTGCTATTTTGATGTCATTGTTTTTAGGCCCTCTCAGCTAACAGAGAAAGGAAACATATACGTGTATACTGTCACGAGTATACATATATATATATATCTGGAAATATTTCCATATGTAACCATCTGTATCTTTATTAAAATAAACACAAATCCATGCTGATGTTTCCAATTCTAATCCATTACCACATGGATCATTCTAGCCTCTTCCATGTGCTGATTTGTAAACTCTGATGACAATATTAGGAAACCTAGCTCCCACCATCCACAATTCATTTGCTTAGTTGTTCAATTCCAGTATGTATGTATCAGAATCATTAATTCATTCCTCCATTAGGTATATGTTCTTTTTCAAGTAGAGTATAGTGCTTATGCACAGCCATACTTTTTAAAATTAATACTATTGTGTATATTTAAAGGATACACCATGAGGTTATAGGATACACAGAGATAGAAAAAACGTATCTAACTGTAGTATTTAACTATAGTGAAGCAAATTAATAAATTCATCTCACATGTTTACTGTCTTTTTTTTTTTCATGGCAAGGTAACTAAAATCTATTCATTTGTCATGAATCCCAAATACAGTATGATGTTATCACCTATAGTCCTCGTGCTATACATTAGTTCTCTACACTTTTTGCCTATTGTTTCACAGACTACTCTAATTTCCAAAGTTGCTCAGGTCAGCATCCTTTCCCCAGCTTTATTCAGTGAGGTTGTATTAAATAGCATACATTTGTAGTTAGATTGTTTCATCACATTCAACATTCCATCCTGGGATTCCTCTAACATCTGAAATTTTTTTTACATTGCACCCATTAAGGTTTACTCCTAATAAATAAGGTTACTCCAAAGAGTAAGGTCTACTCCTTTGTGTAAAGTTCAGTTGGTTTTTAAAATGCATAGTGTCATGTGTTCACAGTTACCTATCATATGGAATAGTTCACCACCCTAGAAATTCCCTGTGCTTCACCTATTCAACCCCTCCTCTCATCTCTGTGGACTCCTGACAAATACTGATCTTTTCATTGTTTCTATAGTTTTTCCTTTCCTAGAATGCCATCTAATTGAAATTATAATCTTTTTAGATTCTTTTCAAATTATTTCACTAAGCAATATGAAATTTGTAATTCATCCATGCCTTTTCATAGCTTGATAGCTCATTTCTTTTTATCACTGAATAATATATCATTGTGTGAATAAACCACAGTTCTATTATCTACACAACTTTTGGAGGACATCTTAGTTGCTCTTGGTTTTTGTTTATTACAAATACAGTTGCTACCAACATTCACATGCAGGCTTTTGTGTGGATGTGTTCACTTGAAATTATTCTAGTGAATACGTAGGAGTAAAATTGCTGGATTGTAGGATAAGCCTATAGTTAGCCTCATAAGAACTGTCAAATTGGCTTCCAAAGTGGTTGTACCATTTTGCATTCCCACCAGCAAATGGAAGAATTTCTTTTGCATCCTTGCCAGCAACTGATTTTATCAATTTTTAGATTTTAGCCATTTTAATAAGTGTATAGTAACATTTTATTTTGTTTTGTTATTTTATTTTGTTTTGTTTTCTTGTTTTAATTTGTATTTCCCTAGTGACAAATAGTGTTGCGCTTCTTTTTCATGTGCTTATTTGTCATTTATGTATGAGATGTCTATTTGAATCTTTAGTTCATTTTCTTAAACTGGGTTGTTTGTTTTGTTATTGAAGAGTTTTAAGAGTTCTTTGTATGTTTTGGATACAAATCATTTATTAGATAAGTGTTTTGTGATTATTTTATCCTAGTCTATAACTTGTCTTTTAATTCCTTTTTTCTCTTAACAGTCTCCTTCACAGAAGTTTTCAATTTTAATTAAATCCAACTTAACAATTTTTTTCATCAATCATATTTTTGATGTTGAATCTGAAAACTCATTGCCAAACCACAGTCACCTAGATTTTCTGTTATCTTTTCTTCTGTAAGTTTTATAGTTTTGTGTTTTGCATTTAGGTCTATGAATCCCTCATTCTCATTAATTTTTTTTAAAGATGTAAGGTTTTTATCTAGATTGTCTAGATGATTTTTTTTCATGTGTATGTCTACTTGTTTCAGGACTATTTGTTGAAAGGCTACCTTTTCTTTATTGAATTGCTTTTGTTCCTTTGTCAAAGATTAATTGATGATATGTGTGGGGGTCTACTTCTGAGCTCTATTCTATTTCATCCATGTGTATGTCTATTCTTTTGTGAATAGCATGCTATCTTGATTACTGTAGGTTTATAGTATGCCTTGAAGTTGAGTAGTGTGAATTCTCTAATTTTCTTCTTTTTTAGTGCTGTGCTGGTGATTCTAGGTCTTGTGCCATTCCCTATGTACTTTAGAATCCATTTGTTGATATCTAGAAAAGAACTTATTGAGATTTTCCACCTTTAGGTGAGTCCCAAGGGCTAGACAGGCCTGTAGTTAGGGATAGAGTTTTCTCCCAGGTAGGATAAGGTTCTGGTAGTCTTTCTCCCTTGAAAGCATAAGCCTGTGTTATTGAGAGCACTTTGGGTATATTTCACAATGGTTACTTTTACCTTCTTCTTACCAAAGGTACAAGGGGATTTTTGTTGCTGCTTCACTGTGAAAGTAAAATCAGATTCCTAGTGGTTAAAATAAAAAAGTATGTATCCCTAAGACTGCAACCCTTAGGATAGTCTCACTCTCAAGTTAGTTTCCTGGCTCTAGTAATTAATCAAAATTACCATTTAAATATTTGTGCTGGTTCATTGCTCCAGTGACTTCTCCTCCAAGGCAGCAGGTATTGGCTGTAACTCTTTGGATGAAGTTGTCTTGCCAGATTCGGTGTAGCAGTTTGCCTTTAGATTTCGGTTCTCTAACACGTCTAAAAAAAGTCATTATTTTTCAGTATGTTCAGCTTTTTTCTTGTTGAAAGGATAGGAGTAATGACTTCTATTATTTTTTGATATCAGAACTGAAAACAGAAGTTCATGTCAAATATACTTGTCTGCCACTTTCTTTCTTCCGTCTTTCTGGGACTCTCATTACATGTATGTTTATATCATGGGAAAGGAAAAAATGTTTTCATCTGCCTTGCTAGGCTCTGCAACTAGGCCTAAGAATTTGGCCTGAAAATTAAGCAGACATAAGACCAATTAACAGGAGAAAAGCATATACATTTTATGTAATTTTTTATGTGTATTTGGCAGCCTTCATAGAAAAAAAAAGATGTGAAGAAGCAGTTAACAGACTGAGAGCTTATAAACCTATTTACCAAAAGAATAATAATTTTGTAAAGAAGTGATAGGACAAAGGAAAAGGGATTTAAGTTTCTGTGGTGGTAAATTGTGGGAAACTGACTATGAAATATATACAAGAAAATAATAGAAAATAAGAATTATTTTAGTAGATTTGTACAGATACATTTTGATGTTGACTCCTAGTGTGCAGTGAGTAGAATATTCTTCTCTGTGGTAAAGGGAAGACAACTTTCTAATGAAAAACTTTATGACCTACTTTTAGGTAGAAAGGAGGAGGTCAGAAAGCCCCTCCTGCATTTGCTGTTTCTCAAGTACCTTCAGTTCAAAACAATCCATGTGCCAAAGTGGAATATTTTGGAGTGGCACATTCTGAATCCCTTCAGTATGTGTATAATTTTCTGACAAGTCTCTGAGTCTCCGCTTATTTTTCTGTAACTATTTTCTTTCTACTCTTAAGGTGAATTAATTTCTAATTTTTTCTTCAAAATCATTGATGATTTTTCTGCCATCACAAATTTGGTATTAAATCCATCTAGTAGATTTTTCATTTTTGTTATTATATTTTTCAACTTAAAGATTTCCATTTGGATTTTTTTAGTCTTCTATTTTTCCACTGAGATCCCTTATTTGTTGAGTCATTGTTCTCAAAATTTTTTTTAATTCTATGCAATATATTCAGAATAGCTATAATGAAATTTTTGCTGCAAAATCCAACTTCTTATTCTACTTACAGTTCTATTCAGTGCTTTTTTTTTTTTTTTTTCCTAAATCTGGTCTATACTTTCTCTAAATATGGTTTCACATTTAGTATTTTTTGTGTACTCTAATATTCGGTTGGAAACTGGACATTTGAGTTAATATAGTAATTTTGCGTTCTGATTTTACTTTTTCTTTCTTTTCTCTTTTTTTGTAACTCACTTGAACTTTAACTGTGGAATTTATCTCCCCTGTAGCATATGGCAATTTGTATATATGCCAAGATTTTTTATTTTTGTTATTTAGCCTGCTTTCCTAGGGGTCACCCCAGTGTCTGCATAGCTTAGTGGTCATCCAGTGATTTGGAATGGGCTCTACTCAAATTCCATGCACCCATAATTCTTCCTCCCTCTGCTGACTGGTCTTTGCGTGTGGGCACAAAGTTGTCAGTTTTCAAGTCTTCTGTGACTTTGACTTTAAACTCAAACTTTCTTGGTTTTGCCCCACACACATGTATAGCTTCCTAGTCAGCCAGGTGTTCACGAAGAGCTTCTCTCATCACTTCTATGCCTCTCTTATTTCTAAGAGCTCTCCACTAAGTTTGTGCCTGGTTTACTATTTGCCCCAACCAGTACCAAAAATTTAGGCTACTAGACATGTCAGTCACCCATTTATTTTCTACTGATAATGCTGCCTGTTGTAGGTTTCTGTCCTATGCCTGAAATTGAGCCCACCTGGTCTGGCATCAAAGTTATAGGTTTCCTGGCCAGCTGCACACTAGCAATGCTGTCATTGTTATTGACCAAGCTGGGATGGGTGGTGAACATTAGCACCAGGCAAGATTACTGAAGGACTAGCAGTTTTTCATAAATATATATTTCTCAAATTGTTCTTTGCATTTAGTCAAGTTTTAGAGTTCCAAGATGGTTGTTTTTGACAATTGTGTCCAGTTTTATCCTTTTTTTGTTGAGGTAAGAAGATTTGTTGATATCTCCACTCCTCTATAGCTGTAAAGCTCACTCCCTATTTTTCCCGTTTTTGTTTGTTTTAGTAGAAAAGTATGCTTATAGATCATCATCTGGTTTCTAGGGAGAAGTCATTGCTACCGCTTTTGGTACTTTTTAAATGTATATGATAAAATACATCACAAATTCACCTGATAAAAACTTCAGATTTAAATTTAGGATTACAAATTTTTTTTAATGTAATCTCTTTGATCTTACATATGTATCTTTTTTCTTATATGCCAAAAGTCCTGGTTCTTCATTATATCAATGTAATTATTCATTTTGCCTAACAATATACATGCACCAGCCTCAGAATAATAGTGTCAACATTACCACAAATATAGTTACTTAAAATGATTTGATGGTCTTTGCGTGTGTGTGTTTTTTACACTGCACTATATGTTTTATAATATAATGGTGATAATATCTTTTGCTGCAATGTATTTATTTTCTACAGGTACCAGATTATGTCTGCTTGTCCTGGGGAAAAAAAAATCTGTACATTCTCTCTTGTCAAATCCATAAACATGCTGTGCTTTATATCCATGATCAATGATACAACACATTTCAATGAAATTCAGAGCTATTTCACTGTCCAGTTCTGCTGCATGTTTTTATTGCACCATAATTCTGCTCACAACCTGATTCATTTTACATTCTGACTTTATGTCAGATGTACTAATGTACTTTTAGAATAAGGAATATTAAAGATTTTCAAAAATAGTTGTAAAATTGAGTATTTTCTGCCATTTCACAGCTCCTTCCCATTTGTGAGAGAGCCACATGCCATCAGCCCATAGGCTGGGGGGAGTGTTCCAGATCTGTCACATTTCTGCAATTCCCAGAAGGCCGGTCATGAAAATCTTCCCTCTTCAGTTTATATATATGGCAGTGATAAGCGGAGGCACCTAGATAGAAAATTTTACTCTGGTCAATTATATCTTGTATATTCTTCAAACTTAAAAGAATAAAAACAAACTAAATGCTAGAAAACTAATGAACAAACAAAACCTTCCAAATACCCCTTCTCACCATTACATTTATTTGCAAAAAATACATTTTTAAAGTATCATGAAATTTTTCAATCATATGCAGATGTAGAAATAATAGTAAAGTAAAACTCCATGCACTCCCTACCCAGCTTCAGAAATTATACAATCATGACAAATACTGTTTCATCAATACCTCCATTCACGTGCACTCATTGAGTATTTTTTGAATCTAGTCCCAGACATCAAATTATTTCCTTTGAAAACAATTTCAGTGTGTATTTCCAAAACCTATGATACTTCAAAAAAGAACTACATTTGCAGTCACAAGGAAAAATAATTTGTTAATATCATCAAATACCTAGCCATTATTCAAATTTCAAATTCTCTTACAAATATTATATTTTTGTAACAATTTGTGTAAATCAAGTCCAAAAATGTTTAATTCTTTCCATTGTTGAAGGAACCAGGTTATTTATCCTGTAGAGTTTTCTGCCATCTGCATTTTGATAATTGTATCACCACAGTGTTGCTTAACATCTTCCTATAGTCTCTGCTTTCTACTCTAAATTGAGCATTAGTGCTAGTGGTTTAATCAGATACAGGTGGGTTTATTTGTAGCAATTCTACTTGATAAAAGTTGCTGTGTTTTTCCTTATTAAGCATTTACTGTCTGGTTGCCTCTCTTTTAGCAGGTGGTGATGATCAATGACTAGATACATCAGTACATTAAAGGTTGCAAAAGGAGGCTGTTCTAACTCTATTCTTGCTTTATACATCTATTAGATGTATGTAGAGGTGTATCTATGGATATATTTCTGAAATAAGTTTACCAATAGAAATTTTATAAACCAAGTAACGCAGTTTGTATAGGAAAGGTGGGATAAATGCAAAATATTACAGTTCACAAATGAGTCATAAGCATAAAAGCATGTGGTACAATGCCATAGGAGAAGGAATTATCTCCAAAAAGTTTCTATCTTCCTCAGATTCTAGAAAGCCCTTTGCAATTTCTCACTCAAAAGTTCTAGTTACATATATTCCTAATATTTTTAAAAAAAGTTTATAATTGTTTTCTGTCTAAAAAGTTATGCATGCTTATTTTAGAAAATATAGATCTATCTGAAGAAGAAGGGGAAATCTTCTCTAATTTCATTGTCTGGAGAAAACTACTGTCCAAGTGATTTCAAAGATCACTATTCTATAAGGGTCCCAGAACCTATTAAAGAATCAAGTCAGTAAACAATGATAATACTTGAGCTGCAGAATGAAAACACAAATGATGTTAAAAAGTACTTCAGTGGGATTTTTTCTGGAATTTTATATTGTGAGAAAATACATACAACATAAAATTTGCTATAATAACCATTCTAAACTGTACAATTCAGTAGCATTAAGTACAATTCCCATTTTGTGAAACTATCACCACTATTTAAACCCAGAACATTTATTTTCCCAACTGAATGTCTTGTGATAGGTCTACAACTCTGTAAATATACTAAAAAAAATTGAATTGTATATTTTACGTTGTTGAATTTTATAATACAATTATATCTCAATAAATCTTTAAAAAAAAAAAGTAAGAGATAGCAGAGACTAAAATAGGAAAAAGTCCCTTGCCCTCAGGGAGTTTGCCTTCTAGAGATAGTCATTACCATTATAATTCTCTGATACCTTTAACAGAAACACAAAGTGATAGCCATTACCATTATAATTCTCTAATATGTTTAACAAAAACACAACTAATGAAACAGATTGCCTCTAGAAGATAAAGATTGGATATGTTATTCTTATAGACACTCTTGGATTTCCTGAATATAACCTCTAGTTTACTTTATCTGACCCTAGTTCCCATGCACAGATGGCCAACCAAGGCTGCAACGGGGCAATTAATCCTGTATTTTCCTAAGCTCCTACATTAAAATTTGCAAGATACATTATAGAAAGATAAAAACAGCATCTTACAGAGTGATGCTGATGTGGATTTTTAGATCCGGAAGTAGCCTTAGAGATTATTAATTTTAGCCTAATTATTTTACAAATAGGCAACTGACACCCAGGCAGATCAAGGACTTAGCCATAACCAATAAAGCACCATCTGACTCTACAAAGCAGTTATGTCCAAGGGCAGTGCTGTTCTGTTCTGTTTTGTTTTACTTTGTCTGCGTGTTTTTCAGAAGTGTTGTCTACTTGACAAGGTATTTGTAAAATAGACTTTCCTTTGCTATCGCAGAAAAGATGGAGATTGGGTTAATACAGTGTATCAAATAAGCACTTTTAGTTTAGATTTTTTGATGTCAATTCATAATGGTGAACAGCAAAGCTGCAGAAGAATGAGAGGCAGAATTAGGAATCATACTGAATTTTTACCTATCTCATGCATGACTGTCCTGGGGTATGGCGGGTTCCCACATGAGCTTGAAGAACAAACTTAGTCTGAAAAGTCTTCATTTTGTCCAGTTATCTCAGAAAAATGTGTACATACAGAGAAAGTGATGTCCCTGAGTGGTGAACCTCTTCCTTTTGTTCTTATCTGGTGGCAGAGTCAAAACAGACCTTCAGGCACCCAGTTGTGTACTCTTTGGTTTTGATACTTTGCAATAGGAATAATTTCCAAATGACTAACACTCACTTATGCCTCAATTAATCTAACCTAGTGAACATGACTGAAGCTTTCCTTGACAATTAAAACCCTTGCCAAACCGCAGCGCCCTGTTTCTGATATTTTTGTTTTTGTTTTTTTGTTTGTTTTTGTTTTTTGAGGCACAGTCTCGCCCTGTCACCTAGGCTGGAGTGCAGTGGTGCGATCTTGGCTCCCTGCAACCTCTGCCTCCCAGGTTCCAGCAATTCTCGTGCCTCAGCCTCCTGAGTAGCTGGGATTACAGGTGTGTGCCACCATGCCCAGCTAATTTTTGTTTTTTTAGTAGAGACGGGGTTTCACCATGTTGGCCATGCTGGTCTCAAACTTCTGACTTCAGGTGATCTGCCTGCCTCAGCATCCCAAAGTGCTGGGATTACAGGCATGAGCCACCACAGCAGGCCAGGGCTCTGTTTCTGAATGTGAGTACTCCTTCACGTTGTGAAGTGTGGATTGTGGATGGAGAGAAAAAAGGATAAGGAAATTAGGCTGAAGCTATCAATACTTAAAGTGAGACTTTTCAAGCTCCAATGGGACCACTGGCATGACTTTCAAGGAGGTTCCCTATAATTGTGGGTCACAGAGTATGGCTTCTATATTGTTTTGGTGGCAGGACCAGAAGAAGGCAATACTGAGCTTGGCCTTCCCCTCAGAGGTTGTGGGATCTCTTAATCAATTTTCTGTTGCTTACAACAGAATACCTGAAACTAGTAATTTATAAAGAAAAGGAATTTCTTTCAGTCCTGGAGGCTGAGAAGTTCCAGGTTGAGGTGATACATCTGGTGAAAGCCTTCTTGCTGGTAGGGGCTCTCTGCAGTCCCAGGGTGCTGCAGGGCATCACATAGTGGGTGGCTGAGAGCACTGACATGCTAGCTCAGGTTTCTCTTCCTCTTCTTACAAAGCCACCAGTTACACCCCATGATAATCCATTAATCCATGAATGAATTAATCTATTCAAGAGGGCAGAGTCTTCATGAATGATCCAATCAACTATTAAAGGGCCCACTTTTCATACTACCACATTGGGGATTAAGTTTTCAACACATGAAATTTGGGAGACACATTCAAACTATAGCATGAGGTAAAAGAAGCATGAGTATTTCCTTGGATTAAATGTGGAGCCCAGGAAAGGGCGGCACTGAGGCCTTTGTTTCTGAAGGGTGAGGAGATCTCAGCAGAAAGAGGCAGATGGACATGGCACAGATTCACAGTGCGTCAATTAGAACAGAAAGGAGTCTGTCAAAACTTTAATGTAGGATCTCAGATTTTAGTCCTCTAACGGGGTGGTGGGATAAAAATGTAAATTAAACTGTATGTTGAAAAACAAAATTGCACTTCGTTTCCATTCACTGTAGAGCTTTTCAACATACAGTTTAATGAGAAATTATGTTGCAAGCCTAGGAATGGGGAGGAAGAGGGAAAGGGGTGGCAGTGAATGAAGGGTCCATAATTGTTGCTGAGAGCATGCTTGCTCTTTTTTTTTTTTTTTTTTTTTTTGGAGTCGGAGTCTCGCTCTGTCACCCAGGCTGGAGTGCAGTGGTGCCATCTCGGCTCACTGCAAGCTCCATCTCCCATGTTCACGCCATTCTCCTGCCTCAGCCTCCCAAGTAGCTGGGACTACAGGCACCCACCACCATGCCCGGCTAATTTTTTTTTTGGATTTTTAGTAGAGACGGGGTTTCGCCGTGTTAGCCAGGATGGTCTCGATCTCCTGACCTCGTGATCCGCCCGCTTCGGCCTCCCAAAATGCTGGGATTACAGGCGTGAGCCACTGAGCCCGGCCGCAGGCTTGCTCTTTTAATGGGTGCAGGCTGCGTGGTGTCTGAGTGGCTGGCATGATTTCATAAGATCAATTTGGAGTCATTATACATATATTTTTCTTTTTAAAAAATCATCTTAGCATCATAACAACTATGATAGATAGATTAGGCATATATTACCTTCATTTTAGGTGAGGTGGTCCAAAAACAAGGTGATTAGCTTTCCCAAGGTCAAGGATTTGTTTATTCAGGGGTGTGAGTTAGTTGAAGTGGAGCAAGAAGTCAGATCTAAGGGTGAGCCAGGTGGCCTTATACTGATACCCTTTATCATGCTTCCTTTATCATGTCCATGACAGAACCACGTTTCTTCTAAGGACCCTCAGATTGCTAGGGCAGATCCTATATTGAAATATCTTGCTTTTGCCTACTGCCTTTGCATCAGTCTAAGAATTTGCTTGAAGGCATCTATCATGCTGATGGTTAGAACATAAACCTGTTTTGGGGGAAAAGATTTGAGTTGCCTACAATAATTTGTGGTTAATGAATTGTCCTAAGGGTTTTATGTGCCCCTCTCCCACTGCTTTGCATGGTAGTTGTCTCATCCCCATTAAAAGACTTTTCTCATTTGAACTGTTTTTATGAATAGAGGCCTCTTTCATTTTCCACAGCCGATTTCCTTTTATTGTCTTTATTGCATTTTAACAGGGAGACAAATGACACCACAAACAGAGGCAAGGGAGACTGACTCCTCTCGCCTTGCCTTTATGTGTTTTTATTAACCTTTGTTCATCCCTTAGTTCAGGCTGTGGGATGTAGACCTTTAGTGCAGGTCATAAATGAACAGCCAGATTTGAAACTTGATGGAAAAGCTCTCTCATGAGACAGAGGAGTCCCTGAAACAATATTTGTTTTTAAAAATTGTGTGTGAAGTTATGATGACAATGATAGAAATATCAATTATAGTAATAAACGTTGTAACACTGAACATTGAGGTATGTAGGCAGAAAGAAATATTTAGTATCCTCTATATGCTAGGCATTCTATATATTTTTCTGCTATACAAATAATATATGAATACATTTATATGATACAAACTTTAAAAGATATGGGGGTACATGTGATAAATGGTCAAAATTATCTTTCTTTTTTCCCTCAAATACCACCAATTTCATCATATATATCTATTAACAATTTCATCTACATATACATATACACATTCATATCTTAATGTTTTGTCATGCATGAGTTCAAAACCTCTGCATATTATTCAATGACATTCTAATTTGCTTAACAAAATCTACTCTGCATATTATTCAATGACATTCTAATTTGCTTAATTTTAAAGGCTTACTATTTGCACTTTATGTAAATCTTCCTTACTTTTTGTTTTTTGTTGTTGGCAGCATTTCCCTCTTCAGAGAGATTTAATGTTTTTGGTTGTTAACACAGTGAAATCTTCAATAAACATCCTTGAACATACATGTCTTCCCATAGGATACATTTCTAGAAATTGAATGCATGTGTGGAAGGATTTGTACATCTCATGGTTTGGTAGGTAGTGATCAATTCCCTATAGTGGCTAGGCCACTTCAGGCAGCCACCATATTGTATGAGTGTGACTCCCAGCTCTCTGTGTGTTCTTTTACTCCTCAGAAAACCCTGACAAAGGAAAACTCTAATCCTTATTTTTATCAATAGAGAATAACAAGCTTCAGAAATGTTAAGTAAAATTGCCTGAGGTTACACAGCTATCATGTGGAAGATGAGCTTCATTCCCCACAAAGGCCCGTGCTCTTTCTGTATTCAGGACATTTTCAGCATGAAGTCCGTAATAGCTAGCTTTGCTACTAAGTTGGTTTTATGTGTTTGGGAAGTCATATCATCTCTCTGGTTCAATTTTCCTTTTCTATAAAATGAAGTAGTTGGACTAGGTGCCTTAGACTCCTTTGACTTTGAATTGTAAACCTGTTTTGGGGAGTATTTTATAAATGCCAGTGCCAGTATCATTTTTAGCTGGATTTTGAAAGTATTTCTTCTGCTTGGGATTTCACTTTTCAAGGGTGAAAGGACTTGAATTGAGGTTAACATTAGGAATATTAATAAGGTTAATATTCATCATCATAAGTAAAATTGTTAAGCATGGCCTATGTACTAAATACTATTCACTTTTCCAAGTGCTTTACATTCATTATTTTGTACCATCCTCCCTGTATTCTGGTGAGCCAGGTATGGTTATTGTCTTAATTTTACAGATGAGTGACAGGGTGAGGGAGGACAAGACTCTCATCTAAGATCACACAGCATGTGGTGAGCATTTGAACTCAAACTTTCAGAGACTGAGCTGAGAAGCAAATGTTTTGTGGTGTGGGAGGGGGAAGCATTTTGTGGAGGAAAAATACAGTAATTCTTCCTTGGACTATGATTAGGAAAGGAAGGGTCAAAAAACAATGAATTTTCTAGACAACTAAAACTTACCCTCTTTAGGTTCAAAAGTTAACCTTTAACAACTTGGGATAAAAATCCTTTTATAATGTGTTACATGCTCTTCTGTTTACTTTTAATTTGTTTAATTTAACCCTTTCTTTTTGGGACAGTGTCATTGTATAGGTATTTATTAGTTCCTTAATAGATTCCAGCTCTTGGGAATAATTAAACTGAATAAATCATTCTTCCTTTTGTCTGAATGGTCTCGAATTGGCATGCATTTTGAGTATTTCAGGTTCTTTTTTACAGTTACGCTTCTCTTGCCTCAGCGTCAAGGCATCAGCTTTGAAGGCCACTATTGTGTGGAGAAGGTGCGACCAACTGACTGGAGACAGGCTGTGCCCTTTGGATAGGGGACCGCATAACTCAACATCCAAACTGGGACCCTGTTATTATTTAAGCAGGACAACAGGAATAAGATGAGACTGCTTATTCAAACTGGGATTTACAGTCACTTTACTTAGGGCCAGGTCCACATTCTGAGTCACTTGCTTGCTTGTTAAGGAATCTTGTCACAAATTATTTAGTTTCTCTGAACCACATTTTCGTCAGTTGTACATTGGCCACAATAATGCCAACTTGTAAGAATTAGAGAGAATGTCCATAGTAGGTGCTTATGATAGAGCTGCCGCATGGGTTCTTGAGAGGATTGAAAGTCAAGGGCATAACACAGTAACTACTTAAAAAACAAAAGTGGGCTAAGGATATGAATAGACAATTCTTAAAAAAAAGATATAGAAATGGTAAATAAACATAATGAAAATATGCTCAGCTTCACGAATGGTCAGGGAAATAAAATTCAAAACCATAATGTGATACCACCTTACTCCTACAAGAATGGCTGTAATCAAAAAATCAAAATATAGTAGATGTTGGTGTGGCTGTAGTGAAAAGAGAACACTTTTACACTGCTGGTTGGTGGGACTGTAAACTAGTACAACCACTACGGAAAACTTAAAGTAGACAAATTGTAGTCTACAATTGATCCAGCAATCCCATTACTGGGTATCTGCCCAGAGGAAAAGAAATCATTATATACAAAAAAGATACCTGCACACATGCATGTTTATAGCAGCACAATTTGCAATTGGAAAAATATAGAACCATAGAACCAGTCCAAATGCCCATCAATCAACAAGTAGATAAAGAAAATGTGGTATATATACACCATGGACTACTCAGCCATAAAAAGAAACAATGGCAGTTGGAGCAACCTGGATGGAATTGGATACCATTATTCTATGTGAAGTAACTCAGGAATGGAAAACCAAGCACTATATATTCTCACACATAAGTGGGAGCTAAGCTATGAGGATGCAAAATCATGAGAATGGTACAATGGACTCTGGAGACTCAAGGGAAAGGTTCAGAGTGGGTCGAGGGACAAAAGACTATACGTTGGGTACAGTGTACACTGCTTGGGTGATGGGTGCACCAAAATCTCAGAAATCACCACTAAGGAACTTCTTCATGTAGCCAAACACCACCTGTTCCTCCAAAATATATTGAAATAATTTAAAAAATTATAGTTTTGTTGGCAGGAGATTTTTAGTTATTAAGATAGTTTAGCTCAGTAAGGTTTAATTTCCCACCAGCTTGCAGGGAGGGAGGGACTTCTCCAAAGCAGTGAAATTGGGTATAAAATAACTTTTATAGTATCTGATAATTTGGGAGGTAAAGTTCCAGGTGTGAAAGTAGGAACAATCTAATTTTTTGCTTCATAGAAAAACAAAACATAGTAATAATTGTTAAGAAGGAAGTGAACTTAACTGTCCTTTTTATACAAAGGGAAAGAATTACAGGAGTTTATAACATGTTTATAATATGAAAGGCTCATGTAGGATAAATTAAATTCTGCTGTTATTTTCCTCTGTTGTTTAAAAATCAAAATAAGGAGTTACTATTTTTTTCTATTTGCTCTACTAAAATAGAAGCAGAGACCATATATGTATTACTACTTTATCCCTAGCGTTCCACACAGACTGTGGTACATAGTAACCTCTCAACATTTAATTATTAAAAAGAATATATCTTAAATGCATATTGACAACATGAAGTCTAGATAATTGCAATCTAGTAAATTAAGTGTTACTCTCCTCAACAGCTGTGTAAGAATATATGCAGAATAAAACGACTTTTGCTTCATTCTGCATCTTTTTCAGATAACCTGGTGACCTATTCTTAGTAGAGACTGATTATTTGGGGGATATGGAGATATCACTGCAGTGTATGTAACTAAACGGTAATAGTATTTTTTTCCTGAGCAAGAAAACATCTGTCTAAATAAACTAATGGTCCCACTGTACTTATTTATTTTACACACACTAATTCAGACACTCAAACATTTAGAGTACTTGCTATATGCCAGGCACTGTACTATGTATTAGCCATGGCTGGAAAAAAAGTGGGAGTGGTGAATAAGTCACTTTATAATTATTTGTGATGAGTATGAGTATTTTGGCTCTACTTACAAAAGCTACCCAGTGTGTGTGTGTATAGTTACTGGTCATTTTTTCTTGTGTGTGTGTGTGTGTTTGACAAGATGATAGCCATTGTTTTGTTTCCCTGTGTTTCCCATTTCTAGTTAAATGATTGGGCATCTTTGTTCTGCCCCAAAAGATAAGAGTCTATTATATGCCTCATCACTGTAAGATGAAGTACACTCTAGACAGCCATGGTGAATGACTAACAGAAATGCTGGATGCTGGGATAGTTAATATTGACTGTCAACTTGATTGGACTGAAGGACACAAAGTATTTTTCCTGGGTGTGTCTGTGAGGGTGTTACCAAAGGAGATTAACATTTGAGTCAATGGACTGGGAGAAGCAGACCCACCCTCAATCTGGGTGGGCACCATCTAATCAGCTGCCAGCACAGCCAGGATAAGAGCAGGCGGAAGAATATGGAAGGAATAGACTTGCTGAGTCTTCCCGCCTCCATCTTCCTCCTGTGCTGGATGCTTCCTGCCCTGGCTCCTCAGTTTGCGGATGTCGTTTTGTGGGACTTCACCTTGTGATCCTGTGAGTCAATATTCCTTAATAAACTTCCTTTCATATATCCATCTATCCTATTAGTCCTGTCCCCCTAGGGAACCCTGACTAATACAGATGCCCTCTTCCTTTTTGCCAGTTTTTGTTGTGTTTGGATGGAAATGTTTGCAAATACATCCATGTTCAATTGTTTTCATTAATGGTGGTGAACAGAATGTGGGTGCACAAACTCAGCAGCAAACGTTTCCAATGTGATTTTTGGGTTTGGCATGTGGTCAGACTCTGCACAGACAACCAGCCTCTCCTCTGCCTTCTCCCTCTACCCAACCTTCCTTTCTCTCCTCCTGCCCCCACCTTAAATTCCCACTCTTTTAAATTTTTGATGATCCTTTTGTTGCTCATGTATTTTACCACCGTTTGCTGAGCCCCAGCTTATGGTAGCCACTGTGTCAGGGCCAATGGCTCTAAATGTGGTTTCTAAGCTTTAGAAAGCTAACAGTCCAGTGAGGAAGATAGATACAAAAATAGCTAGCCATGTGAATATGTAAACATTTGTGAGAAGAATTATGAAACCCCTGAGGAGGGCTTGATTGTGCTCTCTAGGGAGTAGGAAATGGCTTCATAGAGGCAGTCAAGGGTGGACATCAGGGGCTCTGTCATTTCCAGGACCAGTCTCAGGCCATGTGTTGGGATATTTAGGCTCAATTTCAATTCTTCTAAAGAGCTGTGTGAGTTAAAGAAAATATGTTAACTTCTTGGTGCTTCAGTTTTCTTATCACGGACAGCGGATAAGAATCTTCACTGCTGTGAAGACAGAGTAAAACAATATTTGAGAAAGCTCTATGATAAGTTCTAGGCAATTCCAAATGTTATCTTCATTTCGCTGTTGTAAGAAATAGCCTGGGCCATTGATACTGATGGTTCTTCCTACCCAGTTACTCTCTCTACATCTTTCTGGAAGAATCTGTGCAAGACCAGGGCCCTTTCCTGAAAGATACAACAAAATGAGACATAAGGGCTTGAATTCCAGCCCTTCAAAAAGCTGAAAGTTTTAAAAATGATGGTAATGATGACATTGCCTTATTGTCTTGGAACACTTAGAGCATATCCAAGCACTTACCCAGCCAGGATCTCATATGTCATTTAGGTTAGAACAGGTGTCACCATCTTTGCTTTATAGACGTGTTCACTCACTGTGGGACAAAAAACAAAGAGGATTGATTTGTGCTAACATCAGAGTAGAGTAATTGAGTGTCAACATCCTAAAAGGCAAGAGATCTTAAAAATAGCAGTGTAACCACATATAAAGAAAACAATGTGGGCATAGATGTAATAACCTTTGCAGGGTCACATAATTAATTAGGGAATAGAAGCGGACCTCCAACCCAGGGCTCTTCTGACTGTTGCTGAAACATACTGAACCACATCTTCATCTTGAATTCATCTTCAGTGGTTGAGCTCTTCAACCTTTGCCTTTAAATTTGATGTTGCATACTCTTCTTTCCTACCTCACAGCTTTCCTATCAATTGACTGATAACCTTAAAAACTAGGACTTAGTTGTATTAAGGGCACTTACTAGATATAGTAATCCAACATTTCGCAGATGAAATAACACATTATTTTACCATTGATAGGTCTTCCTTTGTTTTACCAATTAGACTATTTTGTAAAGTTGAATATTCTGCTCTGGAATTTACCTAAAGCACTCTCGGCATGCCAGGAGTTGCTGCAGTCTCTGTGGACTTCAGACTTAGCCCTTGATTCCATCTTGTGCTCTGAACGACATAAGGAGGGCAGTACATCTGCAGAGCTTCAAGTGTTAACTCTAGCTGCGCCCCTAAACCAATTTTGGCAAAATTGACACTAGGCTCTACTCCATCAGTAAATATGCCAGACAAAAATAGATTCAATTAATTTCCTCTCATTTAGATCACTGAACTGACCCTTAAGAAGACACCAGTGTTGCTTTACATGACTTTTCGTCCTGTGTTCATGTTCTGAGATTCTTCGGCATAGATAGTAAATGGCTAGGTCTTGGGTAGTCCTCATTTCTGGGGAAACAGATATTTCCCCTTACTTCCCTCCTTCTGCAACAACTGGTCACAGGAAAGAGGGGACTAAAAACTATTTATTAGATATTGATAAAGGATGTAATGTCAATAAAATAGAATGAAGATCATTAACATGTCAGATAGAATGGCCCTGCAGGAGGGATGAGCTTTATCCTATGAGTTTACTGCAAAGGAAGAGCTTGTATTCCTCTTCCTCAGTTGCAAGCCCCTCTTAATGAAAGTGATGGTATGAAATTTTCCAGTCATTGAGGACCTGCTGCAAGCCTGGCCCTGAATACAATATTAGAGGCTGAAGATTTTAAAGAAAAATGGCATCCAAGTCCCAATGTTACTGGGGGGTGGGGGATCCTTGTTCTTAGAGCTCCCAAGATGCCAAGATGGTGACGGGATGCTTCCAAGATGGCGGCAAGCCTCATGTTCTCTGACCTGGGGTTCTTGGCCTCATGGGTTCCAAGGAATGGAATCTTGGGCCATGCAGTGAGTGTTACAGCTCTATGAGAAGCCGTGGGTCACGGAAGAGAACCGTAGAACCCAGTGACTAGTGTTCAGCTTGATTAGTACGAACCTGGGCACTTAGCCTTGCAAGAACAATGGCAAGCCTTTAGCCTGATTGGGAGTGGCAATGGGTGCCTTACTGCATCGGGAGTACAGCGGACACCCTGCGGGATCTGGAGGGATGGAAGTCAGCGGCCAGTCTGTGATGGCAGCAAACAGCAGTGGTGGATGGTGAGCAAAAGCTCAGCTCAAGCCCTAACAAACATGGACCAGAAGAGAGTGCAGTTGCAAGATTTAATAGAGTGAAAACAGAGCTCCCATACAAAGGGAGGGGACCCAAAGAAGGTAGGCCTTGCCGGCTCCAGTGCCTGGGTTTATATCCCGATCATTGTCCCTCCTGCTGTGCTCTCAGGCGATAGATGATTGGCTATTTCTTTACCTCCTGTTTTTGCCTAATTAGCATTTTAGTGAGCTCTCTTTACTACCTGATTGGTTGGATGTGGGCTAAGTTGCAAGCCCCTGTTTAAAGGTGGATGTGGTCACCTTCCCAGCTAGGCTTAGGGATTCTTAGTCAGCCTGGGAAATCCAGCTGGTCCTGTCTCTCACCAGCAACCAAGATGCCTATAGTGAAATTGGAAGAAAAAAGCAAAAGACAAAGAAAGAGTTAACGAAGTTTCTTGGAGGAGGTGACACTGGAATACAGCCCTGGAAAAGGCAGAAAGAAAGACATGAGGTGGAGGGGAAAACTGATTGTGTTTGAGAAAACATCGATGAGATAGTCAATGATTAAGAACAAATTGTGGGATAAAACTTTCCAGGTAATCTGTGTATTTTAACTAAAACAGTTTTTAGTGTAACTGCCTTCCTCATTATTTTATTTTATTTTTTTTTTGGCTGACCAAATATATTTTAATATAAGACTGTGAAAAGTTAATTTATAGAAGAGAATAAATAAATTCTTACATATAAAACATTAATTTACTAGTAATTTAAAATACAAAATAAAAAATGAACTACTTTTTGCCTATCAATTGGCAAAGATTTAAATAGCAATAAAATATACTGCTGGTGAAGATGAAGACAAGCAAGCAATCCCATACAAGGAAGGGGAGAAATTTAGTAAAATTGTTGGGAAACCATTTGGCAATATGTATCAAAGTCTTAAAAACCCTCCAAGGCACTAATCATGTTTAAAGAAATAGTGTTTTTATAGGAGTAAATAAAAACATATATTCAAGGAAATTCATTGCAATGTTCCTTTTTTAAAAATAAGGAATATTAGGAAAAAAACCCCTACATTTAATAACAGATGGTTAAATATGCTGCATACTTAGGATATTATTCTTGCATTAGAATAAGATTTTGGCAATACTACGTAGTAATAGCTACCATGTGTTGAGGATTTACTCTGTATCAGGCACTATGCTGGTAACATTGTCTATAAATCTTACTTTTAATCATTAATACAATAGATTAATTTCTCATTAAATTTTATTTATTTAGTATTTTTATAAATTTATGGGGTACAAGTGTAATTTTATTACATGCATAGATTTTACAATGGTGAAGTCAGGACTTTTAGGGTATCCATCACTCAGATAATGTGCATTGTACCCATTAAGCAATCTTTCATCATTGTCATCCTCCCACCCCTTCACCCTTCCAAGTCTCCATTGTCTACCATTCTATATTCTACATCTAAGTGTACATATTCTTTAGCTCCCACTTATATTTGTCTTTCTGTGTCTGACTTGTTTCACTCAAGATAATGACACCTAGTTTCATCTAGTTTTCATTTTTTTATGGCTGAATAGTATTCCAGTCATCTGTTGGTAGACATTTAGTTTGATTCCATATCTTTGTTATTGTAAATATTGTTGTGATAAACATACAGATGCAGGTGTCTTTTTGATATAGAAAGTATTTTCCTTCCTCATTGAGTTTTATTATTGTTATAGAGGAAATGTTCAATGAGAGTTGAGCATTAAGATGTTTCCAAAACTGGCCCTGACCTACCTTGCCAAGCTTCAGATTTTCTTACTTTAGAGATGAGAAACATGAAGCCTAGAAAATTATTTAAGGTCAAAGAACAAGTCAGAGGCAAAGTCAAGAGTGAAGCCTCCAGGTCTCGATGCCATGTCAACGAGTATGCTCTTCTGGAATAATTACATCTCACCTTACAAACATTTATGGAAAATGTATCATATGCCAGGAACTAGTCTAGGAATTAAACACACAATAAACATAAATCCTGTGCTCTCAGTTTACAACCCATGGGGAAGACAGTCTCACTAAAATAAATAAAATAATAAATAAACTAGCTGGGTACAATGGCTTATGCCTGTAATTCCAGCACTTTGGGAGGCTGAGGAAGGCAGATCATGAGGTTAAGAGATTGAGACCATCCTGGTCAACATGGTAAAACCCCCATCTTTACTAAAAATACAAAAATTAGCTGGGTGTGGTGGCACGCACCTGTAGTCCCAGCTCCTCGGGAGGCTGAAGCAGGAGAATTGCTTGAACTGGAGAGCAGGAGATTGCAGTGAGCCATGATCGCACCACTACATTCCAGCCTGGTGACAGAGCAAGATTCCATCTCAATAAATAAATAGATAAATAAATAAGCTAGCAACTGAACCACAAATCAAGTCCTTTTTGGATGAAAACAGGGTATCAACTGACAAAACGCTGTCCAGTGTGACAGAAGTGATAACAAATGGACATATTGAGCCCAGTGGTGGCAGAGAGGAGGGGCTTATTGACCTACCACAAGTGGGTTAGCAGAGACACCTCGGACTGATGGCTAACATTTGTTCAGAACTTATCAAATCCCATGCACTGTTCCACGTGCCCTATGTAGGTTAACTTAGATAATCCTCGCAGCAATCCTGTGAGGGTAATACTATGATTAGTATTATTTCCCACTTTGCAGAGGATTAAATCAAGGCAATGAGAGGCTGAGTGACTTGCCCAGCGAGTCAACAGGAGCCAGAGTTTGAGCTCCAGTCTCTATTGCCTGCTTGTCTCTCTCTACCCAGTATGATGCTTGGATTGGCAATCGAAGGATGTAGAGAAGAAACTAATTCTAGGAAGAGAGAATGAGGTGTTGGCTGGAGGGTGCTGAATTTGTTTAGAAAACTTTAGGAAATTCGCTTTTGGAGGTGGAGGTGATCTTTGCACAGTGGGGGTGAGGTGTGCTCAGCCATGAGGCATGAGCCTTGCCAGGCCTTACTGAGGAGCTTGGCTCTGCTCCGTTAGGCAACTGGAAGCCATTGAAAGCTTAAGCAGGGAAGAAACACGATCCAGCCTGCCTCTTTGAACAACTTCTCGTTCATCAGTCCACAAAGTGACTGACATGGGTTCAGTCAGCTTGTAGATCCCTGACCTGGTAACCAGGGTTCAGTTGTACTCTTCTTCCAGTAAAAAAGGAATGGCCCCAAATGGAAACCGTTGCTACAGGGGGTTAATAAAATTGGCCAGGGCCAAGAAAGCTAAACCACCGTTTAAAAACCTTCCTGCACAGCTGGCGGCTGCAGTGCATAGCTTTCAGGGGTGGGTGATCTGTGTCGTCTTCCTTGACAGTATATTGCTTTGCATACTCCTCGTAAACCTTTCTGTTTGTTTTGTGGGAGGGTAAACTGCCTAACAGAACTTATCCAGGAGGAAAATAAAGAAACAGTGCGCCTTAAATCTTCATCAAGTTTCAGAAACCTTCAAACCAACACAAGAAACTCTCAGATTTGGGACTTGGAAAACTGGGGGCTCTACCTGCCTCCTGCCTCCCTCCCATTCCTCGTTCCTGATTGCATGACACCCCTTCCCTTTCTCAAGTCTTGTCTCTGAATTCCACCTCCTAACAGACCAATGTTCTTATAGTGCCAAAACCTCATGCTGCAGTTCCCCAGGGCAAGCCTGCCCTTTCCAAAACTGCCCACCTTTCAAAATTACTTCCTTACATTTCTAGTTATAGCTATTAAACTCCTCATGGGGCTGAGCTCAATCAAATATGTGTTAGGAAGAGACCAATTTAATTAAATTGCATCCCACTAAGGTGTAAATAATGTATAGCCCCAAACCCATCCCTACAATCATCCCAGGTATGTGGAGGTCGTATTTCAGGATCCCTTAAAACACACCTCCTTTCTAGACGCCTTTGCCAGAAGCTGAGGCAGACTTGCTCCTTGTGTACTCTAGCCTCTATCCTGCAGTTTTTGAAACATTTGTCTTTACCTTCTAGTTAAGACCAGCTGCTGTCCCTTCCCCCGAACTTGGGGTCCCCGGCCTGTTCTGTACAAACCTGTGTTTGTCTTTGCTGTGTGGATCACATTCAGTCTCAGAACTCAGAAACAGGAAGGGTAGACAAATGATTAGGAGACAGGGGCCAGGCACAGTGGCTCACGCCTGTAATC
Source organism: Papio anubis (assembly GCF_008728515.1). Classification (NCBI taxonomy): domain Eukaryota; kingdom Metazoa; phylum Chordata; class Mammalia; order Primates; family Cercopithecidae; genus Papio; species Papio anubis. Next base: position 34,225,218 of record NC_044994.1, read on the forward strand.
CCAGCACTTTGAAAGGCTGAGGCAAGTGGATCACCGAAGGTCGGGAGTTCGATACCAGCCTGGTCAACATGGTGAAATCCTGTCTCTACTAAAAATACAAAAAAATCAGGCAGATGTGGTGCCGGATGCCTATAATCCCAGCTACTTGGGAAGCTGAAGCAGGACAATCGCTTGAACCCAGGAGGTAGAGGTTGCAGTGAGATGAGATTGCACCACTGCACCCAAACCTGGGCAACAAGAGCGAGATTCTGTCAAAAAAGAAAGAAAAGGAGAGAGAGATGTCACTGAGAATGAATTATGTACATCTGAAAGAGAAATGCAGTTTTCTTGAAAAAACAATTTTATCAGATGTGATTAGAAGAGTTTGCAGTGACAATCAAATGACGTGACAAAATACCCAGCAAGTTTATGTTTGGGTGCTGAGTTTGGACTAGGAGATGGAGGACTCTCTAATTCCAATTTTGTTTAAGTTACCTACCATCCTTGGGTCTAAATGTCATTATCTGTAAAATGAGTAGGTTGGGCCAGGTAGCTTCAGCTCCTTTTAGATCTAATTGTAATTATCAAGTATTGGATATCACATGAAGACTTTGGACTTGTGTGCTATAACACTGACTTCCTGTTGTGTGGACCACTAATTTCTCTGCTGTAGTGCAGATGAAAGGCCACACTCACAGAAAGACATGGTAGAAAGGACACTGAACTTAAAACCAAAAGGCTGGGTTCTAGTTTGGGTTGGCCTAGTAATGTAAACAAGTGGCATTTCAGTTTCTTTGTCTATAAACTAGGGTTAGCAAGTCCTCTCCTGTTTTTTCTTTTTCCATATTGGAAACCACACAGCTACATACCTGTTGACTCTTTTTATTATTTTCAGAAATGGCTCTGAACTGTGTGTAGTGGCTGACATGTGTAATTCCAGTTCTTTGGAAGGCCAAGGTCGGAAGATCAAATGAGCTTAGGAGTTTGAGGCCAGCGTAGGCGACATACAGAGACCGCGTCGGAAGGATTGCCTGAGTCCAGAAGTTTGAGGCTGCAGTGAGCTATGATCATGCCACTGCACACCAGCTTGGGTGACAGGGGAAGACCCTATCTCTAAACATAATGAAAACAAATTAAAAATTGAAAAAAATTAAAAAGAAGCCACAGATATGTATTTAAAAAAGAAATCATGGCTTTGGTTCTGAAAGTCATGTGTAACCAGAATTTGTGTTACTTGGTGGCTGCTGCAGGCAGGGACAGGTGCAGGGATGAAGATAGAGTTTCCTGACTTGGGTTTAATAGACCTTTGTGCCCCAATTACATGTAACTGGATTTCTCTTCTGTAAGCCACAAAATGGAAAATCATTGATTACATGCCTGAAAATAAAGAACACTAATAATTAAATAACATGATTGCATAGAATAATGACATTTCAGTTTTATGAGAGAAACAATTTAAATGTTTTCTTGCCTTAAATCTCTAAGTAAAATGCTGAGGAAAAACAAGAAGACAAAAGATCTCCCAAGCAAAAGGGAACACTTTCAAAAGCAAGCTCAGGTCCTGGACTATCAACTGTGTCAACAGGAAGACAATAGAGGTGAGGTTAATGGCATTTTTCTTAATTCCATCTGTTTCAGGCATGGATGATCTTTGACCTTTCTGGGTTTTATCTATCACTGAAAAGATTTTCTTGGACTACATGGGTTTAGTGTCTTCCCTGATTGGAACACATGATTGACAAGCATATATTTCCCATCATAGCTAAAGGTGCTGGTTACAGGCAAGAATGAAAGGAGCTTCGACCTCAGCCTCCTTCAAGGGCAGGACCCCCAGGGAGGTCATGTTTGCTTTGCATGGTTGGGAATTGCTTACCAGAGCTTCTGCTTCCTTTGTGCTTCACATTACACAGTTTGAACGTCATCTTGATGTTATAAAAGTCACCCGGGTTAGGACTGTCTCTGCCCTTATTCACACTGTGTGCCCTCCCCCTGTTTACTCATCTTGGCAGAAAATCATTTGTGATCTCATATTGCCATCTTTTTGTGTGGCTATGCCAAATATACTGAAAGAAATTATAAGCTCTTTTGGATGTGAAGCTCTATTTTGTACCTCTTTATCCCTTAACTATTGAATTTCTGAGTCAGAACATACACCCCTCCCTGGTTTAAATTTCTTTTTTCATCTTTGTACCTTCAGTACAGTTCAGTTGGATACAGAGTAGGCACTTTAGAAATTCTTATTGTGAAACTTAATAGATTTTTTTAAAATTTAATGAAAGCCCTTTATCGGTAAGAATATAATTCAATGATAATTCAGTCAGCAACAAATAGGGAATCTCTTTGATTTGAGAAGTGCAAAGAGATTGAGGATATCTTCAGAAGCTATACCTCTCTAAAGTTAGCCTCCTATTAACATAAGACTATATTTCTACATCTCTTGCAAGAACCCAGGAAGGACAGAGGAGGGAAGAAACCAAAAAGTCAGTTTGGTGGTACTGAAGATATTAGCTTGTGGTCAACCACTCATTTACTGCAGGGAACATTAAACTACAACAATCTCAGATCCCTGCAATTGGTGCTTGGCAGATTTTCAGAAATGATCTAATTCAATTTTCTTATTTTACAAACAAGGACATTGAGGCCAAAGGACTTAGGAGATAACTAATTTAGAAAAAATTGCTTTGGGAATAATTATATTTAAAAAAATAATTCCACAGCTTGACAAAAGTTGTTTCTGTGTTCATGTTCAGTGTTTGTGTGAAACACTTGAAATTAACTTATAACAGCAGAAACACAACAATGTATTTCTATGGCAGAGACCTCTATCCTCCAAAGATTCCTTGTTTCCTTCCATGTCACATGCTTGTTTCTAGGAAGTAGATTCTCAGCTAGGGACATTTTTTCTAGCTGTCTTCACATTTACTTTGGACCTAGGATCTAGCCTGGACCATGAGATGTAGGTAAAATTCTTATATTTCACCTGCAGAATTCACCTCTAGAAAGTCACACCATCCTCCACAATCTCTTCCCTCCATGGTCTTACTTCATCGGGAGTTACCATCATTGATAAACTGGGAGTTAAGACAATTAAGGAATAAGGATCTAAGCTCAGCTGAAATTTGCCTGTCAGATTAAGTTCCTATAGGACAGTATCACCTTGCCTGAATCCACATTAGCTCATGGAACCTTTTTTTTCCCCATCTGTCAGATTATCAAACTCAAAGTTTGAAATGTTCTTTGCTGGTGAAACTGTGGTGAAATAGGCTCTTTGATGTATTGCTGATGAGAGCGTGAACAGATACAGCCCTTGTGGAGAGCAGGAAATATGTATCAAAATTAATTATGGGGCCAGGCATGGTGGCTTATGCCTATAATCCTAGCACTTTGGGAGGCCTAGCAGGAGAATCACCTGAGGTAAGGAGTTCGAGACCAGCCTGGCCAACATGGTGAAACCCTGTCTCTACTAAAAATACAAAAAATATCTGGGCATGGTGGCAGATACCTGTAATCACAGCTACTAGAGAGGCTGAGGCGGGAGAATTGCTTGAACCCGGGAGGCAGAGGTTGCAGTGAGCTGAGATCACACCATTGCACTCCAGCCTGGGAGACAAGAATGAAACTCCATCTCAAAAACAAAAAAAATTATACACTAATTTAACCTTTGACTTAGTAAACTCGTATCTGGAATTTATTCTTTACACATACCTGTACATATTTTAAATGACATATGGGAAGAGTTATCCATTTTAGCATTATTTGTAATAATAACCTGTGAGAAACAGTCCAAGTATCCATCATTAGAGGGCTGGTTACGTAAACCGTGTGTATTAGTCTGTTTTCTCATTGCTGATAAAGACATATCCCAGATTGGGCAATTTACAAAAGAAAGAGGTTTCATGGACATACAGTTCCACATGGCTAGGGAAACCTTGCACACCTTCCACATGGCTGGGGAAACCTTGCAATCATGGTGGAAAGCAAGGAGGAGCAAGTCACGTCTTATATGGATAGCAGCAGACAGAGAGAGCTTGTGCGGGGAAACTTTGCTTTTTAAAACCATCAGATCTTGTGAAACCCACTCGCTATCATGAGAACAGTATGGGAGAAACTGCCCTCATGATTCAGTTATCTCCAACCAGGTCCTTCTCACAATATGTGGGAATTATGGAAGCTACAATATAAGATTTTGGTGGGGACACAGAGCCAAATCATATCACCATGGCACATCTGCACAATGCAATACAGCACAGCTGGATGAAAGAACAAGGAAGATTGCTATTTATGGGTATGGAAAAGTCCCCAGGATATTCTGGGAAGTATAAAAAGCAAAGTTCAGAACAGTGTATGTACTTTGCTACCATTTGTTTAATAAAGGAGAAGGGATAAGATATATTTTCACATGTACTCCCAGCTGCATAAAGAAATTCTGTGTTTGAGGAGAGCTAAAAAAGGAGAAGATAGGCACAGGAGTGACAGGAGGGTTTCTTAACCTATACCTTATTATATCATTACTTTAACCTGTTAATTAATTGCTTATTAAAATACAATTAAATCAAAAATAAAATGGGAAAAAAAAAAAAAAAAAAAACTACAGAGCCTGTCCCCGTTGGGTTTTACATAAAATGGCAGAGAAGCAGGAATTACTAGCTAAATCAATGTTAAAAAACGATTTGTTATTAAAGAAAAGACAAACTTCTCTTTGGAATGATTGCTATAGAATTACAGCTATGCTTCTGTCTGTTCCAACTGGGTCAGTATATTGCATTCATTGACTTTTGTTTTCAACTCTAATCATTTACTTGATTGATGCTTTCCTGCCTTCCTTATATCATTGATGCCTTTCAATAAATAATACATTTTGCTCCCGTGACCTTATGTGTTTAAACTTTGTAGTTCTTAGGAACTACAAAGTCTCCCACATGTCAGGTGCTATGTTTGGAACTGGAGATACAAAGACAATAAGACATGGCCCTAAGAGATCATAGTTAGAGGGAGTGGGAGATAAATATCTTGTTATGGGCAAAATTGTGTTCCTCCAAAATTCATATGTTGAAATCCTAACTCCTAGTAAACCAGAATGTGACTATAATTGGAGAGAGCATCTTTAAAAAGATAATTCAGGTTAAATGAGGTCATTAGGGTAGGCCCAATCCAATAGGACTGATGTCTTTATAAGAAGAGAAGCTTAAGACACAGACATGCAGGGAGGAAAGATCATGTGAAGAAAAAGGGAGAAGACTATCTTTGAACAAGCTGAGGACAGGTGCCTCAGGACGAAACCAATCCTGCTAACACCTGGATCTTGGATGTCCTGCTTCCAGAACTGATGAAACAAATTACTGCTGTTAAAATCACTCAGCTTCTGGTACTTAGCAAACTAATTACATCTATAATCCATTTCAGTTAGAGGTGTGATGAGGGATAAAGAAGCACAGCATAGGGACCCCTACTTTAACAGTTCGGACAAGGCAGAAAGATGGTACTTGAACAGAATATATGAGGCAACCCTGTTGCTATCCTACTTTACAGGTGAGGAAACTGAAATACAGAACTGTTATGTAAATTGCCCAAGATTACAAGACTAAGAATAGGGCCTTCATTCACATTAAGGCAAATTTCTCTGAATTGGTGCTATTATGGGTATACTATGCTGTGTCTGATAAAATAAGTTATCAGGAAAAGTGATGGAGGAGGGAGAGCACATAGAGTGTTGAGGGAGCTACATGTATGTGGCTTGAATATAAAGTAAAAGGTTAAATGGCAGCACATATGTTGGGGTGGGTCCTATAGACCTTATATGTGATACTAATTTTGCATTTTTTAAAATCCCCAATGCATTAAATCTAGAAATCAGTGAAGCCCCATTTTTGTATTGCAAAGTAGGAATTTAAGCCCCTGTGCCCAAACCGTAAATATTCAACTTAGTGAATTTTCAGAAACTGATACACCCATGTAACTGGTACCTGGATCAAAAACCAAAACATAAGCCCCTCCAAAGTTTTCTCCTGTTCCTTTCATTTACCTTCTCCAATTATAACTACTATACTGACTTCCATGTGCATAGATTCATTCTCCCTCATTTTGATCTTTTATATAAATGAAATCATACAGAAGGTACTCTTTTGTATCTGGCTTCCTTTGTTTACTCTTATATTATGAGATTCATTCTATTGCATATAGTTATAATGATTTCATTCTCTTTGCTATATAGTATTCCAGGGTATACTTGCCTCAGTTTACTTATCCATTCTGTTGTTGGTTGACATTTAAGTGGTTTCCAGCTTGAGGCTCTTTTGAATAATGTTGCTATAATCATTCTTATAAATATAGTGAACATATGCACCTAGGGGTGGAATCACTTGTTGATAGGATATGCATATGTTCAGCTCTGCTAGATACTGCCAAATAACACATGTACCTAATTGTGAAATACTGAAAGGTTGCCATGTTGACTTTCTATTTACTGGTGACACATAGGAAACAAAATTTTTTAATGACACAATTATCCATAGCTTCATAAAGCATCAATTAATAATTGGTTGATTAAAAGATATACATTATTTTCATACTGAAAAATACAAAACATCATTAAGAAGAATCTATGGAAGAATATTTCATATTCCTGAGATAGAGGAGTCAATTCTATAAAGAGGTCTATTTTAACTTCCATAAACTTCCATTTCTGTAAACTCACACCATGCAGGCTCTACATGAATGAACACACTTTCTTTTCTTTTATGGAATGCTTGTGATGACAGCAATCACCAAATAACTTGATAGAATTTTTAAAAATTGACAAGAACAAATTTAGTTCAGTCACCTGAATTCTGTGCAGTGGTGCATTTTGAAAGGACTAGGAAGATGCCATATTGGAAGCAGGTACACCATTTCTTGATAAATCCAGTGCTGCTTATTTTTTTCTTCCAGCTTTGAAGCATACAGTTATTTCTTTAGTTAAGTATTAGATAAAGTGGTCAGCTTGCACTTAGTGCGTATTGTAAAAGCTGTGTCTGTTCTCATTAAGTTTTTCACTTAAGGAAACTAGGACCAGACTGAGAAACAGCAGATTGATAACTCCCACCTCAAGTGCACTCTGAGGCATATGCTCAATGGAGGAGAATAGCTGGTTGGGTCGCCCACACTCTTTAAATTGTTGGTTCATTTTCTCACCCTTTTTTTGGTTTGTTTGCCAAACATATGTGGGTAAATTGCAGACGTTAAATGCCTATGTGCTGAGATTGCCCTATATCTGATTACATATTCTTTCTTTAACCCTTCCTACTTCGTTATGATTGCTAGCACCTCAACATTCCCTGGCTACAGGGGTTTATGATTCATTTTGGTTTACAATTTTCATGGGTATGTGTCCCATTTTTTGGATAACAATATAGTTATTTCTTCAAAATGGAAGAAAACAAGATGCTGGTAAGAAAAGGAAGTAACTCACTATTTCTTTTCGTGAAAATAACAGGTTGTTTCCTTGTTAAACACTTTTAGTAATTTATCAACAAAATTACAGTATTTCCCCCCCCTCATCTAACAGGTTTTTACATGCTACAGTTATGCCCGGCCAACAATGAGGCTTCTAGATTCCTCATCTTCTTGGTTGCCTTGCATGTCTGAGCAGGACAAAAAAGTTAATGAGGAGCCGGGCACGGTGGCTCACGCCTGTAATCCCAGCACTCTGGGAGGCCGAGGCGGGCAGATCACGAGGTCAGGAGATCGAGACCATCCTGGCCAACATGGTGAAACCCTGTCTCTACTAAAAATACAAAAACTAGCCAGGCGAGGTGGCGGGCGCCTGTAATCCCAGCTACTCAGGAGGCTGAGGCAGGAGAATGGCATAAACCCGGGAGGCGGAGCTTGCAGTGAGCTGAGATCGCGCCACTGCACTCCAGCCTGGGCGACAGAGCGAGACTCTGTCTCAAAAAAAAAAAAAAAAAAAAAAAAAAAAAATGAGGAAACAGTTAATGGAGCTGAAAAAACTGAAGGAAGTAAGAAAAATAAAATCTTGTGTTGGAGAAAGAAAAAGTGAGTGAGAAAAAGATTAGATGCAGCTACCTTTCATAGTTTAGGACACAGAGGAATTATAGAACTTAATTACTGTGTGAGAACTTAACCATCATTCACAATAGATAGTTTGACTTTTAACAATTAAAACCAAGTAAGCATCGTAAGGTCCAAGTTTTTGAAATTTCTTGGTGCAGATGCACACAGTTTCTCCCCATGCTTCTGTTTGGTATTTTGTTAATGTTCTATAGCAACAAAAGGACTTAATTCAAAGTACTGAAAATGTAATATCTTGTGATTTACTGTTGCCCAAATTAGGGATGGTTCATTGATTTGGAGAAGCATCTTTGTGATCTTTCTCTACTTAATGCCAAACATTCCTTCAATTATTTAATTCTGAGGAACATGGTTCACCAGATTGGTTACCTGTGTCTTTTTGGAGGCTGGAAAAAGGTGTTTTGTTTTTTATTTTAAATGTTTATTTCAAGTTCAGGGGTACATGTGCAGGTTTGTTATATAGGTAAATTTGTGTCATGGAGGTTTGTTGCACAGATTATTTCATCACCCGCGTGTTAAGCCTAGTATCCATTGTTTCCTGATCCTCTCCCTCCTCCCACCCTCCAGCCTCTAATGGGTCCCAGTTTGTGTTATTCCCCTCTATGTGTCCATGTGTTCTCATCATTTAGCTCCCAATTATAAATGAGAACATGTGGTATTTTGTTTTCTGTTCCTGCATTAGTTTGCTAAGGATAATGGCCTCCAGCTCTGTCCATGTTCCTGCAAGGGACATAATCTCATTTTTTTTTTTTTTTTTTTTTTCAGACAGAGTCTTGCATTGTCAACCAAGCTGGAGTGTAGTGTAATAATCTTGGCTTGCCACAACCTCTGCCTCCTGGGTTCAAGTGATTCTCTTGTCCCAGCCTCCTAAGTAGCTGGGACTACAGGCATGTGCCACTACACCTGGCTTTTTTTTTTTTTTTTTTTTTTTTTGTATTTTTGGTAGACACAGTTTCACCATATTGGCTAGGCTGGTCTGAAACTCCTGATCTCAAGTGATCTGCCCACCTTGGCCTCCCAAGGCGCTGGAATTACAGGCATGTGTCACCACACCCAGCCTCTTTTTTATGGCTGCTTGTATTCCATGGTGTATATATATCACATTTTCTTTGTCTACTATTGATGGGCATTTAGATTGATTTCATGACTTTTCCATTGTGAATATTGCTGCAATAAACATATGTGTACATGTGTCTTTATGATAAAATAGATTTTAGGTCTTTGAGGAGCACAGTGATTGAACTAATTTATACTCTTACTACCAGAGCATACTGTTCCTTTTTCTCTGCAACCTTGCCAGCAGCTGTCATTTTTTACTTTTAAATAGTAGCCATTGTAACTGGTGTGAGATGGTATTTCATTGTGGTTTTGATTTGCATTTCTCTAATGATCACTGATGTTAAGCTTTTGTTCATATGCTTTTTGGCCACATACGTGTCTTCTTTTGAATAGTGTCTGTTCATGTCCTTTGCCCACTTTTTAATGGTGTTATTTGTTTTTTTCTTATAAATTTGTTTAAGTTCTTATAGATGCTGGATATTAGATCTTTGTCAGGTGCATAGTTTGCAAATATTTTCTCTCATTCTGTAGGTTGTTCACTTTGTTGATAGTTTATTTTGTTGTGCAGAAGTTCTTTAGTTTAATTAGATCCCATGTGTTAATTTTGCTTTTGTTGCAGTTGTTTTTGGTGTCTTTGTCATAAAATCTTAGCTTGTTCCTACATCGAGAATGGTATTGCATAGGTTGTCTTCAGGGTTTTTTATAGTTTTGGGTTTCACATTTAAGTCTTTAATCTATCTTGAGTTAAAGGAAGGGATACAGTTTCAGTCTTCTGCATATGGCTCGCCAGATAGCCCAGGACCATTAATTGAATAGGGAATGTTTTCCCCATTGCTTGTTTTTGTCAGCTTTGTCAAAGATCAGACATTTGAAGGTATGTGGCATTATTTCTTGGTTCTCTATACTATTCCATGGCGTATGTGACTGTTTTTGTACCAGTACCATGCTGTTTTGGTTACTATAGCCCTGCAGTATAGTTTGAAGTCAGATAGTGTGATGCCTCCAACTTTGTTCTTTTTGCTTAGGATGACATTGACTATTCAGGCTCGTTTTTGGTTTCATATGAATTTTAATACAGCTTTTTCTAGTTATATGAGGAATGCCATTGGTAGTTTAAAAGAAATAACACTGAGTCTATAAATTGCTTTAGGCAGTATGGCCATTTTAACAATGTTGATTCTTTCTATCCAAGAGCATGGATTTTTTTTTTTTTTCCATTCCTTTGTATCATCTCAGATTTCCTTGAGCAGTGTTTTGTAGTTCTCCTTGTAGAGATCTTTCACCTCTTTGGTTAGCTGTATTCCTAGCTATTTTATTCTTTTTGTGGCAATTGTGAATGAGATTGTGTTTCTGATTTGGCTCTCGGCTTGACTGTTGTTGGTGTAAAGGAATATTAGTGATTTTTTGCACATTGATTTTGTATCCTGAGACTTTCCTGAAGTTGTTTAGTAGCTTAAGAAGCTTTCAGGCTGAGACTATGGGGGTTTCTAGATAGAGGATCATGTAATCTGCAAACAGGGATAGTTTGACCTCCTTTCTTTCTATTTGGATGCCTGTTATTTCTTTCTCTTGCCTGATTTCTCAGAGTTCAAATACTATGTTGTTGAATAGGAGTGATGAGAGAGGGCACCCTTGTCTTCTGTCAGTTTTCAAGGGAAATGATTCTAGCTTCTGCCCGGTCAGCATGATATTGGCTTTGGGTTTGTCATAGATCGCTCTTATTATTTTGAGTTATATTCATTCAATATATAATTTATTGAGACCTGTTAACATGATGGGGTGTTGAATTTTATTAAAACTCTTTTCTGCATCTATTGAGATAATCCTGTGTTTTTTGAGTTCTGTTTATGTGATGAATCACATGTATTTATTTGGGCATGTTGAACAAATCTTGCATCCCAGAAATAAAGCCTATTGATCATGGTGAATAAGCTTTTTCATCTGCTTCTGGATTCAGTTTATGACTATTTTGTTGAGAATTTTTCATAAATGTTCATCAAGGATATTGACTTGAAGTATTTTGTTGCTATTGTTGTGTCTCTGCAAGATTTTGGTATCAGGATGATGCTGGCCTTATAGAGTGAGTTAAGGAAGAGTCTCTTCTCCCTCAATTTTTTGGAATACTTTTAGCAGAAATGGTACCAGCTCCTCTTTGTACTTCTGGTAGAATTCAGCTGTGAATCTCTCCGGTTTTGGTTCTAGGCTTTTTTCGTTTGGTTTCCTTTTTTTTCTTTTTTCTTTTTTTTTTTTTTTTTGTGGGGATGGTGGTGACAGGCTATTTGTTACTGCCTCAATTTAAGAACTTGTTATTGGTCTGTTAAGGAATTTAATTTCTCCCTGGTTCAGTCTTGGGAGGGCGTATGTGTCTAGGAATTTATCCATTTTTTCTATATTTTCTAGTTTATGTGTATAGGAGTGTTCATAATATTCTGTGATGGTTATTTGTATTTCTGTGGAGGTCAGTGGTAATATCACCTTTGTTTCTGATTGTGTTTATTTGGATCTTCTCTCTTCTTTATTAGTCTAGCTAGCACTCTATCTTATTATTTTTTTTTTTTTTTACAAAAACCAGTTCCTGGAATTGTTGATATTTTGAATGGTTTTTCCTGTCCCAGTTTCCCTCAGTTCAGCTCTGATTTTGGTTATTTTTTGTCTTCTACTAGCTTTGAGGTTTGTTTGTTCTTGGTTCTCTAGTTCTTTTAGTTGAGATGTTACGTTGTTAAATTGGGATCTTTGTAACTTTTTGATGTGGGCATTTAGTGCCATAAATTTCTCTCTTAACACTGCCTTAGCTGTGTCCCAGAGATTCTGGTATGTGGTATCTTTTTTTCTCATTAGATTCAAACAAGTTGTTGATTTCTGCCTTAATCTCATTATTTACTTAAAAGTGATTCAGAAGCAGGCTATTTAATTTCCACATTATTGTATGATTTTGAGTGAATTTATTAGTCCTGATTTTTAATTTGATTGTGCTCTGACCCAAGAGATTGTTATGATTTCAATTCTTTTGCATTTGCTGAGTGTTTCATTTCTGACTATGTGATTGGTTTTAGAGTTTGTGCCCTGTGGTGATGAGAAGAATATGTATGTATTAGTCAGGGTTCCCCAGAGGGACAGGAATAATTGGATAGATGTATATATAAAGTGGACTTTATTAAAAAGTATGTACTCATACGATCACAAAGTGAAGTCCCACAATAGGCTGTCTACAAGCTGAAGAGCAAGGAAGCCAGTCCAAATCACAAAACCTCAAAAGTAGGGACACTGACAGTATAGCCTTCAGTCTGTGGTCAAAGGCCCAAGAGCCCCTGGCAAACTTTGTAAGCCCAAAAATCCAAAAGCTGAAGAACTTGGAGTCTGATGTTCAAGGGCAAGAAGCATCCAGCACAGCCAGTCTAGTTCCTTCCATGTTCCTCTGCCTCCTTTTATCCTAGGTGTGCTGGAAGCTGATTAGGTAGTACACACCCAGATTGAGGGTGTCAATCCTCTCTCAGTCCATTGACTCAAATGTTAATCTCCTTTGGCAATACTCTCACAGACACACCCAGGAGCAATACTTTGCCTCCTTCAGCCCAGTCAAGTTGACACTCAGTATTAACCATTGCAGCATATTCTGTTGTTTTGGGGTGAAGAGTTCTGTGTATATCTGTTAGGCCCATTTGATCCAGTACTCAGTTCAGGTCTTGAATATCTGTGTTAATTTTCTGTCTCCATCATCTGTTTAATATTTTCAATGGGGTGTTAAAGTCTCCCACTATTATTGTGTAGGAGTCTAAGTCTCTTTGAATGTCTCTAAGAACTTGTTTTTTGAATTTGGGTTCTCCTGTGTTGTATGCTTATATATTTAGGATAGTTAGGTTGAATTGAACCCATTATCAATATGTAATGCCCTTCTTTGTCCTTTTTGATCTTTGTTGGTTTAAAGTCTGTTTTTTCTGAAACTGGGATTGCAACCCTCCATTTTTTACCCTGTTTTCCATTTGCTTGGTAGATTTTTCTCCATCCTTTTATTTTGAGACTATGTGTGCTATTGCATGTGAGATGGGTCTCTTGAAAACAGCATACTAGTGGATCTTGGTTCTTTATCCAGCTTGCCACTCTGGGTCTCTTAATTGGGGCAGTTAGCCTATTTATATTCAAGATTAGTATTGATATTTATGGATTTGATGCTGTCACCATGATGTTAGCTGGTTATTTTGCAGACTTGTTTATGTGGTTGCTTCATGGTGTCACTGGTCTGTGTACTACATGTGTTGTTGTAGTGGCTGGTAACAGTCTTTCCTTTCCATATTTGGTGCTTCTTTCAGGAGCTCTAGTAAAGCAGATCTGGTGACAACAAATTCCTTCAGCTTTTACTTGTCTGCAAAGGATCTTATTTATCCTTCTCTTATGAAGCTTAGTTTGGCTGGACATGAAATTCTGGGTTAGAATTTCTTTTTTAAAAAATGTTGAATATCGGCCCTCAATCTCTTCTGGATTGTAGAGTTTCTGTGGAAATGTCCACTGTTAGCCTCATGGGCTTCCCTTTGCAAGTAACCTGACCTTTCTCTCTAGTTGCCTTTAACATTTTTTCTTTCATTTCAACCTTGGAGAATCTGATAATTATGTGATTTGGGGATGATTTTGTGAAGCATCTGACTGGGCTTCTCTGCATTTCCTAAGTTTGAATGTTGGCATGTCTAGCTAGGTTGGGGAAATTCTCATGGATGATATCCTGAAATATGTTTTCCAAGTTGGTTCCACCCTCCCCATCTATTTCAGGGATATGTAGATTTGTTCTCTTTACATAATACCATATTTTTCAGAGGTTTTTGTTTGTTCCTTTTCATTCTTTATTCTCTCTTTCTTTTTTTTTTTTTTTTTTTCTTTTTTTGAGACAGAGTCTTGCTCTGTTACCCAGGCTGGAGTGTAATGGCACAATCTCGGCTCTGCCTCCCAAGTTCAAGCAATTCTCCTGCCTCAGCCTCCTGAGTAGCTGGATTTACAGGCAGGCACTGCCATGCTCAACTAATTTTTTTGTACCCAAAGTGCTGGGATTACAGGGGTGAGCCACCATGCCTGGTCTCTTTTTCTCTATACTTGTCTGACTGTCTCATTTCAGAAAGCCAGTCTTCAAGCTCTGAGATTGCGTCCTCCACTTGGTCTACTATGCTATTAATATTTGTGATGGCATTATTAAATTCTTGCGGTATGTCTTTCAGCTCTATCATGTTGGTTACATTCTTCTCTGTACTGGCTATTTGTCTCTCAGTTCCTGAATTGTTTTATTATGATTCTTAGCTTCCTTGAATTGGATTTCAGTGTATTCCTGTAGCTCAGTGATCTTCATTCCTATCCATATTCTGAATTCTATGTCTGTCATTTCAGCCATCTTGGCCCAGTTCAGAGCCCTTGCTGGAGAGGTGATGTGGTCATTTGGAGTAAAGAAGGCACTCTGACTTTTTGAGTTGTCAGGGTTCTTGCACTGGTTCTTTCTCATCTTTGTGGGTCTATGTTCCTTCAGTCTTAGAGGTTGCTATCCTTTGGATGTTTTTTTTTTATATTTTTTAAAATCTTATTTGATGACCTTGAGTGTTTGATTGTGGTATAAGGTGAATTTAACTGAGGGACTTCATTTCTAGAAGATTTTAAGGGGTCAATGCTCAGTTCCCAGCTCCTGAGCTGTGTCCTCTAACTCTGGGAGACTTGTGTTGGGCCCCAGCTTTGTTCTCTTGCTCCTCAACATTAGAAATCCACTGTGCTGGGGGGACCAATGTGCCCTCAAACCTCTGGTTACTACACTCTGATGGGTGGTATCAGCCAAAGTGTATTGTAGTGTGGTGTGGTGACCACAGGATTCATCCTCATTCACACCTGCCAGCAGCCATGGTAACAGCAGTGCAGTGGGTTGCACATTTGTCAGCTGCAGCAGGGTGCTCATGGGTTCTGGGGTGCCTGCCTCCCTGCAGCTGTTCATCACAGTGACAGAGGCAATGCAGCTTTGCAGGGCGGGGGACTGTGGCAACTGTGTGCATGATCATGCTGGTGGTGGTGATGGCTTGGGGGTGGGATGCTGTCTCGTGCAGGTCTCTGTGCCTTCTCTGTTTGCTGCAAGCAGGAGTGATTGCTCAGTGCAGGGGAGGATTCACTGTTCTCTGCACCTAGTTTCACTACTGTGGCAGTGTTAATGCAAGATTGGGCCACTGGTGGGGGCAGGGCTGGCTGGCTCTGTGCCCATCAAGTCTCCATCTGCAGTGACATTTGGGGAGGGATGGAGGTGGGCTGCATTTCACTGCAGCAGTAGTAGAGTGGTGTGCACACATACTTGCACAGTGGTTGGACAAGGAAAGCAAAACTTGTCTGCACAGAGATGTGCAACCAAAGCATTATGGGGAGTTGTCATGAATGCAGGGTGGGGTGAGTGGGAAGCTGCAGTGTGGGGAAGAAGCATGCATGTTGGTACATGGCTGTGGGGACTGCACCACTGGCACTTTCCACCTATCAGGCACAGTCTGCCAGTGCAGATGCTATGATACACAACCTCAGGGCACACATGGCTTCCATGCTAGCAGATGTGGTCAGGCTGGGCCCAAGGAGAGACCAGAACACCAAAGAGCACTCAGGTCAAACCAGCCCTGTCTGATGGGCAAGACCACCCTGCAGAGTTCAGGCCTGACATTTCCCTAGGGCTAAAATCTTCTATGGGAGCAAGTCAAGTCTAGAAGGATGGCCATCCCTGGCCATGTACTGCTGCAAATACTGCACCAAATCCTCTGGGCTCCACATCAGCTGACTTGCTCCCCGTATGACTTCTCTAAATAGCTAATTCTGCCAACTTGAGTGCCTGTGGTGATGGAGGAATCTCCTCCTGCTGGGGTTCCAGAGGCCTGTGGTAAAAGTGGGTTGCTCCTTGCCAGTTTGACTCAATCATTCCCCAAAGCTGTTGGGGGGTCAGGAATAAGTCCAGGCGTGCAATAGCCCTGTGTAGGATTCCCAGCTTTCTCCTGCTTCTGCTCAGCTTCTGTGCCTTCCCTCTGGTTGCTCTTGATACCTTCCCTCTGTAGATCTGTTAGGAGTATGCCAGTCATCTTAGTCCCTCCATGGCAGCTGTTCCACCTGGTTATGTCTAGTTGACCATTTTGCCCTCCCTTGTCTCTGGATAAAGGTTTTTATTGAATTTAACTACTTGGTAATTAACATTGGTGGATATTTTATACTATCTTTTTTGAAATTGGCACATTTCAAAAAATTTAGAATGCAGCAGAACTGTCCCTGTCACAAAAGTGTTTTCACTCTGAGTAATAAGTCTATGTATCATATTGATTTGTGAAATAGGTCTTCCTAATATATAGTCACACTGAATACAATGTACATATAAAACAGAACAGAAATTCAAGTTTTCAAAGGGAATTTCATTCAGAAATGTTTAATGGATTTTATGATACAATGGAAGAGAGTGTAATAATATAAATGCATTAAATATTTAAGTCTGCCATTTTAAAACTCAATAGGCATACCTACTTATTCTTCTATTCATTGATCAATTAAGCAAATATTTAATGAGCATCTCCTAAATGCCAGGTATCAAATTAAATGAATAAAAACACTATCAGGAAGCCAATAAGAAAGGACTACATGTAATTATTACTTGATCCCAAAACTTGGGAGGGCCGGAACATGGTTCTTTGAGGTCAAGAACAAAAAAACCTTGATGTCACAGGACTAGGATTGGGGTAGGGACATGTATGAATTTGAATTGGCAGTGGTCTGGGGCAGACAATTGCAGAACCTTGCAGGCCATGTTAAGGATTGTGGCCTTTGCCTAACAGCTTCAGAAAGGTCTTACATGGTTTTATATGGATGGAGATATAATCTTACGTTCATTTAGCAGAACAAATAAGAGGGATCTAAGAAGACTTTTCTTAGAATCAGTTACTAGTTTATTTTTGTGGTCCAGGTGAGTGATAAGGAAAAGGTATCTTGGACCAGTGTTGTGGTCTTGGAGATGGAGAGGGAAAAAAGAGATGTCCAGGAAGAAAATCAAGAGGACTTGGTAACAGAGTCTTGGGAAGGAGAAAGATGTCCAGGATCACTTGTAGGTTTCTGCCTTAATGATTCTGATTTACACTATCAAGAAGGGTTTGCATGTTCATATGGGGAGACAGATGATCAGCCTCACTTTATCCTGCATAGGTTTTGCGGCTCAGTGAATTATTAGCATAAATTCATAGGTCATTGCTCAATATTAACAAAACCCGCGTCATAAGTTTTACTTGACCCCTAAACAATTTAGTTAACTTTACTGTCTTGCTTGACCACAAAGTCTATTCCTCATTACCACTTTCTTGAAAAGCGTGTTGATCACAAATGACCTCGGGAGGAAGCACGAAGCTGTTTCATTACAAATGTGTCTTTAAAAACAACTGAAAGTGTTTGTTCTACTGATACAGACAATGAGTTCCTTCAGAAAACTCTCAGTGCAGAAGGAATTAGTGCATCCTGACTAGCCTAAGGTGAGAGGGGTGGCAGGTGAATGTATGTTATAGATTTGTCTCTCTGAGCCTACAAACCCTTAATAAAGTATCTCAGGTGAGAGGTAATATTGGAACTCAGTAATAAAACCAGAAAAAGGGAGGAAAAATCTGGGTCATGAGATGTTCATGGGGATTAGAAAATGGCTTGGTTGACTGTCCTCCAGGGGTAAAACCCATTAGTAGAAAGCAGCCTGTTCTTTGATCCTGTGTGAGCCCTTGTAATTACTGAGGAAACCATCATTCTCAGGACTTACATCAGGACTTTAAGCTTAGTGATGGATATGGTTTGGATCTGTGTCCCCATGCACATCTCATGTCAAATTGTAATCCCCAGTGTTGGAGGTGGGGCTGTGTGGGAGGTAACTGGATCATGGGGGCAGAGTTACCGTCAGTGCTGCTCTTGTGATAGTGAGTGAGTGCCTATGAGATCTAGTTGTTGAGAAATGTGTAGCACCTCCACTGTGTAGCATCTCCACAGAAATGTGTAGCACCTCTCTTTCTCTTGCTCTGGCCATGTAAGATACTATCTGCTTCCCCTTTGTCTTCTGCCTTGATTGTAAGTTTCAGAATCTGTACAGCCTGCAGAACTGTGAGCCAATGAAGCCTCTTTTGTTTATAAATTGTCCAGTTTCAGGTGTTTCTTTATAGCAGTGTGAGAATGGGCTAATACGGTGATGGAAAGAACCAACTTCATCCTGCTCACACTCAAATCCCCAAAGCACAGCCACGTGCCTGACTTATGGTTGATGTGTAATAAATATTTTATGAGTGATTGAATGAAAGTGTTCCCAACCACAGTACCCAAGAGAAAGTAGACCTTAGTCATTGATTACTGCCTGTGCTCTTACCTGCTGAGGAGCAGCTACAAATTTAACTAGCAAGCCATATTATAGAAGCCAGAGACAGTTTGGGCAGTCTTTTTCTAAAGCTCTAGGGACCCTACCGGCATCAAGGTATAAAGATAATAGCCTAGACACACAGATAAAGGGCTAGAAAGGACCTAGACTAGCTATCAGGATATAGACTAGGTAGTCAATAGAGGCATGTCTTTCCAAACATAAAAAAAAATACGACTCTTGGGTTGACTGTTTTCAGAATTTCAAGGCTGAATGTGGTGTCTCATATCTGTAATCCCAGCACTTTGGGAGGCTGAGGTGGATCTAGAAGTTCGAGGCAAGCCTCAGCAACATAGTGAGACCTTGTCTCTGCAAAAAATGAAAAACTAGCCTGGTATGGTGGTACATGCCTCTAGTCACAGCTACTAGGGAGACTGAGTTGAAAGGATGGCTTGAGCCTGGTAGATCAAGGCTGCAGTGAATCGTGATTGTTTGTGCCACTGCACTCAGCCTGGGCAAGAGTGAGACCCTGTCTCAAGAAAACAACAACAACAAAATTTCAAAATATAATAGTTTCTTTTTCTAGAAATAAATGTCCAAAGAAAACATACAAATAAGGTTATAAAAGTCATATAAAACCCAACTTCTCAGAGACAATCATTGCAAATATCTTGGCGAATACTCTTCTAGATATCTTTCCATATGTATATACACAGAGATACATTCATACAATTTTACTAAAAAAAGAATCATACCAGTATGCTGTTTTTTTCTGAAAGCTGCTTTTGTCAACATCATCAATTTTTTAATGGTAATAATTAGAGATAAATATCATGATTTTAAATTACTGCAAAGTTACCCATCTCCTGTATATCGTTATTTATTTACTGATTCCCTAATGATAGATAACTAATTTGTTTCTTAGTATTTGGTTTTATAAACAACATACCAGTGAACATAACAATGGTAATTCGTCCATCATTTTACATTTAACAAAAGTTAAAACTTAACTCAGACAAATAAAGACTAAATCCATGTCAAATATTTATTTAACTCAATTATGAAAAAAAATCAGGATAGTAAAGCTGGTTCATTAGGCATTTGCACAACACATATTTACATATTTAGAAAGAAAGGGCATGCTTAAGTTTGCTAAGTTAGAAACACCATTTCAGTGCAACACAACTATAATTTTGAGTTCAATCTTATCTACTAGACAAAAATCATTTGTGCCTCTACCAGACAGGAATCTACAAATTAACATGTAACTTAAGAATGTCTGGATTGTAACAATAATACCTTCTATATCAAAATAGACCCGTTATCTTAGAGAATCAAGTAATCTTGGGTAACACCTATTAGATGTTGCTCTAGTATAAGATTGTAAGGGCTTGACTTTTTTTCCGTGTATTTCCAAGTTTTATATAATATTTCTTAGGACATATGTGTTGTCTAACTTGATTCCATTTTGAAAGATGTGGATTTTGAAATATGAGAAAGATGAGATTAGGCAGACCAAGTAGACAGGGGTGAGAAAGGCTGAAGGTACCTAGAAGGGTGACAGAGATTTCCTCAGGCAATCTGTGAAGAAGGATTTGATTAACTTCACTGTGAATTAATTAATCTTTGATTACCAACTAAATTGTAAGTTTCTCAAGGGTGGGGACTATGTCTTAATTTCTCCTGTTTTCTTCAGAGCACTTACATGGGCTCAGTAGAGAGAAGCAAATTCAAAGCTATCTCTGAATATGCATTTTAATGGAGATGAGTGAAGAGTTTCCTTCTATACAAATTTATAAAATAAAGTTTAAGTGGCTTTTGGGCATTACTGGAATGGTGGAAGAGAAAAAACTCTTTTTAGAATGTCTTAGTCCTAAAAGACTGATTGTTCTGGCAAGTAAGGGATTAAATGATGGACTCTGACATCACAAGAGGTAAGTCCTACTTTGCTACTGGCTTCATCATCAATTCTTAACCTGGACTTTTCCCCAGTTCCGGGGCTGGAATATGGAGGCCAGTTGTCAGCTTTCAACCTTTGAGTTTCTCCTTCAAATTTTGGCTTAAGTTTGGTTTCCAAAACAGTCTCTACCCAGACAGTTGGAAGGAATTAAGATGGTTGTTTTGAATTGCCAAGCTCCCTTTACTAGAACAAGAAGAGTTTCTACGTGATGGCAGTTTTTCACTTCCCAGCTTGATCTTATTAACTCTGATCTCTGGTGATGTCTGGTACATCATTGCACGTCTATTGATAGTATTCCTTCTACTGTGTTAAACAGGATGAGTTTTTTCTTAGTGCTTTTGATTTGTCCAATTGGATGAATATTAATAAGGAAGTTTTTTGATTTTAAGAACATTAGTGTTGCTCATTTCAGTGCTTTTCTTTTTGAGTTAAGCCATTTAGAAAATGAATCAGTGAATGCGGCTGGGGACTGAGGTAGAAGATTCCAGCTCAATTGTCTGCCTCTGTCTCCTGCTGAAGGCTTCAGCAGAGAGTTTACAGAAAGTTTTCAATAGGTACAACAGTATCTTTGCTTAGAGGCAGTGATAGCATCATTGGTTTTCTTTTAACATTAAACATTTTATTGGATAATTTTCACATCCCTTAAGGAGGATGTGTGACTCCTTTTAAAATAAAGTAAGAAAAAAAATCACATGATGAAATTGACTTGCCTCATAGAGCCATTCTCCCTGAAACCACTTTGAAGAAGAGTAAATGCTTTAAAGTTTATTATAGGGATTTATTAAAAAGGAAAACATGCTTTCTGGGTATGCCTTGGATGTCAATATAGACTCAGGCCAATCTGCAATTCTAATTCTAGCCACAGTAGAAAAGCCCATCTAGGCAGGCCACCGTGTGGGAGGATCAATGAGCAAGGGAAATGTCCTGTTTTGGACTGACCAAGACAGGAAACTGTGCTTAGATATTTTAGTACTACAAATAGAGAAGTGATATAATATTAAGGATCAAAGAATGTGGCGGTTTGGGTCAAGCCATATGACTTTGGGAAAATAAAATCTCAGAACCTCAGTGTTCTATAGTAAAAAATAAGAATGAGGATTGTGTGATCTCAGAGGAAAAAAATTGAGTTGCCTTTGTGATGTGATTTAAGAGTCCTAGAAAACCTCCTGGTTCCGAGTCCCTCTCCGCACTACTGTATGGACTTCTAATATTAATAATTCATTTCCTGGAAATCCACTGCCCTCTCCTCCCTCTCTTGTAAATTTGAATACTCTGAAAAGGGTATAGAATGCAGTTGTTTTCCCTCAATCTCAACAGCCTTATCAGTTCATTTATGCAAAAGGGGGAAAAAAACTTTTCAACAAAGGAAATTTGGGTATCCTGGGGTGGGTTTGGGGTGGGTGTGAAATCTGCAATAATGCAAAAGTGATGGGAGAGGAGCACAGAAGTCAACATTTTTATACTTTACAATTTTGTATGAGTTTAAGAGGCATGCCCTGTCTGAAAGCATGTGTGTCTTTTAAAATATACTTTGGAATTATCCCATTTCCCCTGCTCTTATGTACTCAGATTTTCCCTCCCATTGCTTCTGTTTAGTTTTCTAACAGTATTGTTTAACTTTGTAGAGTACTTAAAATGCTGAATTTTGCTCTCAAAGACACATTATAAAATAAAGCCACAGGATATTGCATTATAAGTGAAAATGATAGGGAACCACTCAGATTAAATCTGTAATGTACTCAAGTTAGAGTCATGGGAGTTTTCGGATGCACTGTGCAAAGTGGAAGATGTGCTATTAAATCTGCCTCCATAAGGTAATATTCCCAGGTAACTTGCAATAAGAATCTCCACTCCTGCTATCAGATCACAGGGCAGAGCCAAGACCTGCTGAAAAATATGCAGTCCTCTGGCTGCTATTATATCGCACACTTGACGGGAGATAGAAAGATGTTTCCAGAGAAATGTTATTAGAAATAAACTCAGGATGAGAAAAATAATGGAAATAGCATTTTTTTCTGGCAAGTACTTTATTAATGTTTAATATTTTCAGTGTTAGCATAACAGCTGTATTCCAATTGGAAAGACAACCAGGGAATTTGTTTAATGAAACGCAGAAAAGTCAAACCACCTCACAAGCTTATTTGTTACTCATAAAAATGATGACAAAATCGTGTGTATGCAAAAGTGTTTGGAACAATGAATAATTATGTCCATGAAGAAATGGAATCACTTATCTCAAAATTTACCAGTAAATGTTAAGACATTAGAGCTAGGCATTTTTTGTTTGCTTCTTTTCTTGCTTGCTTGTGTGTTTTGCTGTTTTTTGCCTTGTATTTTGAAAACTTTAATATTTCTAAATGTTCAGTGGCGAAAGAACATTTGGAACATTGACTTTTGTTTCCTTTGAGGGCAGTCATGTTTGTGAGGGAAGAGGTAAAGAAAAAAAGGAGATAGAGGAGAAAAAGGGAGACAGACAATCTGGAATTATCCTACTTTTACTGATACTAGCAGTTTTCCAAAAACTCACATCTATGCTGACCACCCTGCTCACAATCTTTTGTTTATTCTGGAGATGAGCAAGCCTAATACAGTATTAAAATATCACAGGTATATGCTTATTGGCTTCCCTTCAGTATAGTTCAACTTAGTTTCGTTCATCAGTTGAGTGCTCAATCTTTGCCACGTATGGGGGAATTAAAAAATGAATAGGAGAAGGTGTCTGTGAAGAGTGGGTGGATCAGACACATACACAGAGAACTGCAATGTAAGGTACCAAGTACATGGGGCCAGAGAAAGCAGGCAAGTCAATTCTGCCTGAAAGGGAGGGAGAAGGCTTTGTGGAGGAGGTCACAGCAGACTTACATTTATTTATTTATGATTTATTATTTACAGATTTATTGGTTTATTTAGAGATGAGGTCTGACTCTTGCCCAGGTTGGAGTGCAGTAGCATGATCATAGCTCACTGAAGCCCTGAACTCCGGGGCTCAAGCAGTCCTCCCACCTTAGCCTCTTAATAGCTGGCATTACAGATGCATGCCACTACGCCCAGCAAGAGTTATGTTTTGAAAGGTAAGGAAGCATGACATGATGAAACAAATCCAATTATGTAAACACCTAGAGGTGAACAGAACTTGCTAATATTGCAGAAGGGCTGTCCTGGGGTGAGTGACACAGAGCAGGATCCTGACTCCATAGCAGTGCTGAGTGCACAGTTAGACTTGAATCTTGACTGTGACTATAGCATTGGTTCCATCAGCAGCAAATACGAATTTTTTTCCCCCCAGGAAAAGTGCTTGTCAATAAAGCAGATAAAACTATTCTAATGCAGGTGGACCAAGAGATACAAAAACAAAATGTAACCAATTGACTGAGAGAAGAGGAAAAATATAAACAATGTAGGAACGTGTAGTATTATTGGAATAGAAGTTTACAGGGTTTTTTTAAGTATGTAAGCAATCGTTGAGTACTTACTGCATACCTATATGGTACCTGTGCCTGGGTGGGGCACTGTGAGGGCCACAAATGAAAAAGTTCTGTCTCCTGTCCTTCGGGAGTTACGTGGTTAAACTACAAAGTGCCTGGTGGGAGAGGAGTACACATTATAAGAAAGGATCTATCAGTCTGCTTTTAATAGGTTCCACAACTCAACGAAGTTATACTTAGCAATCTTTTCAACTGGCCCTGGCTACAACGAAGTTCTTCCCCATCTTTTCTTTCTGAGTGTCCTAAGGAACACCTTTCTCAACAGAAGACAAGAGAAAGTATTTTTTAAAAGCTAAATTCCTCATATAAAAACACATGATTTAAAACAAATATGTTTAGTTTCCATACCACACTCTTCTTCCCTGTCCCAACTGGATAGGAAGCTTTGTGGAAGCAGGAATTTTGTCTATACTGTTTGCCACTGACTACATGAATTTTAAATTTGTTTGTTTTTCTCAAAGCCCACCAGTTCATATACTAATACTTTACTATCAAAATTTTTATCGTTGCCCATATAATTGATGAAGCATGTCTTGTTGCTTTTTTATTATTTATGCTTCTTAGTGTGAGCACCTTTAATTATAGAGCAATCTTCCTATGTGTCTGTTAAAAATTATCTATATTATTATCCTGTGTGTCTTTATAAAGTCGGCATATAGGGCATTCATTCTTCAGTCAGCTCTGTGCCTGGAGGGGATACTGTTGAATACTATCTCATTGACATGAGATCAATCCAACCATAGATGCTTAGAAGCCATAGAAGCATAGATACTTCTCATCACCCTACACAATTCTGCTGCTTTAATTTCTCTGTCTCATTTTTGAGTGCTAGGGCTGCTTTCTAGACACATGTGTCTGCTCTTCTGCCAGCTTCTCCATACTACTGGGCCACTTCTTTCTTCTTCTCACCTTAGAAGGGGTAAAGGGAGAGAAGTGAAAGGAGGGTCTTAGACTCTTACTTCTGCATTTCCCCTAGTCTAACAGCTTGAGAGACTGTTTAGCCGCCATGAGGAAGCTTTATCCAGCAAGGTCTAGCCCTTCTTGACACTAAAGTCTAGGGACAGATGAATGCAGGTGATTTCACCGAGATGCAGGACACCTGACCAAGCTGATATATTCCAACACCAGAAAGCTGCCTGTACCTCCGTATCACCCAGACTTCCAATACCGGAGCAATCCTTCCTCACTGACCCTCACACTGCTCAAGCCACTGTCCTCTGAGCTTTGAAGGGCACATGAAGATTACTTGAATGGCTTTAATCATGCTGCTTCTTCTGCTCCATATGCAAGCCTTCTTTAGCAAGATAGGCAGCTCTTCTAGAACTAGAATACAAAATGTCTTCTGAAAACCCTGAGATATCCTAGACTCCTAGTTGTATATTCAGAGAAACAACCATGTAAGAAAGCATAAAACGAGTCCAAGATTGCATGAGCTCATGCTTCTTTTGCAATTAATAATAATAGTGATGATAAAGAATAAGTAACTTGCTGAGATCTAAGTGCTAGCAGGTGTGCCATTGTTATTATAGACACTACTTCCTTTAATGCTTCCAGTGACCTCATGTATTAATATTATTTTTGTAAGGAAAGTAAGACTTAAAATAGAGAACTAGAACCCAAATCCCTCTGAATCTAAAGCAATACATTTTCACCTCAAAAACAAAATAGGTCCAAACATTTCCCCCAACCATCGCCTGGTAAAATTCATCCACTAGAACTTCAGAGGTGCCTTAGTTTCATCTGTCATTTTCATCTCTGAAAAGGACTCACCAAATTATTACCAGAGACAACTTGACCAGCAAACCAAGTGGCATGGACTGGAAGTTAGGGAAGGTGTTCTTTAGGAAAAGGGACTTGAGCTGTACCTGGGTGTGGAAGAGAGATTAGGATTTGTGTGGAAAATAGGAGACAGGAAAGTGTTTCTAATGGAAGTAGAAGAAAGCATAGATTTAGGGAGATAAGGATGAGTGAGAACAAAGAAGACATGTCATTTTTTAAGATTTTTTTTTCTCTTGCATCTTGCAGTGATAAAAAAAAAATATTTAGAGCCATCCTGGAATGAGTATAAAGATAAGTGATTCATGTCTCATTCACTTAAAAACAAAGAAAACAGTTCTAATGGAAAGTCAAAAACGAAGCATCAGTAGGAAGAAGAGTTAAAAAAAAAGTGCAATTTTCTTCTGTGAAGCCTCTGATCTACTTAAAAAGTAGCTCTTTTAATTATTTCCTTTAGGCAAAAATACCCAATTAGGTAAAATCATGAATTGGTCAATGTTTGAAAATACTTTGAAGAGGAAGAAAACAATAGCTCACCAATGAATGACATTATTATTTCTATTTCCCCATATTTTGTTTTGCAACTAGAAATTCAAGAATTAATTCATGTCACCAGTTGGAAATTTCATCTCCAGTAAAAATTATTTAAGGGGAAACGAAGAATCCATTTGAAGTAGCCTCATCATTTGTGTTCACTTTTTGAATTAGCCTGTATATATTTACAGTCTCTTTGGATGATTAGTGACTAATATGTAAAAAATAGCTAAACAATGATGTTTCTTCAGAAAAGAACATTAAGGAGTTTTGTGAGACAAAAAGACACAAATGTCACTGGACGATGACTTATGTCTTAGTGAATACCTGTACTATAGATAAGATCTGATCTGAAGTCTTTCTGTCTCTCTTTAATTCTGGGTGAAGTGTGACAGAAAAGGGCACATTTTTGTAGCCATTTATGGAGAGGCATCCAGGAAAAAAGTGTCATCTAGAGGAAAGATGGAATTTTAGCTGTTTAGCCTAGAAAATGTAAGACAGATGAAGACAGACCTCATAGCCATCATCCAACCTTTGACGAATTATTATGTTAGTGAGAGTCAGATGTATGGTTTTGAAAACTGAAGGTTGGAAGTTACTGAAGAATTTCCTGACAATTAGAGCTGTCCAACAGTGGAACTGCTGCTTGATGAAGTAGGATGTTCCTCTTCGATGAAGTGTTCAGATACAGGCTGGAAGACCATCTGGCAGGCTGTCATTTGCTGGGTCTGTCTCCACCACCAATCACAGTGTGTGGAAGGGGGAGGGCTGCATACTTCACTCTAACTGCAAGCTCTCAAATGTTGCATTTGAAATGAGACTTCATCTAGGAGGGGGATGATGAGGTCTTGATACAATGAACTCTCACAGTTTCTTTTCATCACTAAGATTTTTTGCTTTCCAAGGATATTGGGAAAGGATAAAATCAAAGACTTCTAAAAGAAATTTCAAAATCTTTGGAAAATAATTTAGTAGAGAGAAAATAATTATCGCACCTTAATTTTCAGAGACACAATACTTCTAGGAACACATAAAGCTGGTTAACATTGTCTTTGTTTTTTTTTTTTGAGTTGAGTTTCTCTCTCTCTCTCTCTCTCTCCCCCAATTTTACCTTTTGTCACACCCATAGATTCCTTCCTAAAGTCCATCCCACCAGGTCTGTTCAATAACCAGATGACTCCAAATTGTACTTTCCTTAATTGTGTCTAAAATTCTAAAGATAGAACCCCAAGATTTTAATTAATGGTTATTAAATTAAACATGAATCTAGGTACCGCTGTGAAGGAACAGTGCCTGTAGTCCTTACAATTAGTAAATTGTGTTTAATCTTTCAGGATTTTTTTTTTTTTTTCTTAAAAAGAGGACCTAGGCTGGGCTTGGTGGCTCATGCCTGTAATCCCAGCACTTTGGGAAGCCGAGGTGGGCGGATCACAAGGTTACCAGATAGAGACCATCCTGGCTAACACGGTGAAACCCCATCTCTACTAAAAATACAAAAAAAAAAAAAAAAATAGCTGGGTGTGGTGGCACGTGCCTGTAGTCCCAGCTACTTGGGAGGCTGAGGCAGGAGAATCACTTTAACCCCAGAGGCAGAGGTTGCAGTGAGCCGAGATCGTGCCACTGCATTCCAGCTTGGCCAACGGGGCAAGACTCCGTCAAAAAAAAAAAAAAAAAAAATACAGACAAACCATTAGGCTAGTCTGCCATAAGAAGGAATAAAATAATGTATTTTGCAGCTACTTGGATGGATCTTGGAACTGGAGGCCATTATTCTAAGTGAAGTAACTCAGGAATGAAAATCCAAATATTATATGTTCTCACTTATAACTGGGAGCTAAGCTATAAGGATGTGAAGGCATACGAATAATGTAATGGACTTTGGGGACTTGGGGGAAAGGGTGGGAGGGGGATGAGGGATATAAGACTACATACTGGGTACAGTGTACACTACTTGGGTGACAGATACACCAAAATTCCAGAAATCACTACTAAATAACTTACCTATGTAACAAAAAACCACGTGTACCCCCCAAAATATTGAAATATAAAATAAGAAGTAACTTTTTTAAAAAGAGGATCCAGTAGGAAAAAATATGTTTCTATTGATAGAGGGCACAGGGCTGAAATTTTGAGAGGCGGAAGCTTCCTGGCACTTCTTGCTTACTCAGGTTTCCGTGGATCCCAGGCCACACCGTGGCATCCCTCACAACCTCACACAGCAACCTCACCTCTGCCACATGGGTACATGGGCACGCACAAACACAAGCACACATAAAACAAAGCTTCTGGACACCATACTCTCAATGCCTACTGAGCCCCTAGTTTGATAAAGTAAATCGATATATTTGCATAATGGTTCCCTGTGTAAGTCTATGGCCATTCCACCTTCCCTGTGTAAGTCTATGGCCATACCACCTTCCCTGTGTAAGTCTATGGCCATACCACCTTCCCTATGTAAGTCTATGGCCATTCCACCTTCAGTGCACTTGATCTCATTTGATTTTGGAAGCTAGAATCAGGCCTAGTTAGTACTTGAATGGGAGATTAAAATAGTCAAATAAATACCATGTGGAGACAGCCTCTAATGAACTTGCATTCTTATTTTATAAAAATAAGCCACCATGACTTTTCATTATG
This sequence comes from Papio anubis, assembly GCF_008728515.1. Classification (NCBI taxonomy): domain Eukaryota; kingdom Metazoa; phylum Chordata; class Mammalia; order Primates; family Cercopithecidae; genus Papio; species Papio anubis. The sequence goes on from NC_044994.1 coordinate 34,254,064, forward strand.
TTTCTTCTTTATCCAATTTAAAGATTTGATGTGAAATCTTAATACAATTTGACAGCTCTAACTTTTTAATCAAAATTGGTAACAAACAATAAGTGTTTGTAGAGTTTTATGTATTGTATTTATTAGGTGAAGGAAAAGGACACTTTTGGGTACAGGCCACAATTCTACTCTCTTAAGATTTTTAGTATACTGATGTAGGTGGTGCTATATTTTATGGAATATGAAATAATCATATTTTATTAAAATGTTTGTCAAAAATTAATCATTCCCCCCCCCCCCCAAAAAAAAAAAAAAACCCTGGCAGAGTGAACTGTAAATCCTATCAACCTAGTGCCTTATGGTAGTAATACTTCACTGGGTAAATTTCCACTACTCTTCGTCAAGATGAATAGTAAATTCAGCAAGTTTGGTTTTTAACAAGGTTTTTGGAAATGCAGGCCTTTGCTTGTAAAAAGATAGTCACAACAAGGCAGGATTAAGTGCCCTTAGGTGTGCAGACAATAAGAACCTAGAAGGACATTGATGGAGTACATTAATAAGAATAAGAATAAAGTCCCCTGAGGACTTTATGCCCCAAAAGACATTGGACAGTCAGTAAAGAATCCAAGTCATTCCAGTGGCATAAGGAAAGAGAAGAGACATTGAATGTGTACATGAGTTGGGAGAACATTAGGAGACTAGCCTGGCCAGAGTAATGTTTGCAGGTTGGTGGAGCTCTTGTCTGGCCTGAACCATTTTCTATGTTCAAGAGGCTGTGTCCTGTGTGATAGCACTACCCATCTGTCTCTAGACTCCTCTGTCCCATGCTAATCCTGAATACCACTCCTAATCTTGAATATTTATACATAGATGAGATTTGATTAAAATAACCTAGGGAAACCTCAAAGGAGCGATACAGTCACAAAAGAGCTATCACATCAGGGGTTATGTGAAGGGGAAGAGGGAAAGGGAGTGTTCTTGCTAACCCCTGGCTTGCGGGAGTGTTTCTGATGATGGTGCAGCTATGTTTGAGCCTTGACTCACTGCATATTCAGAGCACTTCACTTAGGATGCAACGTCTGTGTCCTTTTTACCTGAAATACTGCAACCCACCCAACCATAACACTAATAGCTGTGAAATATGGTGACAACATCAGAGTGATTCCTGCATCATACCACAGGCAAGTTAACCTTAAGCATGGGGGGCAAAGGTTTCTGCCCACAGAATAGGAATAGTTGAAAGGCCAGATTAAGCCATAAACATTGAACATTTCTGTCACAAGAAACCAGGATGATCTCTTGCAGCTTCCTATTCTACCTGAGGTGCCATGGTTGGTATTAAACAATATGAGATTAGGCTCTTGTCAGGGAAACTAATGAATTTTAGATTGATTTCTGTCTTCTGCAATGCTAGCGACATTTTTGACAGCTGTGATTTATAAGACCTTCCTAGGGTCTATTCATGAAAGGAGTTGTTTATTTTGGTTGATGGGAAAGCTTCTAATGTTCCCAGTGGGACATGCTGAGGGCCAAGACGATGGCCATCTTGAAGGGGCTTTCTGACTATCTAGGGCAGGCCTCTTATAAATTTGTAATTAAGCGCTCAGAGAACTAATGAGGGCAGGTTGGCTTGGAAATTGTTTTGATGACATTTGACCAGTGAAATGCTCGTGGAAAATATATGTCTGCTGTTCAGATACAGAGCCGTAAGGGTAAAAATTCTACATTGTGTGTCATTTTATTTGCTTTTTTCTTTTTTTTGAAATGCCATAGTTAGTATTTGCAGCGTGCAGCAGGAATTTTAGTTCCTCAAAGTGGTGGTGGAGAAACAATGTAATTCAAAGATTTAAACTCGGCTCTTTTTTTTTTTTTTTTTTTTTTTTAAGACTTCTGTAAAGCTCATTGTAGAATATTTTTCTATCAGCAATAATTTGAAAATTTGCAAGTGTAATGGGTATTGTGGTGGACCTCCCAGAATTACCTTCAGGACCAAGACACTCATTTCTATAAACAGGTCCTGGGAATGATAACTCTTGCTAGCTCACAGATAGGTCTCTTTCTCAAAATTGCCCTCTGCTGAAGAGAACTGACTTGGCAAATATTATATTCCCCTCTATGTGAGTTTGCATTCAATGACTGGTCGAGACTAGGTCAAAAGGCTCCTTTTCTCTCTTCAGGATTTTTCTCTTGGATCATTCCAACACCAAGCTCCCTATAGGGTCAGCTGGAGCCTCTATTGCAAGTATATCATGGAGCAACTGCTTTCTCTCCCCAACCTTTTTTTTCTCTCGCTCCTTCATGGATGTTGTTTTTAAGAACACTTGTCAATCAACTTCCATAATGCAAATCTCAAAGTAGAATTTGTTTCCCAGGGAACCCAGCCTGCAACCAGGAGGTAAGGTTGAGAGAGGTGGCCATGATTAAGGAAAAGTGAGCAGGGGCTGACCACAAATAGGATTTCAGGGATGCGAAAGGAGAACATTCAGGATGTATCAGAGCTTCCAAAGCTGGAGACCTTGGAGGATGAGAGGAACCCTACTTTTGTTGCCTTTTGAGGCTTATAGCTCAAGCAGGTTACAGGAAAAAACAGCCCCATATCACCTTTCCCAGAGGAGAAATATGGAACACCTGACATTTCAGAGGTAGAGTGTGCCTGTGATATAAAACAGAGAAGAGAATGAGGTCACGGTTGATAATAAGGGAAGAAGCAGAATACACACAACCAATCTTATATATCAAATCTTTTGATAATATTTCTGAACAGTGGAGAAAGTTGGAAGATAGAATGTATGATTAGGGTAGGATCACTTAAAAAATATACAGCATCTACCAGGACGTATACATGACAAGAAAAAATATGACATGCTCCGAAGTCACCAAAACCAACCGTGATGGTTAATACTGAGTGTCTACTTGATTGGATTGAAGGATACAAAGTATTGATCCTGGGTTTGTCTGTGAGGGTGTTGTCGAAGGAGAATAACATGTAAGTCAATGGATGGGAAAGGCAGACCCACCCTTAGTCTGGGTGGACACCATCTAATCAGCTGCCAGCATGGCGAGAATATAAGCAGATAGAAAAATGTGAAAGGAGAAGACCGGTCCAGCCTCCCAGCCTACATCTTTCTCCCATGCTGGATGCTTCCTGCCCTAGAACATTGGACTCCAAGTTCTTCAGTTTTGGAGCTCGGACTGGCTCTCCTTGCTCTTAAGTCTGCAGATGGCCTATTGTGTAACCTTATGAATGTGTGAATTAGTACTTAATAAACTCCCCTTTATATATATATATATATGCGTGCGCGCGCACACACACAGACACACACACACACACATTCCATCAGTTCTGTCCCTCTAGAGAACCCTGACTAATACACCAGGAATAAAATTAACAGTTTGACTGCATGCATTTTTATATGTATTCTGGCAGTGATCACCAACTAGTGCAGGCAATGGAAGATCTCATGAACCAGGAGCCAGCCTTCTTTAAGACCAAAGGGACATTTTTCATGTCTTTTGTATACATTAAAGAAGTGGCAATTTGTATTAGGACACTTCTGCCCTAGGAATTCCTGGAAATTCCACATTTGTTACCTTTTTTCCTCTAAATATGATAGGTCTTGATTTTATTTTTTCTATCTGTCTGAGCTTAGCATAATGTAGCTATTTTATTTTCATTTCTCTTTCTCCCTGTAATATTAAAAAGATCATAATTACAAGATGTCAACAAAATTTCAGCAGCAGGAAAAATCTCAGGAGTATAGAACAATAATCTGTTGAAGTGCCTTCTCCCAAAGCAAGTAGCCAAAAAAAAAAAAAAATAGTGGCTATCATTTATTTAATAGTTGGAAAGTAATTTTCTTTATCACAAAGTGTTGGACTTTCATTTGTAAAGGGATAGGGAGTACATATGTTTATCCAGGCTAGGTCTCACAGATAAACCAACTAGGGTAACCGCTGGTGGGTATGTTGAAGGCCTCTGAAGAGGTTCCTTGTCTGTCAAGTCAGAAGTTAAGCAACCTCCATGAGTTAGAATAATAAGACCCAGACTTCTCTCCTTCTGACGTGTCTGATGGGAATCCACAGTAGGATGAACTTGCTTTTGTCACTAAGTGGCTCCCTGGAACACTCTGGTAAGTAACTTTTTCATTGAGGCAGTCAGGAACAGCAAGGTTTTAATGAGCAACTTGGCCAAGGCTTCTCAAACTGTAATGTACATATGAATCATGTGAGGGGCTTGTTATAATGTAGGCTCTGATGAGGTCAGCCTGAGTCTGAGAGCCTGTAGTTCTAACAAGTTCCTGGGAGATACCAATGCTGCTGGTCCACAAGCAATACTTTGCTAGGCCACAAGCAAAATAAGTGAGTAAGCAATAAAGGGCTGCTTGTTCTGTGACAGACATCTTAGAAATAATTGGCTCACTTTGTCATATTTCAGTAGGTTGGTTTATTAGATTACTCAGCTGTAATCTAAGGATGATGTGTAATCATAATCTAAGGATATAATGTGTAATCTCAGGACAATGTGTAATGTAAGGACAATGGTGGAGAATGGGTAATTTGAAATTCCTTTCTATGTCTTCCTGATTCACAGGAGCTTTTCTCTAAGATGGGCACCCTGTGCAGGCCAGTCTGGGCATAGCAGGAGGCATGATCAATGAATGCATTCAGGTTTCTATACCCCTCTTTAGGGAGGAAGCAGGAAGACAAATGCAGCTTATTTTCTCCAGCTCAGCATCTCTTTGTGTAACATGCAGGAGGGAGAATGTGAAGGATAGAAAATATTAAGTGGGGCAGAATATGCTAAAGTAGGTCAAGGGAGAAAATGAAATAGAGTATTTTTTCTATTCTCAGAAAATGCTGTTAAAATTAGAACTGACACAGATCACAAGATCAGTATTGTAAACATTTTTTTTTTTTTCTAGACAAAAGCTCTCAGCTACCAAAACTTTGATTATTAGATAAGGATTTGAACAAAGATGTGTGTCATGTACTGTGCAAGATGTGTGTGGTGCTGGTTTGGGAGCAGAGGGTGCCCATATCTTTGGCCAGGCCATGACCTTGGTAAAATATACATTGACTCAAACTGTGTCCAGCAGCTGCACTTTCTGTAACTCCTCTCTTCACACTCTTTCACACATGCCTCTTTCTCTTTGTTTAAATTAATTCACACTAAGACGTTAATGACATGACATATTACCTTTCATAGGAGTGTTTATATTTATCCTACTTTCTAAAATTAGAAAGCAATTTACTTTTGCTGTGGTATTTGTAGTATTCTGAGGTGAGTAATACTTATTCCGAAGTACTAGGGGCAGACTTCTAGATTTGATGGCATGTTGGTTCTGCTGTTCTGAGAATCCTTTCTTCCTAGCACTATGAAATCATCACTTGTGCTCTTCCACATGAAGAGCTTTCTTGCCTTCACACACACACACACACACAGACAAAGACCCACCTTGTTTCTTAATGGATCATAAAAATGATTCTATAAAATTCTGGGCTGACTGACCTACCTTCCTTCCTGCCATCCTGCCTTCCCTTCCTCTCTCTCTCTCTGTTCTCTCCTCTTCTCTCTCACTCTCTCTCTTTCTCTCTGACAGCATCTTGCTCTGTCATCCAGAATGGTGTGCAGTGGCATCGTGATCATAGCTTACTGCAGCCTCCAACTTCTGGCCTCATATGATCTTCCCACCTCGGCCTCCCAACCTGCTGGGATTATAAGCATCAGCCAGCACACCCAGCTCTGGAATCCATATTTAAAAGGCAGTTTTATTATGTCAGTTCTAACTCTGTCCATTTGCTTTCCTTTTATTGTCCTGTGGGTTCCTCCAACCCCTTTCAGGAAGCCTGACAGCTGGACAGGTGGGACATGTGTCATTAGACTCAGAGTTTGCATTTCGATGAGAAGATGATATAGAAAATTTCAGTATAATACAATACACCAACCACAATAATTCTTGCAAATGAGATGGTCAGGGAGCAGTACATCCACCATCAGGGTTCTCTGTCTAATCTGTTTTTATTTTTAGTCTTTGTCTCATTTCCTTATAAATGAATACAGGTGACATCACCATGATTTTCTCGTACTGAATCTGGAGACTTAAAGCTAGAGTGGGTCTAGATGAACTTTAAATCTTCCTGATGAAGCTTGGGGAGTGATAGCAGGACTGGAAGATCAACTGGGGCTGAGGAATGCTGTTAGGGTTAGAAATTGAGAAAACATAGTTTATGGGACCAGGTTCTGGGTTCCTAGATGAGTGAACAAAAATTAAATCATCAGCAGTAACAACACAAGAGATTTACTGTGGAATCAGATATGTTTTGATGGGCCCTCTATTGCTCAGATGATAGACACACCCCAGTAATTGGATAGCTCAGTTGGAAACATCTTAAGAGAAAAGTTATCCTTGTCTCATGAAGTTCTGAGTAGCAGGATGGCCTCGGTAGGAAAAAATGCATCTCTTGACTACACTTTGCACAGGTGTGAACATTACCCACTGGTGAGTAATGTCAGGTGAAAATGGCTCTGTTGTCAGTGAGCATCCCAGATGGAAGTCTTGAGTCCGTTCACCCTGGCTTTTGAAAAATATTTTTCTTTGAAAGACATTTTATTTTTAATAAATAAAGAGCTGTGAGTCATCTTGCTTTAGAACTGGAAGAGAAAATTTACGTCTGCTATAATTAAAGAATAATTATTATTCTTTCCTCTGAGGGAGAACTCTGGGAGATAAACAACTTCCAGATAAATAAGGCTTAGGGAACATGGGCCAAGGCTTCTGTTGATTCACAATATATTTATCTCTATCTTCCTCCCAAATAAAATATAATGATAGTAATTATTTTTAAAAATGATTCCCTTTTTTTAATCATTTAAAATTGCTGTTTTCCACTCCACTGAAGCAGTAATTGCTTTAATGGCCCTGATGTAACTTGTGGAGAGGATGGGGACAGAATAAGCAGTTGAGAAAATCTACTCCCTAGGCAGCAACTCCAAGACACCAATTAGTATGAGCTGACCTTGAACTTCGTGTGCAGTAGGAGGCAAGAGAACTTGACCAGGGTATGAAGACTTGGATTTGGCCACTTCTTACCTGTGTATAGATTTGGTGGCAAGTCATTTAATTTCTTGGAGGATGGTTACTCTTTTGACAAATGGTTATAATTCTTAATTTATCTACTTCATTGTGTTTATCTTAAATGACTATTTTATTTATATATATATATATATATATATGTAAATTACAGTAAAGCATACAAATTAGGGTCATGGAACTTTGAGATTAAAAGCATTCTACAGGAGGCCAGGCACAATAGCTCATGCCTGTAATCCCAGCACTTTGGGAGGCTGAGTCAGGTGGATCATGAGGTAAGGAGATCGAGACCATTCTGGCTAACACGGTGAAACTCCGTCTCTACTAAAAACACAAAAAATTAGCCCAGCGTGGTGGCGGGCACCTGTAGTCCCAGCTACTCGGGAGGCTGAGGCAGGAGAATGGCACGAACCTGGGAGGCGGAGCTTACAGTGAGCTGAGATAGTAGTGTCACACTACATTCTAGCCTGGGGGACAGAGCAAGATTCCGTCTCAAACAACAACAACAACAACAACAACAACAACAACAACAACATTTTACAAAGAGAATGCTGGCCCTAAATATTTTCACATTTTCCAGTTTCCTTCAGTTGGATGCAAAGCAAACTAACCCTGGAATTCCTTCCTGAAGGAATTTGGAAGTGACATTTCTGGGGATACATAAAGAGAGAAGGAGTCATCTAAAATTAAAAAGGCTTCTTGAAGTTTTTATGACACGTGCAGTGCTGTCAGCTCTTTCTCAAGTATGGAGACAGAAAGGAGCTACATCACATTTGGGTAAAAAATGGACTAAACTGCCAAGGCCTTCATTAGAGCATAAGGTAGTATATTGTAGTTATTAAGCAGGTACCTGGAGGGGTCAGTCAATCCAAAGCTTACTCATTACCTGGGGATGATATTAAAATATCTACCTAATATCCTATGAATAAAATAAGTTCGTCCAAGTAAAGTACATAGGAAATTGCCTGGCATATAAAATATACTTAATAAATGGTTCATAGGGATGGCTCTATTAATTTTACAGAGAGTACATTTCTGACTTCATAGTATAATTTGAGGAACATTGAAAAACCTGATGATCCAAATATTTCCCTTTTCAATATTTCTCAGTGCTTTCCCCTACTTTTTTCCCATTCGAAATCTTCTCATTCCAAGAGAACTAGCTATGATCTGACTTCCTGAGATCAGGTACTGTGCTTCTTTTGCTTACTACTGTGCACCCAAGCCCTTCAAGGTGCACTTGGCAAATATTCTTGCTGAGTAGACGTATGTTAGTAACTTTTTGGAAGCTGTAATCCATGTGTTCCAATCTCTGAGTGATGCCAGAGTTAAAGAAGTGTCTAATTCCAAAGTAATGGCAAAATAAGAATGTATTTGTTTACATTTCTTCAACAAATGGAAAAGGATACTACTATGGACTGAATGTTTGTGTCCCCACAAAAATGTATATGTTAAAGTCCTAATGTGATGGTTTGGGGAGATGGGGCCTCTGGGAGGTAGTTAGGTCATGAGAGTGAACCCTCCTGAAGGGATTAGTGTCCCTATAAGAAAAGGAAGAGTGCAAACCCCCTTTCCCTGCTCTCTGCCCTTTGAGAAACAAAAATATAGTCATCTGTTTGCAGCAGGCCCTCACCAGACATTGGATCTGCCAGCACATTGATTTTGGAATTTCCAGCCTCCAGAAGTCTGAGAAATTAATGTTTGTTTTATAAGCTACTCAGTCTATAGTATTCTGTAGTAGTAACCTGAATTGGTTAAGACTGATACAAAGTTTACAAATTACTTCTTAAAATGTTACTTTTTTTTTTTTTTCCTCAATTAGCTTCTCTCACAAAAGACAGCAACTCTTGTATCTTTCGCGAATTTTTCAAATTATGTTTTGCTCATTCCTAATCCAATGTATCTTTATCTATGTCTCTTTCTTTCCCATTCTGTACCATAAACCCTGGAAGAGCTTGCCTGATAAGACAGAACCCTCATTATAGGGCAAGAGAGGTTAAAAAAAAAAGAAAAATCTCAGTGCAAAGCCAAAACTTGCTTTAGTTGGCAGTGAGGAAAAGCTGGAGACATTTGTATGACGATGTATTGTTGTTGATTTTGTTAACTGAACAGTTTTTTAATTAAAAATTAATTTTTAATTGGAAAAAAACCCTTAATAAACTCTTCTTGTCTTATACCCAGAAGCAATTGACATACGTGAAAAGTACTTGAAAATTAATCATCCACTGCTCTTTGACAGATCTGTTTTTGTCTCTATATGTTACTTAAATCTCTTATTTTACTTAACATTTGTCCATTATGTCTTTTCTGCCCAATTAGTAGATTTTTAAGAAAATTAATTTTATATATAATACCTAACATGGTATTTTATACATAACAAGTGTTTAGAAATATTTGTGGAGATATTTTGAAAGACCTATCTATAAAACAAATTTTATCTAAAAGGGATTTTATTCTGAGCCATTACTAGCCTTTATACTGATAAATTATTTTATTATTCAAATTCAAGGTGTTTAAGAAGGGATGCTTGAGGCTGAGGACATGAGGGAATAAAAACAAAATAGGGTGAGGCAAGTTGGGGAGTGTGGCTGCGAGTTGAGAGATCACTGGATTAGAACTTGCCAGAAAGAAGGAAGATAATGCCAGCAAGGAAAAGAGAGGGGCCTATTAGAGTAATATAAAGTCTTTTACATCATATTATTGTTCCATACAATTTTCTCCTTCCCTCTTCTTGGTGAGCAGATTATAATTTCCCACTCCACTGGCTTTTTCATATGGCTTACTTTGGCCAATGAAATGTGAATAAAAGGGATATGTTTTGCTTCCAGGCAAATCTTCAACAGACATTCAGGGATTTCTCTGTTGGTCTTTTCTCTCTGCTACGAGCCTGGCCTGATGCATATGGGGCCTGCTCCTTCAGGCTTGTCTCAGGAGAAAAGGTAGGGAGAGCTGAAGCTACACAGCAAATACTTAATAATGTTAACATTTTAAAAATAATGTTTTCTAGAGAGAGATTTGTGCCATGGACCACTCCCTTGGTTTAGCCACATTTGTTTTACAAACATGGAACCATAGATAGGCATAGCATTCTCCAACTTCCGGAGATAATCTGCAATTACCTGTATTAAAAATATGTAAATACGGGAGGCTGAGGCAGGAGAATGGCGTAAACCTGGGAGGCGGAGCTTGCAGTGAGCTGAGATCCGGCCACTGCACTCCAGTCTGGGCGACAGAGCGAGACTCCGTCTCAAAAAAAAAAAAGGTAAACAGATATAATGAAAATATTGATTGTATATCTATAAAGAAAACAATGATTAATTATGAAAATTTCTTTTGAAGATATTCTACTTCAAGTTATAGAGTATATGGAAAGAACTGTAAATCATTAGGATTCTGGCATGTAAAGCATTCAAAGCAGTGAACATTATTTTAGGTAATGATATACTCCCTCTCATTCCTGAACAATTTTGATTTTTAGGAATAATCAAGGAAAACCTGTTGTTGAACCTGTACAGAGTTTCATAGATGTTGAGCATTTTGAGGAAAACATCTTTTGTCTTTTGCAAGCCACCTGCACTTGCAAATCATTCACCAGAAATCAGAATAGTAGCTGAGACTGTTGAACTTCCTCTGATGCAATGAGTGGACAGAAAGTCATTAGTGGAACTCTAGACACAGACAATTGTCCAGACTTCAGACTGTTTTGGAGGCAGCTTCTAGGTCAGTAGAAGGAACAGTATCACTCAAGCTAGCCCACGTAGTCTCTAGCTGTGTCTCTATGAGTGCAGAATTATTTCTTTTTTTCCCCTCTGTAGTAATTATTATTAGATTCTGCCAAGAAATTTTGTTTTTCCCTGGTTTATAATAGCTAATATTTATGAAAAATTTTCCACGGGTCAGCATATTAACTATGATTCCTTTGGTTACAAGTGATAGAAATCCCAACCCAAGTTACTCAGGTACAAAGTTCTCTTTTTGTACCTTTCTCATGTGTACCTTTCTCATGTGATCCAGCTTGCACGTAACAGAGGACTAGCTGGCTTTGAGGATGATTCAGACCAAAGACCAGCACTCTCTTCTCCTACCTCCACCTCTTTCTGTATATTGTCATCATTTTTCTTACTGTGTTCTGGCTTCTTCCATAGGCTGTTTGGGGCTCATATCTTTCCAACTGCGACCAATAATTCCCAGTTTGCCTGAGACTTTCCTAGTTTCAGTGCTGAAAATCCTGCATTCTGAGAAACCCCTCAGTCCTGGGACAACTTGGACAGGTGGTCTTCAGCGAGGACAGAGGCTTTTTCCTTATTCTGTAGTTCAAAGACGGTCTAATTTTGTCTCGATTGATTCCTCTTTCCACCCTTGAGGACCAGTCACTGTGGCTAGAAAGTGAGGTCCTATGGTTAAATCAGCTTAGATCAGGTGCCTCCTGGAGGCTCTAATCAATCATTTATCCATCTCCAAATTTCTTCTTCTTATTGTTATACTTTAAGTTCTAGGGTACATGTGCATAATGTACAGGTTTGTTACATATGTATATTTGTGCCATGTTGGTGTGCTGCACCCATCAACTCATCATTTACATCAGGTATAACTCCCAATGCAACCCCCACCTCCCCCTTCCCCATGATAGGCCCCGCTGTGTAATGTTCCCCTTCCCGAGTCCAAGTGATCTCATTGTTCAGTTCCCACCTATGAGTGAGACCATGCGGTGTTTAGTTTTCTGTTTGCTGAGAATGATGGTTTCCAGCTGCATCCATGTCCCTACAAAGGACACGAACTCATCGTTTTTTTCTCCAAATTTCTCAAGGCTGTTTCAAAGCACTTGCCTCCTGGAATTAAGGGAAGCAGGGTGAGTAACTTGATGGCATCTTCCATTCTAACCCTTGTCAAATGACAACTGCGGGGCAAACCTAACATTCACTGTTGACCAGAGTTCGACGCAAAGCTAAGTGCTGCATCCAATTTAGTCCTTAGCAACCCCGTGCAGCAAGTACTCTCATTATCTCACTTTTACAGATGGGGGAGCTGAGATTTCTTCAAGAGGCAATGAGACAACAAATGAAACCTTAAACACCCTTATAATTCTTTCTGGCTAGCTGGTTCGGTACTAATTCCTAGTTTGTTGTTTATTTTGTTTTGTTTTTAAGATTTTTCTCTCACCACTACATCATGCACTCATCTCTTTCTCCCTTGAACTTCCATGGCACTAATTTGGATTTTTAAATTATAGTTTTACTATGCATGTGCCGTTTTGCTTAAAAATAGTGTCTCCTCAAGAAGCTTCTATTCTATTTGAGAGCAGATTCTACATGGCCCATCTCTCTGATCATTCTGTTTGTTTGTGAGTGTTCATCTTATGTCCTACATGATAGTTCTGGATTTTTTTTTTTTTTTAACCTTGCACCTAGTTTTTTTCCAGTCGTGTGTGTGCATTTATTATACTTAGAATCTTGTTGGAATTTAGATACTTGTAAATTAAAATGACTTTTATTTTTAGCATCTTTTTTTTTTTATTGCTTGGCCTTAGGTATGGTGACCATTAAATGTGCAACCTAAATGTGTGCAACAATTGCAGAAAAAGCCTGACATGATAATTAAAATAGAATCAGTACCACATACTCTGAAGTTAAATAAATGGGAGGCATAATGTAGACAGGGATAAAAAACAGTGCAACTTTAGAAAGATATTTAAAGGCTACGTATAAATGCTGAAGCAAAATGAGAAATCTGGGAAAAGTTTTTATGCTAAATGTTTGCAGAACTTAGAATATTAAAGGAATATTCATTGAAAAGTCACTTGACAAAATGCTGATTTCCAACCTGCTTACATTTTTTAGTGTCCTATAATTTATTTTTAGATGACATGTTTTGTTTTTAAATCTAAAAAGCAAGTGTTTTAAAATAGATGTGTGAAATTTGAAGATGAATAAAAAATAGTAAGGATTGTCAATTATAAGTTGTTACTTGAGGCCAGTTACTTAACTTCTCTGAGGCTCAACTTTGTTCTCTGTAAAGTGGTGGTGATAAAGTTAGGCCCAAACAACCTAGGATTGTATCTTCCCACCCTAACAGTTTTTGGTTTATTTTTTATTTTATTTCTATTGTTGGATTCTTACATTCATTATAACTGGACCAGAACCTTTATAAGAATATTAAGCACTGTTTACTGAAGACAAGACATGATAAAAATAGCTATCATTTTAAGGCCTTAACTAGATGTTCATTAATTTTATCACACATGAATTTTAGATAGCCATACCCATAATTCAATTAAAAAGTGATGTTCATATTCTCATATAGATGAAGCCTAAAATAGAGGCAAAAATAACAGAAACAGATTCTATGGGTAAGGATAATCTGATGGACTTTTAGGTTTCATGATTCATACTTCCTGCCCATAATTTAAAATTATGGGAATAATTATTATCTTAAAATATGAAACCAGATGCCTTGTTTTATTCTGTTAAGAGATGTCTACCTATATGCAAGGTGCTAACTTACCTTCTTGGTTTTCTTTTAACCAGGATCTTTCTAAATTTGACATAGATTTAGTTAAATAGGTTAGACACAGGAATTTCATTGTTTCTGGAAAGGTAACTCATGAAATTCAGTACTTTTCATGAGATATAATTTTAAGCCCTGCATACAACCTAGTGTAGTTCTGGGGTCATGATATGTACTTCTATATGGTTAACTCAAAGATAATCCTTTATCCTAATATGTCATACCTGCTCCCAATGTTTGCAGCATCCAGGGAAGAATAAAAATGGAAGCTTACATTCCATATGTCTAAATATTTAAAAGTTATACATCAAGCTAGTGAATTGTTGAATCTAATGCATTCTATTCTCTCCCTCCTTGGCTAATGTATCTTTATAATAAACTGGAATGACAGGTTTGTGTTTAGATACCTGAACACACCCCTCTGGCCTAAGATCACATCTTTTGTCTTCCCACCCATGTTTCTGTTCTGCACTGTGAGGGACCTTACAAGGACATGAGTAAATGCCCCAGATTAAGCTTTACCTACGCCCTTCCCACAGCCTTCCTGGAGCAATCCCTGGGCCCAAGGACATCTACACCAGTCACTCAATCCACCCTGAATCGAACAGTACAGAGAAGAGGTTCCTGAAGAGGATTCTGGGGAATGTGGGCTCCAGGTAGACACATCCTCTTGGGTTTCTGTGGAGGGCATGGCTAGAGAAATGCTCCAGTATGACTGGAGAGGCATCTTTTGCTTGATTCAGACTCTTTCAGTTATGATAGAAACTCAAGGAACCATATTAGATGAATCCACAAGGATAATTTATTTCAAGTTTACCGGGAAGACTGAAGACCTGGAATGTGTTGGGTGTTGGGACCAAGGACAGAATCTCCCTTTTCTCTTGATACTGTGCCTCTGTGCTTTAGTCTGTCTCCCTGCATGTAGTTTTTCTAGGTCCACATGGCTGGAAATCTGAGTACAGGCTGTTCCTAGCTGTACCTGTTTTAGTCTGAACAACCAAAAATACGCTTTTGTTTCTCATTCTAAAATTCTATGGCAATGAGTTTGCTCTTGGTCCAGGTTGCTTATCCTCAACAAATCCACTATGAACAGCTGGGCACAGTGGCTGATGCCTGTAACCCCAGCACTTTGGGAGGCCGAGGCGGGCAGATCACCTGAGGTTAGGAGATTGAGACCATCCTGGCCAACATGGTGAAACTCCGTCTTTACTAAAAATACAAAAATTAGCTGGGCATGGTGGTGCCTGCCTGTAATCTCAGCTACTCGGGAGGCTGAGGCAGGAAAATTGCTTGAACCAGGGAGTCGGAGGTTGCAGTGAGCAGAGATCCTGCCACTGCACTCCAGCCTGGTGACAGAATGAGACTCCATAAAAAAAAAAACAAAAAACAAAAAAACAATGCTATGAACAAGGAAATGGAGTACAGTGGTTGGCAGAGAGTTTCATGGCAAATAACACAAAAGAAATTTCATGAGAAAAAACAAACTCTTGAAAAATAAAATTTAAAATGATAAGTTGATTTTATGTTGTAATTGGAATTCTGAGCTAATTCTTGTAAGAAAAATAAAGAATATGCAACAACTTAACCATCCTTTGCTTTACATTTGGCTTTTCTAGCACCTTCATGGAGAAAGTCCTTTCTGTATAAATATTTGAGGGCTTCACCAGATATACTAAAGAGCCCCCTTCATTCTTTGTTATTTAAATCTTTCTTTTCTGAAGCACCTATTCTGTCTTTCGGTTTTTTCTTCATTTTTGTTGTTAACTAGTTTAACTCTACTTTATTCTGATTTTTCAAGGGCTTTTGTGTGTTCTAAGCAGTTTTCTATGATCATTTTCATAGACCTCAGGAAATCTTGAATCTTCTGCAAAATGTGTGATTTCACTTTGCAGTCATTTTACATTCCATAATCATATGTGAATGCAGTGCAAATAAACAAGAGACACCCACCAGAATGGTAGAGCTGGAAGGATGGGTAGGTTGAGGCTAGGTTAAGAACTGTGGGGAAGTAAAAGGATCTACTTGTGTACATAGTTGGCTTATTAGTGAATCTTTTCATGTTTTAAAGAATTGTTCCTCCCTAAAATATCATTACTGTGGGAATCAGATAATAAATTTTCAGCAAATGAGGACTCCGGAATAAACATGTGACTAAGAGTAGGATTTTTTAGTGGGGGAGGAATTTGAACAGTTTGGGGTATGGCTCTGCCAATTATTTGTGGTTTCCTTTCATGCAAGGAGCTTCTCTCCAGTCTGTAGTTTCCTCCTCTATAAAATGGGGTCAAAAGCCTCCTTTTCGTTGTATAGTTGGACAAATTAAAAGGGAAAATTATCTGGCACTAGTGTTTTCTCAGTAAGTGGAAGCTATTGATGGAGACACATTTCTGGTCCTCGAGGAGCTTACTTTAGAGGGGATAAAAACAAGAATAGTTAATTACAACATATCATGAAAAATGAAATAACTGATTTGCAATAGCCATTCAACAAACGTTTAGGAATGATAAGTCATCCAGGAGAGGGGTGTCAGGGAAGGCTGCCTGCTGGGGTGATACCTGAGCTGATACCTAAGGCACAGAAAGAGTTATCCAGATAAAAGAGGGTGGGGAGGTACTGCTAAGAGAAGGGGTCCAGACCAAGGCCCATCAGGAGCGAAGGCACAGGAGTGACACAGAACCCACATTCAGACAACTGCTAACAGGTCTTTGAGGCTGGAGTCAGATGAAAAGGCAAGATGCAACAAGAATTCTTTGTAATTTTGTGGGGAGAAATGAATTTCAAGTTACAAATATCTATTCACAATCAACCTTGCAACTAACTACCTTATAAGTTATATTACCTTCTATATGACCATGTGAACATCTTACCTCCCCAAACACCAAAAAATATAACATAATTCCTAATTTAATACACTCTGGTATTGGTATGGTTAAATAGAAATATTTATATACCTTTATAGAGACCTTCATAATATATATTTTTTTAATGGAGTCTGATTCTGTCACCCAGGCTGGAGTAAAGTGCCATGATCTTGGCTCACTGCAACCTTCTCCTCCCGGGTTCAAGCGATTCTCCTGCCTCAGTCTCCTGAGTAGCTGAGACTACAGGCACCTGCCACGATGCCTGGCTAGTTTTTGTATTTTTGTAGAGATGGAGTTTTGCTACATTGGTCAGGCTGATCTCGAACTCCCGACCTCAGGTGATCCACCCACCTCAGCCTCCCAAAGTGCTGGGATTACAGGTGTGAGTCACAGTGCCCAGCCAGCCCTTTATAGTTTTTAATGTACACTTACATTATCAGATATGAGCTTCACCATAACCTTGTCATGCAGGTGAGTTAACTATTAGTTTCATATTCCGGATTAGAAAACCCAGACTTAGCAATATTAAGTGACCTCCTCAAGGACACATTAAGCTTAGTGTGAAGACAGGATCAGGGTCTTCTGAGAACTGGTTGAGTGCCGTTGCTTCTTCCTCTGTAACAATGGTCAACAAACCTTTTCTGTAAAAGGCCAGATTGTACACATTTCAGGCTTTGTGGACCATATGGTCTGTGTCACAACTATTCACCTCTGCTGTTGTAGCATGAAAGCAACGATACACAATGTAAAAAGAAAAGCAAACAGGCATCACTGTGGTCCAATAAGCTTTTCTTTCTTTCTTTCTTTTTTTTTTTTTTTTTTTACAAAAAAAGGATGTGGACCAGATTCAGCCCACAGTTTACAGTTTGCCAATCCCTGCCCTGCCCTTTTAAAATTCTACGGACTTTTTTTCTATATTAAGTAGTGGAGAATTTTAGGTATGTGGCTCCAATACATTTTTCATGCATATTCATCCCTAGTATCTTCTATCTGGATAGCACTTATTGTGTTAGTATTACAATCTCCCCTTTGTTCTCTCCTCCATAAAGATCACCTACCTCTGGAATAAGCAGGGTTTTTTTCCCATTGGTTCCTGGGTCAGTTCCTACAGAAACCAGCTCCTCTTTTCTCACTAGTGTTTTCACAATCTCTTTCAGCTGCCTCTTGGTGCTCTCTACCTTGCTTCTGATCGTTGCCTGGAATTTAATGTTTCCATTCTCCCTATGGCTATTGTTATATGGGCTTCCATGGAAAGGAAATGGAGAGGAGTTTCCGTACACTAGCCTCAGTTTCCCAAAGCGCCATTGCCACAGGCTGTCATGGGTAACATATTTTACTGAAGGAGTCTCACCTCCATCCCTTATGACAAACGATCATGTAGAAAAATCCCACTTTTCCTTTAGGAAACCCCCTCGAAGGGTCTGTTCTCACCACTGGGCCTAGCCTCTTCCTGCTTCCAGGACAAGTTGCAGCATACACACTGCAGAGCCTGTGCTATTCAGCCTGGAGTAATACACACCTGGCCACATGCATCCAGGCTCCTCTCTCTCCCTCACTCTCAGTGTCTCACCAGCCAGTGAATTCTCTTGCTGTCACTGACTTAATTAGCCCTCATTCTCTCTCATTTGGAATACTGTCTCCTTCTTACCAGCCTCCAGGCAATTTTTCATTATTCTCTCATTGGTCTGGTCTTCCCATCCCCTCACAACCTGAGCCATCGTTCCTAGAAGCAATGCTGATCACATCACATCCCTGCTCAAAATTCTATTCATAGTCCCTTTTACCCACAGCATACAGTGCACATTTCTTAGCTTCACTCAAGGCCTTTCAAAATCTGGCTCTATCTTTACTTACTTTCTTCTCCCACCCCTAACTGAAATAGGTCCTCTCTTCCTACTATATGTCTAGTAACTCCCCATTCAGGAGAGGTCTTTCCTCAAACTCATGCCTTTAAAAACCCTTTTCCTAAGCTAGTAACATGGGTAGACAGTCTGCTTTCTTCTCTACTACAACTAAAATACGGTAAATAGCACTGTTTAGCAACAGTAGGCCTGGGATAGGATGGTAAGGTATTGATGCTGTCTGTTCCAAACACCTATCCTAAACACTACACACACACACACACACACACACACACACACACTACATAGACATCAGTTTGGCCTAAAATATGCTAAACACACCACATGGTATTTAGAAGAAGAAATGGCTTACAAATGTGATTTGTACAGATTGACTATTACCTATGATTATCCTCATTAGATAACTCCTCAACTCCATTGTAACTGCCTAATTTGTTTCTAGACAATACTCTGGCTGGGCGTGGTGGCTCATGCCTGTAATCCCAGCACTTTTGGAGGCCGAGGTGGGCAGATCACGAGGTCAGGAGATTGAGACCATTCTGGCTAACACAGTGAAATCCTGTCTCTACGAAAAAATACAAAAAAAAAAAAATTAACCGGGCACGGTGGTGGGCTCCTGTAGTCCCAGCTACTGGAGACGCTGGGGCCAGAGAATGGCGTGAACCCGGGAGGCGGAGCTTGTAGTGAGCCGATATCACACCACTGCACTCTAGCCTGGGCGACAGAGCAAGACTACGTCTCAAAAAAAAAAAAAAAAAAAATGGTTTAATTGCTGAGTCTATGAAATTCATCACAAAATAAGATTGTGTTGACTTGGTGGGTTTCCCTTCCTCCCCTCATCACTCCTTCCCTTGTTTTCTTACTCCTTTCTTCTCTCTGTCTTCTTTCTTCCCCAATTTCATTAGTTTTGAGTTTCTCCTAGATGCATAGCATTGTTCTTTTGGTTGTGAAAAATTCCAAGAAGTAGATGTTGTCCTGGTTGATGGATGAATATTGAGGCCCTCAGGTACATAAAGGTAAGGAAAAGATGATAAAAGAAGCTATGTACTTGATAGAATAAGGTTTAGAGAGGGTCAGAGGAGAGAGAGACTGCTTCTGAGAAGCAATCTTGAGACATGGGAGCTTGAAGCAGAAACCTAGAGAATAAACAGCATTTCAGTCAACAGAGGGCAGAGAAGTGCAGCTTCACAGGGGAGGGGCACTGCATGTCATGGGGGCAGTCATGTGATGTGTGTTTGGGATATCAGTTTAGTAATGTTTAGGGAGAGAGGTAAATTTGAATCAATCTGGAATTTGTATTGTAAAGAGTAGGTATGTGAGGTTCAATTTTTCTATACATAAACATATCAAGAGGGATGTTTTCTTTGCTTTTGAAATTGTACTTGAGCTCATTCCTCAATCCAATAGAGATGAGTAAAAATCTTCCTTTGGTTTTCATTTGTTCATCAAGAACTGTTGATTGAGTGCCCATGTTTATCAAATACTGTGCCTTACTCTGTTCACCTAAGATTGTACATCAGACTTAAGTATGAATTGTATGTGAGATTGTGGATTAAATCTCCAAACCTGTATTTAACGCTGTTTTCACATTTCCACATACTAGTAAATGAGAGCTTTCCAGTCCATCTATTATTGAGGTTACCACTGCCTTGACTAAAGATAGAGAAGAAAAATTCAAAACTTGATTTTATTATATGAGCTTTGCTAATTGAATTGATTTGTGAAGTTATCTACTATCTATTTTAACCATGAAGGATAATAGCTGTCACATGCATCAGTGTCACATTTATTTTGTTATGGCAGAGTACAGAAGTAAACTGACTATTTTCCCTAGAGTTTTTGCACAAAAGGGACATGGTTATCTGCTCCTAACTGAACTGCATTAGTGGATCATTCCTTATATGTATCCTAGCAACATTGAAAACAACCTAATAACTACCCAATTCTCCTCATCAGCAGACTGTGCAGTTTTCCCTGTGTTCACAGACACAATCTCAAGGTCATTGCCAAATCTCCAGTTAACTATACTATTTGAAATGATTCAATTACGTTTTCCCAATTAAACAAAAGGCAAAAAACGATCAGGAAGTAATCATGTGTCCTAGGAAATAGTGTGTGTGGGAGATTGCGAGGAATATTTGTTTCAGTTATTATCTTGTGCTGAAGAGGTTTGATCCAAGGTTAATCATCTTCTGCTTAGCTTCATCCTTCCACTTGGCTAGGTGCCTGCCTAGTGCCAGGAGAGCGGAGTGAGACTGGGGGACAGATGAGGCTGGGAATGATTGAGTATGGGTCTTCTCTTTCTACTTTTTTCCTATTTATTTGTGGAATGGCACCTGGCACTTTAAATAGCATCTTTAGTCAGAGTGACTTAAAGTGCTTTCCAAATAGACGCATTATCCTTATTTTATAAACAGAGGAAGACAGAGGGACAGTTATGTGACTTGCCCAAGGTCATAGAAGTGACAGAAGAGCTGGAAATAGTCCTCAGAGTATTGCCACACAATCTCAAATCACGGGTGTCCTGATGAGATGCAGTGGAGGCCAGGGAGTCACAGGACCGGTTCGCTGCTAGCTAGTTCTGTGTGACGGAGCACAGTACTCATGCTCTCTGGCTTTGGTTTTTCTTATTTTTAGAATTAATAGGGGACAGGTTTTCTCTGAGATTCTTGCTAGCAATAAATTTCGACGTCATGGTTTCAGAAACATCCACCTCTTCACTTTCAAGATAATGGTAATTTGGCAGAGCTCAATTGACATTTACCTCTGTGGGTTTTTTTTAAAAGAAGAATTTTCAAGTTAATGACAGTTTAAATTAAAGAAAAAAAAAAGCCCACTTGTTTGGCGCCCTTGGTATCACTAGTTAGAGGCAAGTGAGTTTATTCAGTAGCATTGTCTCAGGGGAGGTCTAGCTGGTATTCTATTGGCCATATATTTTTATTTATTTGGCACAGTTTTTATTGAATACTATATTCAAAGCCTATGTTAGATGCTTCTGGAATGCAGAAATGAGTAAAATATAATCCTTGCTCTCTATGTCCTTACAATGAGTAGGAAAGGGTTATTAAAAAAAAACAAAAAAAACAAAAAAAAACACACACACACACCTCAATCATTAGAACCCAAGGAATAATTAAATAACAGTGAAATAAGTTAAAACTAGAGGATTGAGGCAATGCCCTGATAAAAATGGAATTTTGGAGTCAGGAAACTTGGATTTGAATTTCAACTCAACCATTTATTTGGTCAGTATATAGCAGTTCACATAGATTCTATAAACCTTGGTTTTTATTGTCTGTAAAGTAAAACTAATAATAATGCCTATTTCATGCAATTAAATGACATAATTGATGTGAAAATTTTATACTAGATAAGTTTATGTATAAAAAGGAATTAGGGGCTGGGAATTAGAAAAAAATCTAAAAGGGATGGTATTTGAATGACGACTTGAAATCTCAGATAAATATCAATAACTGAAAAAGGAGCAATGAAAATTAACACATTAAAAAGCCACACAAATGAGCAAAGGCCTGGAGACATTCAAGAATCTATAGTCGGTAAGGATATTCACTTCTAGAGTTGGTGAGGTTGCATGCTTTTATAAACAATCACTCTTATTTTCAAACATTTCATTATAATTCCTTCTTACTAATTCAAATTGACCTCTAAGAGTAAAGCCTGTGACATTTTATTATATGTTGTATGACTAAAAAGCTATAAAACTAATTTTCATGTGCAGTCTGACACCCCACAGACAACCTTAAAGTCACAACCTTAAACTATTTGTTATTCCTGTGTAGTTATTTACTTTCTGGAGTACCTATTTCAATACTTTCTTACTTTTCTTTTTGTATTACCCTAGACCCATTGGGAAAATCACTTTGAGGGTGTTGGCTGATTATTTCTTTGCCTCCTCTTTGCCCTATGTAAAGTGAAAAATGATACATATATTCTTGGAGTGCTTTTTGATGAATAGAACGTTGACAGGGTATTCCAAAAAGTATCTTTCTTAAAATAATTTGATTTTGAGGAATTTAAAAATCTATCTAGGAACTCATGCATTACTGATGGATATGTAAAGTGGTGCAGCCACTTTGGATAACAGTTTGGGAGTTTCTTAAAGGGTTAAAGGTAAGTTTATTGTATGATCCAGCAATTCCAGTCTTAGGTATCTATGAGAAATAAAAACATATGTCCACACAAGATCTCTACATGACTGTTCATGGCAGCATTGTTCAGAATAGTCAAAAAGTGAAAACGACTCAAATGTTTATCTATTGGTAAATGCATAAACAAAATAAGGTATATCCATAAAAAGGAATATTACTCAGCAATCAAAAGGAGTAAGTACCAATACATGCTACAAGGTGGATGAACCTCAAAAACACTGTTGCAAGTGAAACAAACCAAACACAAAAGACCACATTTTTTTTTTTTTTTTTTTTTGAGACGGAGTCTTGCTGTGTTCCCCAGGCTGGAGTACAGTGGTGCGATCTCGGCTCACTGCGAGCTTCGCCTCCTGGGTTCACGCCATTCTCCTGCCTCAGCCTCCTGAGTAGCTGGGACTACAGGCACCCACTACCGCGCCTAGCTAATTTTTTGTATTTTTAGTAGAGACGGGGTTTCACCGTGGTCTCGATCTCCTGACCTTGTGATCCGCCCGCCTCGGCCTCCCAAAGTGCTGGGATTACAGGCATGAACCACTGCTCCCGGCCAAGACCACATATTTTTTGATTTCATTCATATAAAATTACCAGGGAAGGCAAATTTATAGAGATAGGAAGTAAACATAGAGTTGCTTCCGGATAGGAGTATGAAGGAGGGGTGAGTGCACATGAGCACAGTTTCTGTTTTGAAGTGATGAAAACTTTGAATTATGTTATATAAAAGTTGCACAACTCTACCAAAAATTAAAATGGGCAAATTTATGGTATGTAAATTTTACCTCAATAAAACTAATAAAAAGCTATTTGGAAAGATAAGATACATTTAAGGCAAAATACAGGGAGCATTAAAATTTACTGACATGTGTAGTGTGTCTTAATTTTTAAGAGATTAGAAAAGAAAGAAAATCACTTTTGGTTGAGTGTTAGATAATTCTTTATGGAAAAAGTAGCTTTCTGAAGTGACTATAAAAGAGTTTGCATTTGAATTGAGTGTTGAAAGATAAATAGAATTCATTTAAGATCCTTTAATAATTTGACCCAAAGGAAACTGCTTTAAACTCATATTTTGTTTTTGGGACACTTTAGTTTTGATTAGAATTTCTCACTCACTCTTTGTTAAATACTAGTTGATATGTATCACTCTATCTTAGAGTTTTACTTTGCCTTTTAGAAGTCCCTTTACAAAAAACAATAATAGCTTATTTCTTTGTATTCACCAATAAGGAATCTATCAGAGTACATGGTTTAGTTAGTGCCCAATAAAAATAGCCTTTGGTTGCTTAAGTGACCAGCTGATACCATGCCAGGCAGGTAGGTCAAAATGACAGGGTTAGGGGGTGATAAGCCTTGTACTTGGCAGAGAGTTGATAATTCATTGGGGCCCAATTAGGAGGCTCTTGAATGCCAGGTAGAGAAGTTTGGCAATCGGGTAGCAAAAGAGTGGCTAATACAGATGGTATAATGAAAAGCAAACCTGCCAGCAGTGTGAGGGTCAGCTTGTGGGAGGAAGGCTTGGCATCAATTAAGACATGATAATTTTTTTTGTGATCACAAATTTTAAAGCTCAGTTCACCTTATTGAGCATCTGGTGATTGTTTGCCTTACTTTAAATTCTACTTCCTGGAAATCATTTGTTTTTTT
Source organism: Papio anubis (assembly GCF_008728515.1). Classification (NCBI taxonomy): domain Eukaryota; kingdom Metazoa; phylum Chordata; class Mammalia; order Primates; family Cercopithecidae; genus Papio; species Papio anubis. The sequence goes on from NC_044994.1 coordinate 34,278,165, forward strand.
TCGGTTCTCCTTTGACAGTAACTTGAGGAGGCTGAGTTTATTTGAAAAGTTCATCCAGCAGCATTCTTTGGAACAAGGCAACTATTTTTTTTCCCCATAAATTTTATTCCTGTTCTGCTATCATTGTTTTGAGAGGCAGCTATAGGAAATAAAATTTCTTTAAAAATATTGACCCAGACTAGATATTGCATTGTATTTTGTTAAATAAGATATGTTTGAGTTGAAAGCCCCTTTGTGCTACAAAACTTGTTCACACATGAGACTTTAATATCATGTCCACAATATTTTATTTCTTGCTGGATAAAGGAGAAGATTCCTTGGCATCGCAGCAGCCCACAAAGTCCCACTGTTAAGAGCAGCACTGTGATTTAGTTATTTCTAGTCTGACCTGCAACATATCTGATAGCCCCAAATGAATGCCCTGAGCTCCGCAGGGCCTGAGGACCAGAAGGAAGTGTGATCTTGAAGTCAGTATCAATAACCATAGCACATAAGCTCACATCCAGTTGTACATTTTCCTTCATTCTCCTTATGAAATGGTGAGTTCAATACTCTTCTATTTTGAAGGGAATTGAAGTTCATGGAACAAAAGGGCTATTAATGCTACACAAATCACACTGATGTTGCAGTGGACAGCTCCTACAACTCCAGCTGGAGCTCATAAAACTCTGAAGTCTTGTGCTCCTTAAGACCAAAAGGTGGAAAGATGCACATTAACTTATTTTAAGGTGAAGGGAAGAAATGCATCAAATCAAAAAGCGGACAAAACAGCTTCCATACATGTACTCCCCATATTTCAGTGAGAGCAGAATTTGGGATGGACTTAAATAGCCTCTTGCAGAATTAGACAATTAAAATGCTTAGCAATGACAAAGATACATGAGCAGGCTTTCCAGGAGTGAAAGCACTTTCATTGGCTGGACTTTTGGCAGGTCATTTGAGCTGGCATATTTTTTCAAACAAATTGATCATCACTTTCTCCTCCCAGTTAAGTTTGGCAGAGCCACAGAAATCAAGGTCGGTTTATTAAACTGAACTGTCCTTATAGAAAGTTTTAGATAGATTAGTTTGACCCACAGTAGAATTGTTCTTGAAACACGCAAATATCACTCACTGAACACCTCAAGATTTAGTCAGAGAAAATTCTAGTGGTTTCGAATCGTGTTGAAACCAGCTGTCACTGTTAAAATATATTATCTAGTTGCAGTGCCAAACTAATATCACATCATGTCTACTGTTTTGCATCAAAAGCAACAATTGTGTGGTGAATTTTTGGTGTGGTAGACCTCAAATACATAAATAGGCTCCAGAGAAATGAGGTCTATGATATACTATGATTCATGTTAAATTTTTCCTCAAGGAACCCCAGCTACCAAGATATCACAGGGATGTTACTGGAAGATTATACAGAGGGAAGGCTCCCCAGGCTTAGCTGAGGAAGGGAAGAAATTGGTAACTATGGAAACAAATGAGGTGTGTGGGGGTGTGAGAGATTTGGTGACCAGGTGCAGGAGTCTGTTGTTCCAGAAAGAGCAGTGCTCCATTCATCAAGCCTTAAGCAGCCAAGGAGATCCATAAGGGAGTGGTCACATGGAGTGATCACTCACTAGCAAAAATGTAGTAGGAAGGGGGTTAACCCCCAATCTCCAATCGTCTATTTCACTGAGACCTGAAGACAAAAATGTAGTAGGAAGGGGATTAACCCCCAATCTCCAATCGTCTATTTCACTGAGACCTGAAGACTTACCACAAATAATTCCTTTCCTTGTTGTAAGCTTTGCCGTGCTATGTGTGTATGTATGTATGTGTGTGTGTATATATATATATATATCTCACTCTGTTGCCCAGGGTGGAGTGCAGTGGCATGACCTCGGTTCACTGCAACCTCCTCCACCTCCCAGGTTCAAGTGATTCTCCTGCCTTTGCCTCCTGAGTAGCTGGGATTACAGGCACGTGCCACTACACCTAGCTAATTTTTGTGTTTTTAATAGAGACAGAGTTTTGCCATGTTGGCCAGGCTAGTCTCAAACTCCTGACCTCAAGTGATCTGCCCACCTCGGCCTCCCGAAGTGCTGGGATTACAGGGATGAGCTACTGTGCCTGCCCCTGTAATACTTTTATATAGATAAAAATACTTCTGGGAAGGGTAACACTAGAAGTTAAAACCCCAAGAGACTTTGGATATGATTTAGTGCCATGTTTCACTTTACAAAAGAGGAAGCTGAGGCCCAGAGAGTTCAAGCAAGAGTTATAGCAAGTTCACAGTGAGTCCAGTACTAAAACTCACTTTCAGGCTTTTCTGCTATATTGAATCACCATATATGTGTGTTCATTAACATTAAAGCAATTTGACTTCATATGCCCTTCCTGTGCAGCTGTGGTTCTGATTTAAATATCATTTCTTGAGAGCCACATAGGTTATTGACTCATGTTTCTACCTATTGCCAAAAACAACCACAGTCGTTTGGGGGGAAAAAAAAAAAAAAAGTTTTGCAGAGATACTTGCTATTCGGTTAATTTGAAAAGCATATCCTGGATGATTTCCCCTTAACTTAGAACTTCTTGTAAAAGATTCAGGAAGTTTCTGGCATTTTCTCCTTTTTTAACTTTTTCTTCTTTTATCCTGGAAAAGAATAGAGAGAAGATTGGTATATAATGAATGTTGAATGATGAGCAAGAATGATTTTCTTCCAAAGTCAGGGTTGGCAGCTGGTCACTCGCTGAGTGATAATAGCAATAAAAACAAGAGCTAACACTGATGGACCGTTTACCATGTGCCGCACATATTTTTCAAAATGCCTTCATTATTTGATTGAACTTATTTTATCCTTATGATTTTGCTACAAAAGGTTGAGCAATTTTCCCAGCTCTTAAGGGCCAGATCCAGGATTCCAACTACAGAATCTTCCTTTCAGAACCTAGGACACTAACCACTTAACCACACATAAATTTTTTTACAGAATGCAGCTGATTTCCCTGAACTTTCTTCTTGGTGATCATTGTTACAGTTGCTCCTGTCCTCCATGCTGAAGGGTACATATGTAATCTGGATCTCTAACATTTTATATGATATTAATTGCTTTTCTCTGATGTACAGAAATATTCAGATAAAGGAGGTCCTGGGGTTATGAGACTAAGATAAGGTGATGGAAAAAAGTCCAGGACTTCTCAAGATTGGTGACCCCAATGGCAAAAACTTTCCAATGGCTAGAAGCACCTCTCTATTTTGTGACAAAGGAAAAGTTTATTGTGAGAAATGTTGTCTAAGAGACCAGAGACTACCCTGTACCACTTGTGTGCTATGAGACGCTGGGCAAATTACTTTTCTTCGAGAGATCTGATTGGTCAACTTCATATTCATCTTTGTGTTTTCTTCTTTCTTCAATCATTTAGGAATTTAAACATTGTTTTTCCACATGACTCTTCTTGGAGAGTAGAATAGCTAATGCTACCTGCAGATAAGAGCCAGGGCAGGCTTGAACTCTCACCTCCATGTCCCAAGTGAGCCCTCCTCTTTTTGGCTTTATAGTGGGTCAGTGCTGAATGGCAAAGCAGACAGAGCTGCCATCACTGGCAGGAAATCATTCTAGTTCCTGGCATTACACCTACACATTCTCTTTCATTGCCCCTTTCTCCACTCCCAGTCATAACAGATTCGGGGGGGTCCTTGTCCTATAGTCCGATGCAACTAGGAAGGTCTGGGGAGTGGAGACAGGGATGGGGAAAGAACTGTCAGAATGGTCCTCAGAGCTGCTTTTCAGCTAGTGAGACTGGATGCAGAGGTGGTCCATGGCCATGGTATTAAAGGAAATATGATCGTCATCAGCTCAGCCACCATCACTCACCCCAGGTCTCACCACCAAATACAAAAACAGCACCCATTTCCATACCTTGCCCTCTTTGTTGACACTTCCTCCTTGCTTTCTTTTCCTGTTAATCTTTTTGTACATGTTAAATAAATTTAAATAAGTTCCACTAGCATAAGCATTAAAGTGAGAGAAATTTCACTATTCAATTTACTTTGGACTGTCAGAGATGTCAGTCAGGATTGTTCAAGTAGATGAACGGTGTAGAGATGGGCTTGGGTGGGTGTCACCTGAGGACCGGAAGAGGAAAGGGCAGAAGGAGAAATCAACACCCAGATCATCAACCAAAACCCCCATCTTTTACGTCACAAGAGTCTCTCTTTCCCATTTTCTAAGAAGGATTCAGTGTGGAAGAGGCCATAAAAGCATGTTTCTTTGGCATTCTTAAGTCTAAATAACGTGGTTGGGCTGAAAACCTGTGTCCAACACAGTCGGTTTCACCGTGAAGATGTTGAGAGTCAAACCCAGCACGGGGGCATACGCCTGCAATTTAGCTGCTTGAGGCTGAGGTGGGAGGATGGCTTGAGGCTGGAGTTTGAGACCACACTATGCAACAAAGGAAGACCACATCTCAAAAAAAAAAAAAAAAAAAAAAAAGGTACAGAAGTCAAAACCACCACAGAGCCTCAGGTTTCCAGTTAATATAGAATGTGAGAATGAGACTTCCTCTCAGTTCCCCAATTCCCCCCTCCTCAGTCTCTGTTGTTTGATTCTTTGGGTATGACAACTTAGCACATAGAATAAGCTCACTTAATGTTAGTTAAATGGACTTATAAAATTCACAACATTGAGAATTTTGAGAAAATAGGGGCAACAAAAAGAGTAGGAAGGTACCATGCAAAAAGCCTCCCCACCTTATCCAGCTCATGCACATACATAAAACACAAGAAAGTTAAACAGAATTTCATGATATAGTTTTGTAGTTTGTCTTAGTGAAAGAAATTAAATGATTTGCAGTGAATTTCAACCCGTTGGCAGAATTCACGGACCTATTGCTGTGCAGACACTGCTGCTTGAGGGCAATGGAATTGGAAATTTCCATGCACCAGGGCTCCATGGCCAGCAGATGGCGATGTTTCTCAGTTTTACAGGAAGATACCAGGCCAGAGGCCGTTAGTTATGCAGGGCGTGTTTATCAGATGGCTGTTAAATCGGTTCAAAATCTGTAAAGGATGACAGATCAGCTCTTATTTATTTATTTTTACTTAGAGTTGATGAATTCAGTGAAATTTCATGATGGGAGAATGAACGCTGTGCCTTCGTGTTGGGGATGGGAGCAGAGGACGACCCGCATCCAAAATGGTTGGGTAGCTGCGTTTTATCTCCCTCAGTTGCTTTTTAAAATGAGGTTCTTCTCGCGCTGCCTTCTGGCAGCCTGGATTTAGTCAATTGGGACCAAAGGGCACACCGGCAGCAGTTTTGTTCATTTTCTTTTCTATTTCTTTATAAGTGGGCTTGTCTTCCCGGATCAACCACTTGGCCCGCAGATCCTGGGGCAGAGGCAAAATCTGGGTGAGGCTGGGTCGGGAGCCAGAGCAGGGCTGCTCAGAGTTGAGGGATGGGAGGGAGGAGAGCTGCTCCTAGGCTCGCTCTCAGCCACGTGGGAGAATTGGAGACGGATCCACTTTCTCCTCCCTGAGCACAGCAGCTATTGCACTGAGAGCCAGCATCCCTCTGGAAAGAGGCCGAACCGTTTTAAGCAGAGGGAAAGAAATTTGTGGACTAAATTGGTCTTAAAATACTGCCTCCTCTGTGTGCTGACCCATTAAGGGACATGGCACCACCTGGGATCCAGGGTATTCAGTTTCCTGATTTGGAGGTGTCACTAGCCTACTGTGTGATGTTGAACTTGTTTTTTCGTCTGTAATATGAACACTTTGATGGAAATCTTACAACCATGCTTAAAATTGTATTCTTCTGAACTAGCAACTCGTGTGATACAGGAGAATTTTTAGATGCCCAATTAAGTCAGAATATTTAGGGGTGGGACCTCGGCGTGCATCTTTTTTTAATAAGCTGTCCAGGTGATGTGAATGTTCAGCTGGGCTTGAGAACTATTGCTCTAACCAGGGGATCTCAAAGGAAAGTCTCAGGACAGCAGCATCAGCCTCACCTGGAACCTTTATTATTATTATTATTATTGACACAGAGTCTCTCTCTGTCACCCAGGATGGAATACAGTGGCATGATCTCAGCTCACTGTAACCTCTGCCTCGCAGGTTCAAGCGATTCTCCTTTCTCAGCTTCCCAAGTAGCTGGGATTACAGGCACCTGCCACCATGCCTGGCTAATTTTTGTATTTTCAGTAGAGACAGGATTTCACCTGTTGGCCAGGCTGTTCTGGACCACCTGACCTCAAGTGATCTGCCCCTCTCGGCCCCCCAAAGTGCTGGGATGACAGGTGTAAGTCACCACGTCTGGCCCAAAAACTTTTCAGAAAAGCAAATTATTAGTTGCCCTGATCAGAATCAGAAATTCTGAGGGTGAGACCCCAAAATCTGTTTTAACAAGCACTCAAGGTGATTTTGATGCAAGCTAACGCTTGAAACCTACTGTCGCGTTTGGGAGGATGAAACTTCCCCATATCTTTTGCATAAGTGAGGCCGGGGATTACTTCTGGGAATGGGATGTAAACACAGTGCTGTATGTCATTTCCTGGGCTAAACGTTTAATTGTTCGTGCATGACCTTCCATTTTCTCATCTGGGTAGGTTGTGTGATTTTAAATAGAAACGCAGCATGCTGGAGCTTCTGCTAATTTGGACCCCAGAGTTGCTACATGAACATCCTGTAAATGAAAGACAACAAAACAAAAATTTTTATGTTAAATAACCGAAATGTGGCTATTTGTTACTGCATTATAGCCTATCCTATCCTGATGAATGCAAGTACTAATGCTGTAGTTTTGACAATTTGGTTTGATTAGTGCTGATAAGAAGAGAAGGGACTTCCCCATCCCTCCTCAGTCACCAAACATCCATTTCACAGTTCTTCTAAGAACATATATTTAGGTTTAACATACTAGGATAATTTAAGACAAGCTTCTATATCTGGTTGTGGGTTGCATATGCCAAAAATGGGAATGGAATTGAAAAAAAAAAAACTCAGTCTCATGTCCTGATGTATCCAAATATCTATATTTGGTATTATAGTGTTCAAATATTGGGGTCCGAGTTTGCATCCTTGAAAGTTCTTTCTATAGCTCCGGATTATTATGCTGATACTGAGAATTTGATATTGCTTCTTCCCATTGCAAGAGCTCAATTCTGGGAAGGCATTCTCCTTCTCTTTAGACCTTTTCTGAGTAGACTACTTTGTCTTTCTATGACAGGAACTGCACATTTTGTGCTCCTTTACTGAGGCGAGCGTCCCTGGGCTTGTCCTCTCCCCACCATTGCTTTTTCCTTTATGTATTTATAACCATCACTCTATTAAGACTGCTTCACAGGTTGGCTACCTTCATTTCCAGTTTTATATTCATTAATAGAAACTTTCTCAGACCTCTGTTTTCATCATTTCTACCATTAATCTTTCTTGACTATGATTGTTTTGTTTGTCAGACCCCATTACTGTTGTCATCAAAATCATCATCACCACCATCATGAATATTGACAGCACAGTCAACATTTATTGAAATTTTGCTACGTTGTTAGGGCCTGAACTATTGATCATTGATCAAGGCATCATGTCTTTGACCGTCCTTTTGCCACATCAGTGTGCTCTTCTGCTCTGCTTTGTAACTGTCTCTTACCTTTTCATACTTCTGCGACATGAAATTACTGCCCTGATCCAAGATCCTTTATGTATATTTTTCTTATTCCTACCTTAGTTCATTTATTAAAAATTATAATGCTCTCATTTTCTTCATTAAGATATAGCCCTTAGGATCTTGATTTATAAACAGCAAATGCCCAATTCTCATTCCTCTAGGGATCTCTTTGTGACTTAGTCCATTTTTAAATTGGGAGTGCTCAACAAAAGCTGCTGTTATATCTGCATGAGTTTTTCCCTCTGGAGTTAGTGTTGACGATCTCCCAAGAGTTGATTTGATTGGGTCATTAAGATGGATGAAATAACCATATTGACTGTTTAGTGAGCTGGTTATTACAGTAATCTTAATGAGAGAATTAGATCGATCCCAAGGTACTCCAAATCCTTATTTGATGATTGACCTAGAAGTAATCAATTGCCCATGTTGCTCTATATGAATTCTCTGCTTCCATCAACCAGTCTCACACCCCACACCCCCTGCTAAACATGAACTCTACAATACTCATATACACATGTACATGCATGAGAAAACCCATGGGCAGATGCCTCATTGGAGATCAGGCTGGAACACACAAGTAAAAATGTGCAAGGGGATTTCATTTGTGTTTCCGAATGTTACTAGGACTCAGTCCAGGGAGGGCAAGAAGGGGAACTGGTGGCAGAGTGTAACCTTATCACATGATGCATGTGGTCACTGGGGCAGGGTGCTCAAAGCCTGTTTGTGTGGATGTTGAAGCAGGAGGGAAATATGAAGCTTTAAAATTTACAACACACTCTAATGTTTGTGCTGCTATAGCAAAATATCACAGATGGGTAATTTATGAAGAATAGGGATTTATCTTTCACAGTTCTGGAGGCTGGGGAGTCCAAGATCAAGGGGCCTGCGTTGGTGTCTGGTGAGGGCCTGTTCCATCAATGGTACCTTCTCACTGTGGCGACCTCTCTTGGAGGAAGGCAGAAGAGAAACAAGGGGCAAACTCTCTCTGAAGACTTTTTTATGAGGACTTTACGTCTTAATACCACCAGAGTGGAGATTAAGTTTCAATGTTAATTTTGGAGGGGACATTACATTCAAACTCTCCTTCCAACTCTTCTCTTTGGGAAGTTCATCTATAAGCTGGGAATTGTGACCCTAACCCTACCAACTGTACAGGACTTGTGCTTACTAGATAAGACCCAGATGGAAAAAAAACTTTGAAAAGTATAAAGCATTGTAGGAATGAAGATGCTCATACTCAAGGCCTAATATCGGCCATCAAAAGGAACTCAAATGTGGGAGATAATTTGTCAGCAATGACTAACTTAAAAAGTAAATGTTTTCTCTAATATTTTGGTAACTTCCTTGACCTCAGTTACCCAGATAATAGCCTCATATCTCACCCAAATGTTTGCTTTGCCTGTGTGCTTGCATTTTGAGTTTCCCTCTAAAGATAAAAAAGAATTTGTGTGTTTGTGTGCACACATATGTGTCTCCGATGGGCAGAATTTGGGAGTGTGTAGAATCTTGGAAGGGCACAGGGGCTTCAAATGAATGATCCAATCTGGCTTTGAAGCCATTTACAGGACTCAAAGCTCTAGACTATCCTGCTGAGACACTCACACAGAGCAAGAAGGAGGGATGAGAAATGTCCATAAGTATTTTCACTCAAACCATGATGCAGGAAAGAAATGCCACAGACTATCAAAGAAACCACTATTGATGTCTCCTGTTTCTGAAGCGCTACAGAATTTAAAGTACTAAAATGTAAGTTTGGTCTTTTCTCATCATCTTTTATAATTGTCTTGCTTGTAAGGGGGTTTGTCCTGTTTCCCCAACTATGTTTTAATGTCTTTTTTTTTTTTTAACCAAAAATGCCATCCTCTGTTCCCTAGAACCTATCATTTAGGACACACGTCAGGTCTTTTTTTTTCCCCTGAAAAACTTGTCCCTAAATAATTCAGTTAGTCTTAATGCATTTGCTTTTACACAACTGAGCTCTACCATGGTTTTGAATTAAACTACCTCATGGTGTAACACTAGACAGATCTCTGAATTAAGATGGCAGAACTGAAGGAAATGTTGGGGGTTCGCAGATGTAAAACCTTTATTTCACTCATGAGGAAGCTGCAATCTAGAAATCTGGACTCCTTAAAATTTACACATATTTCTACCTTGACAGAGCTTAGAAAAGAATCAGGTCCCTTGATCCCAGCCCAGGGCTCCCTCCACTATACCATTTACTCTCAGCTCTCGTTCTGACATAAACCTGCTGTGTGGCCTCGGGCATTTCATGTGACCTCTCTTTGCTTAGCTTTCTTGTTTTTAAAAAATGAGGCTAATATAAATCTCAGTCCTTATGTCTCAGATATGCTTTGTGAATCACAGGAGACATGTGAATTCACATTTATGTGACTAGACCTAAAATCACTTTGAAATAACAAATTCTGTCCTAAAGTAATACAGTACATTATTCTATTGAGATAGTCATGGACCAGGCTTGTGTGGAATCGATACTAGTTGATGCTAATGATATTGATAATGTGCATAGATGTCAGAGTGTATGTGATGCTGGTACTAGCAAAGCGAGGAATACAGCTTTAAAACGGGAATGTGAGGGCAAAGGAAAAAACAGAATACAAACCTGAACACCTTGAAATGACTCCCCATGGACCCAAGGAATACGAGAGTTAAGGAGATTTCATTACAAGGAAGTAGAGGGGCTTGTAAAACAATAGCCAATATGTGGTAGATTAAACATCTGCTGCAGACATAAATCGAATCCCACTCGGAAACAGCTGTATCCTCTGTAGAAATAACGCTGTTCATAGGAACATTATATACGGTACAACCATGGTAAGGAGAAGACACATTAACCCATTATCTTAAAGGTTTCAATCTCATTTTTTTATTTGTATTTCAGTTTTTAATCCAGCTATAGTCATTACAAAGTATTTAATGACTGACTTGCTAGTTGTGTATCCCAGGATGAAGCTGAGAGAAGTTAACACACAAACTGGTCATTAACTATGTTAATGATCAAGTTCTTTGGGATTATGACTATTATAAGCCATAATTAACAGTTTTTAACAATTTTTTTTTTTCTTTTTAGTGAAAAAAATAAGAAAGAAATATTCTTGAGGCTCAGACAGAAATAATGAATGCAGGCCTCACTGTTATTTCTTCTATCATAAAGAACAGCTTCTGGGACAAGTTCTTGTTTTCTTAATCATTATTCGAGCTCTTCAAAGTAAATGCTGGTTCTGGTCAACTGAGCAAATAGGCTCTGTCCTGTCCTCACTAGAACATCATGAAGGGCTTATGCCTGGACCATACAGCCTCTCAGCTTCTAGAAATGTTTCCATCAATTCTCACGTGGTAAAAATAAAAGAATTTAAAATGGTGCTGCAAACTGCAAGCTTGGGGCGCAATTTGCTCCGTGGAAAAACTCCTGGGCCTGATGAAGGCTTGCAAAACTTTAGCTGTGTTTGTGAAATTTATCTTTTCCACACTGTACCCTTTCTTCCCCACATGAAGTATCTTATGGCCTCTCATTCTCTCTCTCATCAAAAACATTCTTTCCAGAATGAAACTAATGAACATCAGAAGATAAAAATGACTGATCAATAAAGTTTTAAACCACAGGTGAAGTCAACTAGTAGAAGGACTGGCTTTATCTCCTTGGCCTTGGAGGACAGAGCTCTAAGAAATAAGGGCAGAGTTGGTGGAAGGGCACAATTTCCTTCTGGAGCTCCATCCTCATAGGTTAGGACCCCAACACAAACTTATTAGTCCATTATAGTTCTACTGCCTAGTAATTTCTTTAAGCTTTTCTTAAAACACCTTGGCCTATAAAATGAGGGGAATTAAAATATTTATTTTTATTTTAAATTGTTTTTCTTTAATTTTCTTTTATGAATAGAGATGGGGTCTCACTGTGTTGCCCAGGCTGGACTTAACCTCCTGGGCTCAAGCAATCCTTCCATCTTGGCCTCCTAAAGACTGGTATTACAAACATGAGTCACTGTGCCTGGAAAAAGTTTTTTTTTTTTTTTTTTTTAAACGGAGTCTCACTCTGTCACCCAGGCTGGAGTGCAGTGGCCGGAGCTCAGCTCACTGCAAGGTGCGCCTCCTGGGTTCACGCCATTCTCCTGCCTCAGCCTCCCAAGTATCTGGGACTACAGGCGCCCGCCACTTCGTCCGGCTAGTTTTTTGTATTTTTTTAGTAGAGACGGGGTTTCACTGTGTTAGCCAGGATGGTCTCGATCTCCTGACCTCGTGCTCCACCCGTCTCGGCCTCCCAAAGTGCTGGGATTACAGGCTTGAGCCACCGCACCCGGCCTGGAAGAAGTATTTTTAAAATGTCATTGAACTTTAAAAATCTTTATTGGGGCTGGGCACAATGGCTCACACCTATAATCCCAGCACGTTGGGAGGCCGAGGTGGTCGGATCAGTTGAGGCCAGGAGTTCGAGACCAGCCTGGTCAAAATGGTAAAACCCTATCTCTACTAAAAATACAAAAATTAGCCAGGTGTGGTGGCGTGTCCTGTAATCCCAGCTACTGGGGAGGCTGAGGCAGGAGAATTGCTTCAACCCAGGAGGTGGAGGTTGCAGTGAGCCGAGATCGCACCATTGCACTCCAGCCTGGGTGAAGAAGTGAGACTCCATGCCCCCCACCAAAAACAAAAGTCTTTATTGGAAAACAAATATTAACATTAGTATTAACAACTATTTTGTGTTTTTAAGTTACTCTAGAGAAAAATATTTCAGATAAAAAATAAATGTTTCCAAGATAAAAATTAGATTAGAAACTTCCTATGAGAACAAAAATTTAAAAATAGGGACTACTATGATCAATGATATATTTTATTTGATGTTCAGCAAACATACACTGCTGTGTTCCCGGTGTAGCTTGATGGTGATGGTTACAACAGGAACTGGACGCTGGCACCTCTTTCATGGTACAGTACGAGAGACTACTGTTGACAAACTATGATGAACGTGGAAGCTTTGGGTCCTGTGGGAGTCTCTGTGGGTAGGGGCGGGTGGAGTCTAGCCTAGTCCAGGGTGCAGGGAAAACTTTCTGGGGAAATGAAGTTTTGTCAAGAGGCAGACCGACTGCCTCTTTTAATGAGAACTCCTGAAATCCTGGAAGAAGGCAGGGCTTCTGCTAAGCGCCATGTCAACAGCACTGTCACAAAAGAAACAGAGGGTCATTGGATGATCAGGTGCTAGAAACATACCTAAAAGTGACTGCCTATAATGGAGGAGTGGTGAGAATACCTAAAAAGGAAGCAACGATGTATTTGAGTCACAAAACTTCTGTATTTATATGGTCTGAAAACTGGGGCACAATGTAAATGACGAGTTAATGGGTGCAGCACACCAACATGGCACATGTATACATATGTAACAAACCTGCACGTTGTGCACATGTACCCTAGAACTTAAGTATAATAATAATAAATTTTTTAAAAAAATATTTGAAATCAGAATAAAATGTTTTCATAAAAAATGCTTTCTACTGGAAGAGTGGAGGTTTTTGCTGCTAGCCTTCTCTTAATGACATCAGAGAAGTTGGGTCTGATTAACATTGTGTTGCATCATTCATGGAGATGAGCTCATGGTAGGTAATGGAGGCCCTGCTGAACTTCACACATTGTAAGAAAGATAATGGTTCATAGAAAATGGCCAAACCTTTTTTATATGAGTCACATTATCAGAAGTTATCCTTTCCTGGAATTCACTTCTTTCAATTAATTTTTTAAAAATAATAACTCACAAAAGTTTTTGCTAATACATTTATGAAGGATGTCCTACATGCTTCATAAAGCCTTCCAGAAATTTCCTTTTCCTAATGTTTTTCTCTCATGCACTTCAATAGATATGGCATCTCTTGACAACTAATTATCTGACTTTTGAATATAGCTATTATTTACTGGGTAGCGAAACAGCGAAAAGTTAAATTATGGCACCCAATTAAGCAAATCTTTTGCTTTGGTCAGCTAAAGGGAATGGAAAATTTATTTATTTTTTCTCTACTATAACTTCTTTTTATCAGTAATTTGACAAATGGTGTCACTAAGATGGTAAGTTTTTTATATTGAAATGATAAGACTGAATTTTAGAAATTGTTAACTTTTAAGAAGTGTACATAATTGGATTCTTTTTATTTCTCTAGTTTTATTCTTATATATTCTGTATTTCATGGCTTTGCTTTTTATTGCCTTCATTCTGAGTTAAATATACAGTCAGCTTTGTGTGGAATTAATATCTAAGATGTTGGGATAATGTAAGCTGCTCCTAACAATGGATCACAATTCATTGTAAATTAGTGAGTTCATTTAAATGAAATAATTGGGTCATTATTTACATATACACAGTTGTTTCCAAATTTTATTGGGAATAAAATAATAAAAGAGTTGGCACTGACAATTTTGACATCTCTATAACTCAGGACAAGAGATGACCCATTTTCTCTCTCCTCGTATTATAGTCCCATAATTTCCCCAATTACTACTGCATTGAAACGTCGAGTTGGTGTTGAGTTGTTGGCAAATAAATGAGAGTGCTTGAATTGTAGCATTGTTCAGCTCAGAGATAACTGCATTTTATCATGTGGAAAGGATCTGTGTTGCTAAAGTGAGGGTAACACAGAAATATCAACCAAACCCACAATAGAAGAGAAATCCACACTCTTTTAAGAAGACTCATCCTCTCCTCTGACTTGACATTCATCAGCCTCCTTGATCACTCCAACCTTTGCTCCTTGACTCTGTATTCATAAGACATTTACTGTGTTAGTTTTTATTTAGCTGATGTGAGTTGGTCTTTGCTTTTCCCCAAATAAAGTCTTTAAGAATAAGTACCATTTAAAAATATTTTCTTTTATCTCTCCCAGTCGGACTCAGCTAAATGTAGGCAAATGTAATGGCCAAATAATCTAATAACCAGCATGTTATGGGAATACAGGAACTGACTCTGTGTACTTGAAGCCTGCAATGGAACAGGCTCTGGAGGCTCCTACTGTGCCTGGTACTCACCCTTTAGTTGCTGGATTGTGAGAATATCCAGTAAGTGCCTGAGAACGGGCTGGAATAGCCAAAGACAGTGGCTGTTTCCTAATCAGTTTGGAAATATTTCAATATTTTGGGTAGACTAACAACTCTAGCTATGGGAAAGCATTATGGTTGCTAGAACTCAGATGTTTCAGCCTTCAGCAGACTGTGACTAAAACTAAGTTTCCTTTTGACATCCAAATCATCATGTTGCAAGCCTGTGAAAGCTCACACATTTTTTTTGTTTTTCTTCTCAGATATCTCTGGACATGTCTAGGATGGCTGATAAGTTGGGTTCCAAAGATCCCTCCAGGTAGTGGTTCCTACTGCTGCTAAGTACCAGCTGCAGGCCATTGTACCATTCTTCTGAAGTGCTACAGGTAAAGCATCTTTCCTCAGGCACCTGTTACTCCCTCTGCACCTCTTTATTTAATGTGTGGGTCAAGCCTTGCCCATAATTTCACAGAGTGATGGCTAAGGACAGCTTCTAGTGCTTAGACTTTATAAAAAGTTGAAGAAAAAATGGAGAAATCCAAACCTGGAAAGTGATATGACTCTTCTAAAAGTCCATTGGTTGTGGTCCCTCCTTAAGGAAATTTCCAATGGATCCCTTAGCTCTGGCCTATTGCAGGAACCAACTGCACCTACTAGGTAGCTTTTGATCAAGGCTCTTCTCAAAGCCTAAGACTCAGTTTTCTGAAATCCAGAGGGAGAAAAGTCTTTTAAAAAATTCCTATCCAAAGCTGACTCTTCTATCTGCTTTACTTATCTCTTCCCACAACTCTAAGGCCATTCCCAGCTTCTAAAATTTTCTAAGTTAGGGTCACTGGATTAGTCCATTTTCATGCTGCTGATAAAGACATACCTGAAACTGGGCAATTTACAAAAGACAGAGGTTTAATGGATTTACAGTTCCACGTGGCTGGGGAAGCCTCACAATCATAGCAGAGGGCAAGGAGGAGCAAGACACATCTTGCATGGATGGCAGCAGGCAAAGAGAGCTTGTGCAGGGAAACTCACATTTTTAAAACCATCAGATCTCATGAGACTTATTCACCATCATGAGAATAACATGGGAAAGACCCACTCCCATGATTCAATTACCTCCCACCAAGTTCCTCCCATGACACATGAGAATTGTGGGAATTACAATTCAAGATGAGATTTGGGTGGGGACACAGACAAACCATATCAGTCACTTAGTCCTGGATCACTTTAAAAATGGAAGGCTAGAACTCTACTCCAGATTTCCTTAAACCCAACTCTGTTCTACCCTCATATTGTCTTCATTTCAGCCTAGAGAAAAGGAGCGAATGTACTGCATATTCTTACTAAGTTCTCTCACAACTTCCTGATTGCAGCTATTGAGCAATAGCACATGTGCATGCATCTCAAAAATTAACTTTCAGTTAAGGGTGGGTTTAAACTCTGATTTAGGGGAAAATGTAATAAGCAGATTTGCATAATTTTGCAAAAGCTAATGCCTATTTTATAGCACCCGAATAAAGAGAGCATGATATCTGAGTTTGAAGTGCCTATGTTCAGATTCCTTCATAACTTTCAATTCTCCCCCCAAATAATGGGAGTAGTGATCGTAGATAGGAATAAATAGGACCATCCATCAGAGTGACCACTTCCAGAAAAAATGCTGTTTCTATTAGCAAAAATGACTTCCTCAGCTTCCAAATCACTCCTCCAACAAAAACAGAAGTTCCATTCTTTACCAGGTATTTTGATGAATTTGATTTATTGTTAAAGAAAGTTAAAATTGTAAAGAGAATTATTAATAGAATTATTGTCTCTCTGAGTACATGTGACTGTGGAATAGTGGGGTCTGTAAGTTACTGATGGCCTCTAAGAGTGAAAATGTCAGAGCTATGGGGCTTTATAATGAAAACAGAATGGTGGGGTGGAGAGTTATGAATAGGTAAACTTGGATGGAAAGTTGTGAATAGGTAATGTGCGTGTAGAGAGTGTGACAAGCCTGTGCTGTTTTACTGCCTGAGATATATTTTAGCACATACATTAGGATGAAATTTTCAGATATTAACAGGGATTCCTGTTATTGAACTTCTTTAAGTCTTTCTCATCTCTTGGGGAACAGTGGGAGCTTTCTGTAGGCACTGCCCTCAGGGGAAAGGCAGATTTGGTGAGTATGAGGAATCTTTGGTCAGCTTTGAGGTTGTAAAGCCCACAGCAGAAACAACAGTTTAGAAATCTATGCTTTCCATGTGCAAGAAGCAGGATTTTTGAAATTTTTATAATGGTTTCTATACATAGGTTTCAAAGAGTCAGATCTTGGAGGACTAAGTACAGTTTTACTTATTCGGTTTTACTAAAAGCTAAAGCAAAGGGCAAAGGCAACTTGATAATCTACGCATTGGCACTCAGTCTGCCCAGCAGTGACCTACAGACACTTCCACTCATATTCCAGTGGCCAAAGTGAGTCATGTGGTCCTGCCAGGTTCAACCACGGAATGGTGTCTAATCCTCTTACAGGTAGGGCACCACAGAAGAGGATGCCAAATATGGGTAACTAGACACACAGTCTGCCACACAGACAAAGGTACATTTCAGCAACGCCCTGTGGAGAACAGAGTGGGCACACCTCTGTGGACTGCTCAATCCCTGAATGCTTGACACCCCTGGAGTTCAGATCAGTACTGTGTTTCTGATTAGACCTGGGAGGGCTGAGGAAACCACAGCTTATGTAACTCCTCCTACAGAGAAATTTTCCTCTAGAAATATTTCCAGTGAGCTTCGTTTTTTTCCCACTTCTGTCAAGAAGAAAACAACCTGACAATAACGGCAAGGGGGACAGGGGAGAAGCACAAAGTCAAAATGACAGGCATGGAATGAAAGAATCAGGCCAGTAGTGATGTATGAAATGTCCTACTTTTGATTTTTCATGTAGGAAACACTTAAAATTGATTTGCATTATCTCCGTCAATATTCTTAGCTCCTATTGTCTATTTCTTGTGACAGGATGGATATCCCGTCTCCCTCCAGTCTTCTGCCTCCCTATTTTCCGTCCCCACTTTCCCATGTAGTTAACACTAGCCATCCTTTACATGTAGTATAAAACATAGCCTATTTACATATTAATCCAGCAACCACAGAGGACATCAGAAAACCTAAGGATGGCTGCATTTAGGGCTCAGTGTAACAAGGCCCTTTGAGTCTTAGACTGTGATAAAATGTGAAGTGACATTTCGCAGAAGGAAAAAGCTTCTATTTTTACCTTAGTGTTTAGAAATGGCCCCTGGGAGGAATTGTTGCTCCATCTCAGGGCTTCCCAGATGTGTCAGATTAGAGACCCACCCACTGGAAACACTTCAGGAAGTCAGTCAGCCACTCCCTGGGGCTTTCCTAATGACTGGCCATCTTGTCTGAGTTGGTTAACTCAGTTGGATGCAGTGTGTGGTGTTAATTCAGTGGGGCTAATTAGACCAAGGTCATGGGTTTGATTTTCTAGTTTTTTTTGTTTGTTTGTTTTGTCTTTGTTTTCTCAGAGAAAATCATTTCTAATCTCTTATTGGCTAACTTAAAAATATGTATTATTGTCCTAAGGAAAGCAAATTAACATATAGCTGTACAAACTACAACTCACCCCTCCCTTCTAGAATACAAAGAGTATTTCAGTATGTGTGGTGTGCTATGAATAAACATTAACTTCAGTTTAGTAGGATAGGCAAAGGTAAAGAGTTTGCAACATGCTTTGGCTCATTTCAGCTGCTACTGTGCAGTGCTAACAGTGGCTATGTTACTAAGCCGTGCACTGCAGTTCAGTAATGATGATCATTGAATGTAACTGGTAATGGTCAATGAGATTTCTCATTGGATGATGCCGTCAAACCACAAACTCCTCTAGATGGCATTGGTTGGGCCATCTGCTTCAGTGTGCCTGGAAACTGTGGTGTGTGGCTTCCCTTATTTCATTAGCAGCAGGTTGTTTCCTATGTGTCTGGCCTTTCTAGCTCTTCCAGGGCATGACCTTGACTCTGCACCAACTTCTAGAGTCTACCTCACTGAAACGCTCCTCTGAAAACCTTAGGCCTTGAGAAGTGGCACAATCTATACATTAATATTACCCCCCCACTTTAGTGACTGTAGCATCACATTTCGCCACGTTGTTTTGAAATTTTCATCTGTGCCATGAATAATTTGATTGTTAACCTAGAATAGGCACAACTCAAAATAATTAGCCAAATTTCCCCCAACACTTAGTATGAAACCCTTATGACAGGAGATATTTATTGAGTACTAATCTACATTGTCAAGAAGGGCTTTGCCATTTCAAGTTTCTTCTCTCTCATGTTGCATTCCCCTCTGAGAATCATCATCATTGTATTTATGATCTGGACTTGTTGTTAGAGAGACTAACTCCAACAACAAGTCGCCAAGACTTATATCTCATGTAGTGAGTTCATTTCTCCAGAAGCCAAGATTACTTCTGAGAGGTCTTACCAATCTGTTGGCCTTAGAAACCAGGAAAAACCCCTCTGTTTTGTAATCATAAAACATTTGGACACAACCAAGTCACTTAATGATATTTTCGATTAGCCTTTAAGAGAATCAGCCCAGGGAGCACTAATGCCTTGTCCTGTGCAAGGGTGAGCGAAGCTAGTGAGTGGAAGGTTGAAGACATTAACCTAGGAATCAGGAAGTCTAGGATTTGCTGAATCTGGCACAAATCTCTTTGTGCCTCATTTGGCAAAGTGACTGATGCATGTAGTAGTTAAAAAATTAGATCTTTTCCTTAAAAAGATTCAGAGAATAGTCCATCCTTCTTATCCACAGATTCAGCATCTGTGGATTCAACCAACTGTAGATTAAAAATATTATGAAAAAAGTAATATAAATTACAATACAGTAATTAAAAATAATACAAATAAAAATGCAGATAGCATTTACATTGTATTAGTTATAAGCAGAGATGATTTAAAGTATATAGGAGGATATATATATATATATATATATATATATATATATATATATATATATGTATTCTTAACAGTCCTGAAACCAATCTTCTGTGGATACTGAGTGAGACTGCACTGAGTAACCGTAATATTTAATATGCTTTTATTTTGCCTTGTTAGTAGACCCACCACAAAAGCCTATCTGATATTGTTGATGCTTGGCCCTCAGCAAACACTCTTCTGCAAGGGCAGTGAATTACCATGCTCCATTGCTGTGTTACTCTGTTTTCACACTGCTGATAAAGATATACCCAAGACTGGGCAATTTACAAAAGAAAGAGGTTTAATGGACTTACAGCTCCACGTGGCTAGGGAGGCCTCACAACCATAGTGGAAGGTGAAAGGCACATCTCACATGGCAGCAGACAAAAGAAGAGAGTTAGTAGAGGGAAACTCCCCCTTAAAATAACCATCAGATCTCATGAGACTTATTCACTATCTCAAGAACAGAATGGGAAAGACCTGCCCCCAGGATCTGATTACCTCCCACTGCGTACCTCCCACAACACATGGAAATTCAAGATGAGATTTGGGTAGGGACACAGCCAAACCATATCAGTTTCCCATTTGAGACGACACCTATAGATGCTAGAAACACCAGCCCACCTTTTTCCTTCTGCCATCACTTCACCAAAGGAAACAAGAGTGTCAAAAGAAAGTCTTTTACATATAGCTATTAGGTTATCTGTTTGATCTATTTAGTAATTTATTTGATGTTTAGTTTAACCTAATTTCATGTGCTTGAATAATGTTGTGGAAGAGTTGAAATAAGGTATACAAAAGTATGAAGTTCGAATGTGGAGGTCAAAAGAAAATGAAAGAATAGAAGACCGTAGGTTGCAGCTACGGAAGGTTTGATTTATCAAACCTTCCAAAACTCCTGGAAAGCCCATCACATTTTTCAGTGAATACTGAATCCAGTAACATTTTAATGCTTTGAAAAAGCCAATCAGCTCTACAGGGGACCAGTCTCTATAGCCGTGCTGCCCAGTTGAATAGCTGCTAAGCACATGTGACTATTTACGCTTAAATAAAATTAAAAATTTAGTTACTCAGTGGTATTAGCAACATTTCAAGTGCTCAATAGATAGATATGTTAAGTGGCTAGAGACTTGGTCAGTGCACATATAGGACATTTTCATCATTGTTCGGAAAGTTCTACAGGACAGCATTCTAGAGAATTTGAGAATCAGAAAATTCACTCAGATGATAAGTGCACGTTAGATAAATATGCAACACTTTTTCAGGAAAGGTTTTTTTACTTGTTGGAGTAAGCAACTGCTGCTCAGGTATTTATGATATACTGCATGACATCGAAATGTTTTCTCATATTGATAAGAGATGTTGGAAAGGGAAGATTGTTAATGTTATTGAAATACCTTGTATGTGTGCTAGACATTTTGCTGCGTGTATTAAATATCACCTCACTTATGACACAGCCAACCTTAGTAAAGTTTTACAATTAGCTGGATTTTTACAAATGGGAAGAAGACCCAGGTTCTACAATTAATAAATGGAGAAAAAGCAGTTCGTCTGACACTAAAATTAGTCCCTCTAACCATCTCTCTCTCTCTCACACACACACACACACACAGAGAAAGAGAGCGAGAGAGAGAATTACTGTGTTAAAACAAATTTTACCCTCATTAGAATTTGCCAGATCCTAAGCATAAAGTACTAGACTTACTTCTACATGAGTTGTATGGACCTAAGAACTGGATTAAAAAGAATTGCTATCAAAGCATGAATTGAACAAAATTTGCCATGATTAAAACTCATTTTTCCATTTGGAAAATCTTCCCTTCAGGACAAGATGAAAAACATTCAGAATAAAATGCATGTAGATTAATATAATCTTCAGAGACCGAGGCAAGAAAGATGTAAAAGAGAAAACAGAAAACAACAACAAAAAAAATCAGCCATTTGCTCTAATTTTCTGGTGATGAGGAGCTTTCCTGTACTTGTTATGCATAGCTTGATAAATTCATTTCTCAACTAGACCAGCTGGGATACATGGGGAACAAAGACCAGTACATCTCAGATGTGTATAAAGGCTCACTTAATTTCCAATGACTACATTCCTGACATGCAAAGATCATAAAGAAGCACGTAGCTAGTCAACTGTTGTCTTACAAACAAGGTAATGAAAGATCCTTTCACCATAAGATGTCAGGCATGTGAAGAAATAATACTTATTTCTGCAGTAATGAAGTGTTTTTACAGAGTCCAGATGCAGCCTGTTTGATTGTTGAGAAGCTCTACTATGGCCCTGAAGTCAGACAGACTTGAGTTTGAATCTGGATATGACTCTTTAATTGTGTGGGGTTAGGTAAATGACTCAATTTCTTTAACATTTGGTTCTCCCATTTCTAAGGATGGAGATACTACAGTTTATTCTACACAGAGTTGTGGCAGGAACCAACTGAGAGAATACCTGTAAAGCTTTTTGCACTATGACTGGCTACCTGAAATACTCAGGATAAGCTATTATTATTAGAATTATTAGCAAATCCTTTTTATTAAGACTAAACTGCCTCATTTATCTAAAACCCATTAATCTTATTGGGCCCTCAGGATTCAAAAAGGACAAACTGACTCTACTGTATGGCAACAAAGTCTAACACACCAATCAGGTCTAGGTCTCTCAACAATTCCTCATATGACAAAATTTTCTAATATGATATTATTCATGGTAGCCTACTCTTCTGTGCATTAATGACTATTGTTCTTTTTTAAAATGTGATTCTGTAAATAAAATTCAGCACCTTAGATATGGTGTGACAATGCCAGAGTACAGTGGAACTATCACTTTGAAGGACTGATATGCAATATGTTTGTTACTGACAAATCAGTTTACTTTAAAAGTTAGCCATAAGAGGCCGGGCGCGGTGGCTCAAGCCTGTAATCCCAGCACTTTGGGAGGCCGAGACGGGTGGATCACGAGGTCAGGAGATCGAGACCATCCTGGCTAACACGGTGAAACCCCGTCTCTACTAAAAAATACAAAAAACTAGCCGGGCGAGGTGGCGGGCGCCTGCAGTCCCGGCTACTCGGGAGGCTGCGGCAGGAGAATGGCGTAAACCCGGGAGGCGGAGCTTGCAGGGAGCTGAGATCCGGCCACTGCACTCCAGCCTGGGCGACAGAGCCAGACTCCGTCTCAAAAAAAAAAAAAAAAAAAAAAAGTTAGCCATAACAGATCTCTTGCATCTGGGAAGATGGAGTAGACCTATTTCCAAATTCCTCCCACTAATTGTACTAAGTACAATTAACGACCCCAGACATTATGCATATAAGAAACAAAAATACTTAAAAGTAGAGGGAAGTCAGATCAACTGAGAAATCGGGGAGCCACAGATTTATAAAGTGGTGAGTTCTCTGGGTTTTCTGCAGAAGAAAACTTTTATATATCCCAATGGGTGTGCACCCATTGAGGGATAAAAGTCTACTCTCTCTAGCTAAAGAACCAGGAAAACAACAAGAAAACTCTCCCCCATCTTGCTGAGATAGCATTAGATAAAGCCTAGTGGAGAGGCAAAACTTTTACCATGCCCCAGTAATAATGGGGCTACCTTCCCCTCTGCTCTCTGGTTTTAGCGAAGGCAGAATGGTGACTACAAATGAAGCACTTCTACTCCTCCTAGCCAAAAAGATATCTGTAAAGGTATAGCAGAGAGCTAGAATTATCACTTCTACCTAGTGGTATTGAGGAGCTTCTCTCCATTTAGGTGTTAACGGAGGTTGAGTGGAAACCTGCACTTTTGCCCCTACCTGGCAGTGTTGAGAGTAAGGAGCTGATACCTTGTTCCCTTCCCCTGACAAAGTATTGTCAGGACAAGGCAGTTGAATAAAAAAAAATTAAATAAGATCTACAACCTCATAACATAATATCTAAAATGTCAAGGTTTTGATTGAAAATCACTCATCTTACTAAGACCCATAAAGGAGTCACACTAAATAAAACAAGATAATCAATAGATGTCAACACTGAGATGGCAGAATTGTAAGGATTATCTGAGGGAAAAAAGTAAAGCAGCCATGCTAAAAATGCCTCAACAGCAATTACAAACAAACACAGAACAAAAAATAACCTCCGAAAAGATATATGAAGTCTCAACAAGAAACGGAAGATAAAAAGAAGAACCAAATAAAAAAATTAGAACTGGAAAATAACCAAAATAAAAAGCCTAGTAGATAAACTTTACAGCAGAATGAAGGGAGGAAGAGTAGAGAATGTGAAGACAGAACAATAGAAATTACATAATCTGAACATCAAAGGGTAAATAGACTAAATTTATGAAAAGAACAAAGCCTCAGAAACGTGTGGGAAAATAGCAAGAGACATAACATTTCTGTCAGTTAAGTCCCAAAAGGAGGAAACGAGGACAGAGACAAAAAGTACTCAAAAACCTAATGGCTGAAAACTCAAATTTGGCAAAATATATAAATGCATAGATTGAAGAAGCTGAGTGAACATTAAACAGAATATACCCAATGAAATCCAACCAGGAAAATTTATAATCAACCTCCTAAAAACTAAAATCAAAGAAAAGGTTTTTAAAAAAGTGATAAACAACAGCTTATCTATGGGGGAAAAGCAATGTAGATAACATTGTATTTATCATCAGACATTGTAGAGGCCAGAAATAAAGAGGCACAATATATTTCAAATGCTGAGGAAAAAATGGCTTGCAACCCAGAATTTATGCTCAATAAGACATATCCTTCGAGCAAGATGGAAAAATCAAAACATCAAAATATTCTCAGATAAAGGATTACTAAGAGATTTTTTTACCAGCATACCTACCTTAAAAAAACATGACTGAAGGAAGTTCTTTAAACCCAAAGCAAATGATAAAAGAAGAAGTCTCTGGAACATCAATAAAGAAGAAAAAAACAATTAAACAAATGACTAAATACAATAGATTTTTCTTCTTCTCTTCGGTTTGCTATACAATGTTTGACAGTTAAAGCAAAATTATAACAATATCTGTGCTTCTAAATGTATATAGAAGAACTTTTATGAAAAATGAGGGGGAAGAGATATAAAGGGAATAAGATTTCTGTTCTTCACTCAAACAGGGATGATGACATCAATAGACTGATAAGTTATGTATGTATAACGTAATACATAGCACAACCACTAAAAAAGTCATCTACCAAAACACACTCAAAACATTATTAATACATAAAAAAAAATTTGAAAAATATTTTGTAAGCCACAGGAAGACAGTAAAAGGAAACAAAAACTCAGAACAAAGAGAAAACACAAAACAAAAAGGCACACTAAAACTGTAGCATATCAATAATAACACTAAATGTAAATAGTATAAGGGGCATTAATGAAAAGACAGACATACAGATTAAACAAATATGATTCAACTACGTGTTGTCTACAAAAAATTCACTTCAGATACAGAATGCAGGGAGGTTGAAAGTACAAAGATGGGAAAAAATACATCATACAAGCATGAATTAAAATAGAGTAGAATTTACTAAGAAGACATAGCAGTCCTAAATGCCTATACTCCAAAAAACAGAGCCTCAAAGTATGTGAAATAAAAACAAAAAGAAGAAATAGGCACATCCACAATTTTAGTAGTTGCATTTCAACACTCTTCTATCAAGAATTGATAGAACTACTAGATAGGAAATCAGCAAATATATAAAAAAAACTCAACAGCACCATCAAACAGCAAAATCTCAGCGTAACACTCCATCTCCAAAAAGCAGATAAATATTGTTTCAAGTGCTCAAAGAAGATATACCAAGGTAGATCACATGCTGGACCATAAAGCATACCTAACACATTTAGAAGCATTGAAATCATACAATGCATTATCTGATCACAATGGAATCAAACTAAAGATCAGTACAGAAAGATA
This sequence comes from Papio anubis, assembly GCF_008728515.1. NCBI lineage: Eukaryota > Metazoa > Chordata > Mammalia > Primates > Cercopithecidae > Papio > Papio anubis. Next base: position 34,303,701 of record NC_044994.1, read on the forward strand.
ACAGATAAATCTCCAAACCCTTTGGAAATATACAATTTATTTGTAAATAGTTCATGGATCAAGGAGGAAGTCTCCAGGTGAATAACAAAAGGATATTGAACTGAATAAAAATGAATTATCAAAATTTGTAAGATACAGCTAAAGCAGTACGGAGAAAAATATTTTGGACCTTAAATGTTTACATTAGAGAAGAGGGAAAAAAACTCAGATCATTAATTTAAGCACCCACTACAAGTACCTAAAACAAGAGAAACAAAATAAATCTAATGTAAGGAGAAGGAAAAAAATAAAGATAAGAGCAGGAATCAATAAAAACAATACAGAAAATTAGTAAAACAAAGAGCTGGATTTTTTAAAGTCTGAATAAATCAACGAATCTCTAGCAAGACAGGCAAAAAAAAAAAAAAAAAAGACAAAAATTACCAATATCAAAATGAAACAGAGGATATTACTACAAACCTTGAGTATGTCAAAAGGATAATTCTTAGAGATTGGTATGACCATCTCTACAAACATATATTTGACAACTTAGATGAAATCTATCATTTCCTCAAGATACACAAACTACTTCAACTCACTCAATATAAAATAATTTCCATATCCCTATGACAATTAGAGGAATTAAATTTATACTTAAACAACAACCTCCCTCTGAAAATATCTCAGATCCATGTGGTTTTATTGGTAAATTTTATCAAAAATTTAATGCAGCATGTAATGTAAATTTTCCATAAAAATAGAAGAGGAAATAATTCATTTTTTTGAGGCTAAAATTAATGTAAAAAAGAAAACTACATGTAAATACAAGAGATCAACATCGCTCATGATGTTAGACACAAAAATTATCAACCAAATGTAGATGATTGAATTCAGTGATTAGGTGGGATTTATTTTGGGTATGCCAGAATCCTTCCTTCACTGGTTCAGATATGCAGTGCCTACATGATTCTCTCACTCCTTTTTTTAAAAAATCCATCCCTCTGCAAAAGGTGACACCAATCATGTACTTTGGAGGATACTTTTGTTTATGGTCAATTGCCATTTCAGTTTTGTCACATTCTTCTGCCCCCTGCCCCATCAGGACCTTGGAGAATTCTCTTTCTCCTGCTCATCTAGAAGAGAAGACACCCTCCCCAGAATACCATGTCCTCTCTTTCAAATTCGGGGTCAGTCCTGTTTATACTTTAGTATAGTGATGCTCAGTTGCCATTTCAGCCTTGTCTTTAATTCATAAAGAAATGGCTTGGCTACCTTGACAAAGTGAAGTCAGGCATATGTGAACCAGGAGGAAGCTGACTTTTGAGCAAGGGGCCTTCCTCTCCTGAAACCGGAATTGGGTATTCTAGGTGATTGGACCCACTTGAAGAGTCAACAATATGTAATGTTCATATTGGAATCTAAAAGATTCTGGCAGTCATGCTTTGCATCTTTTAATTGCTGAGCCTATGATACTTACATTTAGTTTTATTGCACTTTGGGATCCATCCCAATTACCCATTCTATTTAGTCAACTCCAGCCTAGGCTTCATAACTTGCTTGCCTTTGGTGCATGATAGCTTATTAGAATGGCACATATAATGATAGAGACTGAGGGAAATTCTCCCACTTCTTCAATCCGCCTTATCACTTTTGCAGGCAACATCACTTTATGAGCACTTCAGCCTTAAGTCAGTGGCATCTCCTAGATTTAAAAAATCAGACATCACTCAATTGCCTTGCTATGTGAAGAGAAAACAATCACTCCAGTGTAACGCTGTTTCTTCCAAGATGACTGTTACCTCAGGCTGCCAAGAATCCTCTCATTAAGAAAAAGTGACAGCAGCTGAGTACCTCCATCTAAGTCTTGAAGCACATGCCTCTTCATCTTTCCCAACCACCAAATCCAGCACCTTGTTTCTTGCCTCTGATGTACTGCATGGTACGGTAGCTGGAAATCTGCTGTCATCTCCTATTCCTCTGAGAAGAGAGACAGTTCCTGGACAGAGGCTTCTGATCTTTACTAAGCCTGACTTGAAACTCACAGGGTTGTGGTGCACTTCTGGCTTATCAGAAGAAAGTTACAATAAAATCATTGTTTCTCCCAAATTTCTATTCTTAAAATATCTTAAAAATAAAAAGAACGCTACAAAAGAAGCAAAATAAGACAAACCATAAAAAGGTAGATAAAATCAAACTTCTGTCATGCATTTGTGCTTAATATATATAAGTCTCAGGGAATTGGGGCATACCAAAGTATAATCAAGAATGACTCCAAGTTTGGAAGAGAGAGAACATGGTGTTCTGGGGAGATCTCTTCTCTAGAACAGCGGGAGAAGGAGAATTCTCCAAGGTACTGATGGGGCAGGGGGCACCATGAATGTGATGTCACTTAAGGAACTTTCTTTGACCCTTGAATACACCTTTGCCAAAGCAAAACAAAGAAGATGTACCACTCATCACTTTTGAAAACATTTGTGTTAGGATTTCAAAGCACAAGTGAAACTGCCATTGCAAAATTTACCACAGAGACAGTGAAAGAAATCTGACCTAACCAACTCCATCCTGCTTCTAACCTCCAAGCTGTCCTTGTTCATTCCCCAGTGTTGGCTGAACTAACTTTGGGAGAAACTTAGTTTATAGTTCATAGTTTAAAACAGACAATAACAGCCGTTTCCCAAAAACAAAACCCCTTCGTGCCTGGGGACTAGACAGCCTTTGGAAGACTAACAAATTAGCAACAGGATTAGAAATTATGGTTTAGGAATCATGCAGCTGGAGACTATGAGATTCTGACCTTCCCCAAATTTCTCCTGGGGATAACATCACTGTTGTAAAACCTAAGATCAGTGCTTGAGATATTTCGCAGGCCCTGCACTTGATGGATCAGCTGGCACCACTCAGATTGATAAACTGGCTCATCTAATTGTGACCCCACCCAGGAACTGACTCATTACAAGAGGACAGCTTTGACTCCATGTGATTTCATCTCTGACCCAACCAATCAGCACTCCCGACTCACTGACCTCCCCCCACCCACCAAATTATCCTTAAAATTGCTGACTCCCCAATGCTCACAAGACTGACTTGAGTAGTAATAAAACTTGGGTCTCCCACACAGTGTGAATTATTGTTTCTCTATTGCAATTTCTCCTGTCTTAATAACTTGGCTCTGTCTAGACAGAGGGCAAGGTGAACCCATTGGGCAGTAACACTAGTTAAGTTTTTATTTTATTTATATTTTCATTTACAGCTTTCTTAGTATAGACAGTTTTTCCTTGAGAGTACCTAAATACCAAAAGCACAAGGCAGATGGACACTTCTTTAGAAAATGTTTATTTCTGGCACGACATGGTGGCTCATGCCTGTAATTCCAGCACTCTGGAAGGACAAGGAGAGATGACTTCTTGATGCCAGGAGTTCAAGACCAGCCTAAGCAACAGAGCAAGACCCCTTCTCTCTTAAAAAAAGAAAAAGGCTAGAATGGTGGGGCATGCCTGTAAATCCCAGCTATTCAGGCAGCTGAGGCAGGAGAATTGCTTGAGCTCAGGAGTTCAAGATGACAGTGAGCTATGATGATACCTCAACACCCACAGCTTGGGCAACAGAGCAACACCCTTCCTCTACAAACAAAAAAATTAGGCTGGTGTGGTGACATGCACCTGCAGTCCTAGCTACTTGGGTGGGATAATTGCTTGAGTTCAGGAGCTTGAGATGACAGTGAGCTATGATCGCACCACTACATGCCAGCCTGGGCGACAGAGAGACCTTGTCTCCAGGACAAAACAAAACAAACAGACAACAACAACAAACAACAACAAAAAGGAAAATATGTATTTCTGCTCCTTTACCTAGAAAAGAGCAACAGAGGTTGGGGACGGAGGTAGTGGCAGGTCACATGTTATTCTAATTCTTGAATTGAAAGATGAAGTCTTCCTTGTGGAATCTCTGTTTTTAGATGATGTAACAGGCATATCTGAGCAGGTTCTTTGGTACTCACTCTCAAGGGGAGAAGCTGTCTCTTGTGGAGTCCTGTGTAGGAGGTTACCGGAAAATTTTATCCCTTCAGCTGAGTGTTGAATGCTGTAAAAGAGATAACCAGGAGCTTGGATGATAACTCCCAGTTGTCAAACCCTGACCAAAGGTATTTCTTTCGTCTATCAATGCAGCTTCTTCCTCCTTATTGGTACTCTGTGTCCTTCGATTTGACAGGTGGTTTATATATTTGATCTCATAGACAATTTTGTTTTTTGGTCTTAGCTTAACATCTTATTCAACACCTTCCTATGTCATTATCTTGTTAGCTTATAGAGCCAACCTTTATTTCAGACACATACACACCCATACTCATATATAATAAACAGATTCTATTAATACAAGTTATTTTCCACCTAACAATTTACACACATTACTCCATACTCAAAAGTGTTATTTCTACTGCATACCTCACCCAACAATGGTGTCCTTAAAATATGCAATGATTGAAAAAGTGGAAGTCTACACAATTTGAGGATTTTTCTACAAAGTCTCCAAATTGTTGTAAAAATGCATTAAAATAATTTATTTGTTTGTTTATTTTTTGAGACAGAGTGTCACTGTCTCATCCAGGCTAGAGTGCAGTGATGTGATCTTGGCTCACTGCAACCTCTGCTCTCCTGGGCTGAAGTGATCCTCCCAATTTAGCCTCTTGAGTAGCTGGGATCACAGATATGTGCCACCACACCTGGCTAATTTTTTGTATTTATGTAGAGTCGGGGTTTTGCCTTGTTGTCCAGGCTAGTCTCAAGCTCCCGAGCTCAAAGCGATCCACTCACCTCGGCCTCCCAAATTGCTGGGATTACAGGTGTGAGCCACCATGCAGGCCCAAAATAATTTATATTTTGATATGCTCTTTTGTAGTTTACATGCATTACTTATGTGTGTGTTATGTTGACTGTTTTCTCTGAAAAATCAGTGTGAGAGGCAGAAATAAGCAAATTGAGTTTCAGAGAAATTGAATAGCTGGTCTAAGTTCTCAGAATTTGAAATTGACTAGTATCCCCAACTTCTGATTCTCAGTCCAGCTATTTATCCATCAGATGTCCTCTACGCTCTTTCAGCTATGTATTGTCAATACATAATCAAAATCAGTTTGGGGACATAACGTAAAGGCCAGGAAAGGAACCATGTGGACCCCTATTCCTGTCTTTTTTCAATATCTGGTTATGTACCAGTGTACTCTTTTATCTTCCTTAAAAAAAAAGTTCAGTATCTTATGTATCTTATACTTGACACATACAAAACAATAAATATTTTAATGAATAAATGTATGAATTACAAATTAGACTTCTTAGAAGAGGTGGCAGGTGAATGGAGACATTAGAGTAACTATTAGACCAATAAAAAAGCAATATTGTCCCCCATGTGTTATCTCTCAATACCCCATCTATTTGTTCTCTGCCAGATAACATCAAGCTCAAAAAAGCACTGCCAGACCTCGTAAGGGAATGACTCTTATAAACACACTTCTATGTTCAAGTTTATAACACATCTGCCCAAGAAAACTTACGTGCCCTGCAGATCCTGGGAGAACTAAATTGTTTAACATGTGGATCTAAACAAGCCCTTTACAATTTATTTCACCATGAAATGAACAGTAGATATGAATTCAGAATTTGGACTCTAGCCCAGTTTCTTTGTCACATTAAAATATTTTAAAAATTACCTGGGCATGGTAGCTCATGCCTGTAATCCCAGAACTTTGGGAGGCCAAGGCAGACAGATCACTTGAGCCCAGGAGTAAAAGACCAGCCTGGACAACATGGAGAAACCCCATTAGCCAGGCATGGTGCTGCGTGAATATAGTTCCAGTTACTTGAGAGGCTGAAGAGGGAGGATAGCTGGAGCCTGGGAGGCAGAGGTTGCAGTGAGCTGTGATTGCACCACTGCACTCCAGCCTGGGTGACAGAATGAGACCCTGTCTCAAAACAAAACAAAACAAAAAAATGAAAAATTAATATAGAAGTAGGTATTCATCATAAAATGTTTCAAGCTGTAGAGAGATACATACAATAAAAAAATAAAAGGCTTCTCCCTGTTTAAAAAATACCTGTATAATATTTTATAGTATAGATGAAATATGACCTACACCATTGTACTTGCCATCATTTTTCTTATATGGCAAACGATGGCATAATAGACATTCTTAATATTTGTCTTTGTGTACATGTATAATTATTTTTATAGGACAGATTTCTAGAAGCAGAAGTTCAGGGTCAAAGAATATGTCTGTGAGTAATTTTGATAAATAATACTAAATTTCCTCCTAAAAAAAACTGTATCCCTTTAAAATGTCACCATTTCTCACATCCTTTTCAACACTGGATTTTGTCTTTAAAATATTTAAAATTTCTATCAATGTAGCATAGTCTTCCACAGTAATGCTTCCCGAGACCTTAAACAATCTTTTTGTTTTGTCTTGTTAGAAGATTCGGTAAAAATGGGTTCATAAATTCTACTTCAGGAGAGCTGTGAAGCTCCAAAAGGGAATCACTGTGTCCTGTCATTGTTGCATATTCTCATGAAAACCAAGGGAAAAATTGCATTTACCAATGCAGCCGAAAGCACTGTTTTTAAACATTAAGAGATAAAATTGTTCTTCATTCAATACTGTTCATGGGGAATCAATTGTATAGTTTGTCAGAAGTACAAAGGTATAAACCAGAAATGAAATTCTAGGGCCACCACCCCAACCAACTGAATGGACTCCTTTTCTCAGCTGATGGCATTCCAAAGTTAACCTGAAACAAAAGTTCAGGCCGTGATGGGAATGGGTGGTCAGACATGCCTCATTATGCCGTGCACCTTTTGAATTCAGAAACAACTCACCAGCATTAACGTTAAAACAGACCTTAAAGATTATCTATTCTCTTTGAAGCTTGTTACCTGGAGGCTTCATCCACATAATAAAAACCTTGGTCTCTACAACCCCTTATCTTAACGCAGGCACTCCTTTCTATAAATTCGAGGTCTTTATATAAACTCTTTCAACCAATTGTTAATCAGATTTGTTTTTGAGACAGAATCTTGCTCTGTCAAGCAGGCTGGAGTTTAGTGGAATGATCTCAGCTTACTGCAACCTTCACCCCTCTGGGTTAAAGCTATTCTTGTGCCTCAGCCTTCCAGAAAACTTTTGCCTCTACCTATGACCTGGCACCCTCCCACTGACTCCTTGCCTGCCTTCAAGTTGTTCCTTTTTACTGGGTGGAACTGATGTACATATTACATATACTGATTGATGCCATATTTCTCCCTAAAATATATAAAACCAAGCTATCACTTGAACATCTTGGGCACATGAACTCAGGACCTTCTGTGACTGTGACAGGGGCATGTCCTCAACTTCAGCAAAGTGAACTAAATTCATTGAGACCTGTCTTGGATACTTTTGGTTTGCAGACCCCTTACATGACTCTATACATGTAATCATCAAATATGGCATGGCGCATGAGGTGGGGCTATAGAACCCATTCCAATTTACTCAGGTTTCTTGGGTGTCCTGTGAATGGGCTCACATTTTCCCTCTGGAGTTTTTCAAAGCACCAATGCTGTGAGAGTTCTTCATAGGACCATACGCTCCTCTTTGTGGAATGTAAGAGTAGACTAAAAATACTGATGCCCAGCCGCCAAACATTTCCATAAATGTTTCCACTTCTTATCTGAAAACATTGGCATTATGTGATCATAGTCAAAAGCAGGGCACCATTACTTGCTCTAAAATTTAATTTAGGAGACTGTAACCACCCAATGGGTTTACCTTGCCCACTGCCTAGACAGAGCTGATTTATCAAGACAGGGAAATTGCAATAGAGAAAGAGTTTCACTCATGCAGAGCTGGCTTTATGGGAGATCAGAGTTATATTATTACTCAAATCAGTCTCCTTGAAAACTCGAGGATTGGGGATTTTCAGGATAATTTGGTAGATAGGGGCCGATCAGTCAAGAGTACTGATTGGTCTAGTGGGATATAAAATCATAGGGCATTAAAGCTGTCCTCCTGCACTGAGTCAATTAACCTGAGTCAGGGCATAAGACCAGATGAGCCAGTTTATTGACCTGCGTGGTGCCAACTGATCCATCAAATGCAGTGTCTGCAAAATGTCTCAAGCACTGATTTTAGGTTTTATCATAGTGATGTTATCCCCAGGAGCAATTTGGGGAAGGTCATAATCTCATAACCTCCAGCTGCATAACTCCTAAACCATAATTTCTACTGTTGTGGCTAATTTGTTAGTACTACAAAGGCAGTATACTCCCCAGGCAAGAAGGAGGTTTGTTTTGGGAAAGGGTTGTTATTGTCTTTGTTTTTAACTATGAACTATAAACTAAGTTCCTCCCAAAGTTAGTTGGGCCTACACCCAGGAATGAGCAAGGACAGCTTGGAGGTGAGAAGCAAGATAGAGTTAGTTAGGTCAGATCTTTTGGTGTCATAATTTTCTCAGTTATAATTTTGCAATGGCAGTTTCAACACTCCAATGCTACAAAGAATCCTGGCATTCTGCCTCCTCACAGCAAAGGAAGCAGGATAATAGCTGTTGAAGTACATTTTTAGTCTGAATGTGCCAATATTTTAGAGTCTTCACAGAGGAAATTTTCTAGCAGTGATCTTTGATGTGTCACCATGACTCTGACTGTAGCCCATTCTTTGACTGGAATGGACCCAAGGAATACCCTTCTTTATTGCCTATTGAAGAGGCTAAGCAGGAGATGGGTGCTTTTCATGTTAGCCAGTCAAGAGATATTTATAGAGATCTGTTTTGTGACCAATCCTGTGCTACATGGGGTTGCGGGGAATAGTCTCTCTCCCAGAGTTATTTTGCACAAAACATTTGGCAAACAGTTTAACATTTTGCTAGAATGGCTGGTACAGGTAGGTCGGAGTTGTTTTTTGCATCTCTGCCTGACATTCCCATTGCTACCACTCTGGTTTAGGTGTTGTATTTTCTTAAGTCTGTGGACATCATTTGCAGTTTTCTTTTACTTAAAAATATATATTGCTACAATTTTAGTCTTTATGTAACTTCTGTTCAAAAGCCTTCAAAGGCTACCCATTTTCCCAGAGTTTAAATCCAAATTTTTAATACTTTTGATTCAAGGTGTGAAGGGAAAATGTGGGGGCCCCAAAATTACTAAGCTAAAGGGAAAAGTCAAGCTGGAAACTGCCCAGGGCAAACTTGCCTCCCATTCTTTTCAAAGTCATCCCTCTGCTCACTGCGATAGATGCATCTCTGATTGCCTCCTTTGGAAAAGTTTAGCAGAAACTCAAAAGAAGGCAACCATTTGTCTCTCACATACCTGTGACCTGGACGTCCCCTTCTTGCTTTGAGTTGTTCCCATCTTTCTGGATGGAACTAGTGTACTTCTTACATGTATTGATTGTTGTCTCGTTTCTCCCTAAAATGTATAAACCAAGCTGACTCCCGACCACCTTGGGCACATGTCATCAGGACTGCCCGAGGCTGTGTCATGGGTGTGCATCCTCAACCTTGGCAAAATAAACTCTAAATTAGCTGAGACTGTCTCAGATATTCAGGGTTCACAAAGGGTATACATTACCTGATTCTCACCATGCTTTCTAGCCTTCACTACCTTTGTACTCAAGTTTGCTCAGTCTACCTATTTTAGTCTACTCACGGTTCTGCCAACATGCCACCAACTTCCCTCTGTAGCATTACTCATTTTTTCTAAAGAGTCCTCACCTCAAGGCTTGTCAAACTATTGCCACCTCCAGGAAGTCTTTCTTGATTATTTACAACAGCAATTCTACCTCCTATTTCTAAATTCCTATGGCATTTGGTTTGTAAGTCTCATGATACTTAACATCCTTTTCCCTTGGGTAGGTGTTATAGGCTCTGGAATGGGGTAAGAACCTGAAGGGGAATGATAAAGTGTTCTTCTTTGTATATTCTTTCTAATAGCAGAGATTGGTAAATAAATTTAGTAATGATATAAAAATATAGAAATTCAGATAAGAGGGCTATCAGTGTAAGCTGAGGTAATTAGTGGAGCAGTAAACATGAACATAAATTTTTCAGGATTCCCCACAGGGTCAGCCACCAGTCTCTGTAGGACTTCTCTGAAGGCATCTGAAGTCTTTCCTAAGTATTTTTGGAGACAAGTATAGCCAAAATCCTATAGCCACCTAAACTCAGCAGTTGATATTATAGGATGCTGCATGAGATCTATTTGCAATTTGTTTGAGGCCACAGCACAGCAGCATAACATTTTATGGGCCCATTTTATACAGTGGGGTTTCTCATTTTCGAATAGACCCATTAAAACTCTTATTAAGCTATTAAGTGTCTACAAGGTGATTTCACGGCTCTCATTACAAATGCTGTCTTCATGGCAGACACTTCGGCAGAAGACCACTCGCTCCCACCTTCACAGAGCACACTTTGCTTTTAGCTTCTTCCCAAATGTAACTGCCTATTTCAATTTTGCCTTTTTCAGGGGGAAAAAAATTCAAAATGTTTACTATTTTTAAAGAAGAAAGTCAACTTGCTCAAAGGAAACTTGGGACTCATATGAACTCTTGAAACATTTCTCTTCTTTAGTGCACCAGTTTCAGAGGGGTGACTGTGGACTTTCTTTATACTCGAAGGCAGGCATTTTCCCAGAGTATCACAATGCTACCACAACAGGTTCCTGTCTGTATTGACCCAAGAGCAGGAGCAGAAGGCAAGTCAAGGAATATGGCAGCTTCCAGATTAGCCTCTGGATGCTGTCCATTTCAAGGCATGTGGGGGCAGATTGCTAGTACATTTCAAGCCCACTTCTGCCTCAGAGACTTTGTACTTATTCTTTCTACCTAGAGTACTCTGCCTAGATATCTGTGTAATATACCTCCTATCTTGTTCTCCTCTCTGAGGTGAAATGACTTTACCAGCAAGGACTTTACTGACTACCCCAAATAAAGAAGGATTCTGCTTCCTATCCCATCGCTACTTCCAGAATTCCATACCAGATTCCTTTTATTCTGCTTAATTTATCTTCACAGTACTTTCTACAATCTAACTTGATACGTATTTACTTATTTTCTTTTGTACTGTCTTTCTCCATCCATTAGAAGTTAAGCTCCTGGAGGGAAGGGTCTTTGTTTTTTTTTTTTTTTTTTTTTTTTTTTTTTTTTTTTTTTTTTTTTTTCTTGAGACGGAGTCTCGCTCTGTCGCCCAGGCTGGAGTGCAGTGGCCGGATCTCAGCTCACTGCAAGCTCCGCCTCCCGGGTTTATGCCATTCTCCTGCCTCAGCCTCCCGAGTAGCTGGGACTACAGGCGCCCGCCACCTCGCCCGGCTAGTTTTTTGTATTTTTAGTAGAGACGGGGTTTCACCGTATTAGCCAGGATGGTCTCGATCTCCTGACCTCGTGATCCGCCCGTCTCGGCCTCCCAAAGTGCTGGGATTACAGGCTTGAGCCACCGCGCCCGGCCAGGGTCTTTGTTTTAAATCAAAGCATTCCTAGGGTTTAGAACAATGCCTGACACATGTTAGGCACTAAATAAATGTACACTGAATTTTTAAAAACTATTCTTTAAAGCTCAAGAAAATAATTTAATTCTAGTGACCAAAAACATCTTAGAAATGATTTAGGGCAACCCTCTCCCTTCACAGAGGGAGAAACTGAAGACCAGATTGGTGGAATGACCTGCAGGGTGACTTGGTGATCAGTTGTAAAGCTGGGACCCACTCAGTTTGTCTGATTTCCAGACCACACCCTTCAAGCACATGGCCATCTCAATTCCAAATGAGGCGATTTCTCACATTTTAAATGTTTCAGCAAGAAAAGGAAAGAAAAGGAAAAAGCTAGAACAGAATCAAGGTGGGTCTCAGGGGATTTGGTCATTTGCCAGGGCAATGAGCAAGTCCCACATTATTGAGAACCCAAAGATAAACCTTCTGTATCTACTCTGCGTATTTAACATATGCACTGTTGTTGTTGTAACCAAAGCAATTGAGCAAGTAAGAAACATACTGAGAAATCAATATCCCTTGCCACTTAATAACAACATATCATTTTGTAAAGTAGCATGCTACAGCCTAGTGGCAGCTGATGCCATTTGTTCTTCATGGTGACATTCTGTAAGGTATAAGAACTCATTATGCCTAGTTAGCAGATGTTCTCTGAGTTCCTTCAAACCAGTTGATAGAAAAATTTGCCAAGAAGCATCCTGTTTTGGACAAATTATTGTGATCTACTCAAATCTACATTGTGATGTTTTACTGTAATTATCATGTGACTCATTTTCTTTGGTGCTGGCATCAAACTCAACCAGACCCCATCAGCCCTGACAATGCTGTGTCTCTGTGATGGTCATGACCATGGGAATCCCTGCAGACACCTTCTCCTCCTCCTTTGTGGTTCTGGGGGCCATTCTGTGCCCCTAAGGTCCTCCTTTTTTCTCACCAATACATGTATTTTCTGTCCTTCATAACTCTATTAAACCTCACATTTGATAGTTGTTTTCTTAAGCTTCCTTTACTTGGCTCCTGCATTATTTATTCCTTCCCAACACAATCCATAGTAATGACATTCCTATTACATTCCTCTCCATGCTTAGTCATGAATGTTCTTTTGCCATATCAGCATCTACCGTACATTGAGAGGAAAGAGAGAAAAACGTGTCCTTGTCTTCAAAGGAGTTTGAAAATTTCTTGAGAGGGAAGTCTAACATCATGAAGCAATAAAGGGGGCAATTAATGGCAAATTGTGTAGCACTGGCAAGATGCTCTGCATAGGGGGGCCTGCAGTATAGTGGAGAAGAAAAAACATTTTGGCATGTAAATCTGAATTTAAACTTTTTTTCCTCTTACTAACTGTACAACCTTGGGCAGGTAACTTAATCCAAGATAATAATGGGAGAAAAAGCACAATTTCTACTTTACCTGATTGCTGTGGAGTCTAAGGAGGAAAAATATGTGATGCATGTGGCACAGTGCAAGGCCCAGAGATCTTTGCTGCTAATGTGCCTCTAGTTAAATAACAGGTCCCCCAAAACCAAGAGCCCCCAAATTTTGTCCAATTCTTGTTACGATTGGATGTGACATGGGGATCCTGATTAAAAGGAAAATGGCTGCTGATCAAGAAAAATGTTAAAGGCACTGGTGGAACAGGAATAATACGAGGTGGTTGCAGGAGAATAGAGAATTCCAACTGGGTGCAGTGGTTTATGCCTGTAATCCCAGCACTGGGAAACTGAGGCAGGCAGTTCATTGGAGCTCAGAAATTTGAGACTAGCCGGGACAACAATGCAAAACCCCATCTCTACCAAAAATACAAAACTTAACCGGGTGTAGTGGGCATGTACCTGTAGTCCCAGATACTCAGGATGCTGAGGTGGGAGGATGACTTAAGTTTGGGAGTTCGAGGCTGCATTGAGGTGTGGACCTAGCTGGGTAAGACTGACTGAACCTAATATGGCACTGGATTTGACCTAGGTTTCACCTAGGATCTCATTATATGTTCATTAACATACTAAATCACACACACACCAGTACCATGACAGTTCCAGGAACATCCATATTTGGTGTAAAAATGGGTGGCACCACAGTTCCAGGAAACCTCCACCTTCTTCAAGGAATTTTCATGAATATTCTACCCCTTGGTAAAAGAAACCCATAAAGGTAGCAGCTCCAAAGGCCCTTGGGCGTGACTGTCTCTTGAGTATGCCCACACTCCCTTTATTGAGTATATACTTTTCCCTTTGCAATAAATCTCTATACTTTCATTGTATTTCCATTGGTCCTTGAATTCATTCTTGCAGTGGTCTCAAGAGCCTGGACAGCAGCTGGGGTTGAGGTCCCACTGGTGTTTGAGGACCTCCAAGTGATACCCAGGTAGTGATACCTGCCCACTGGTATCACTGAGACATCCCATTAGCCTACAAAAGTTTTCTGCCATGTGACTCCTGAAAACACACCTTAGGTATTGACTCCTTTGATCTAAGCACTTGCCTCTCTTTGAGGGTCTTCTCTTCAAATGTGCATGAATGAGAGACTCTTCTATTCACAGTATAGTTGGATCTGTTCACAGCCTGAGGCTTGTTCCTGCAAAGTATTGGAAGAGGAAGATGGGAGTAGGAGGACCCAGAAAAGCAAGGAAAAGAAAGTCACCCCTGGTGAAAACAGTCCATCTCTTCTTAATTCACAAATTTTGTTCAAAACTATCCCAGCATATATGAATTTTTCAGAGAACCACATGTGCTGCTTTATGCCTTTTTAATAGGGTGAGCAAGAAAAGAAATACTTAACTACATTTGGGGGTGTGGATGCTTTAATACAGGAATATTTATTGTTTAAAATAATTTGTTTCCTTAGAAAAGGTTTAGTAGTTTTTCTGAGTTTCAGAAATGTCAGCCTTGCTCAAATGGAATCCGTAATTGAGACATGACACAATCACTCCCAAATGTTTACTGGGAGTTTGCCTCAGAAAATAACTGCCTAATATCACTTCAAGATGTGCAAACAATGCAAAGCAAATTGGGTTTCCTCCCGATGAAGATATGTATGTAATGCAGCATGAAGAATGATGGCGCTCAATCTGGTGTAAAAGCAGCACCAGCAAAAGGGCCTGGTGATTTGTTACGAGGCAAAAATCCTGTCTATCCTGATGATTAAATTAAAACGAGGTCCTACATTGTCACTGTTGGTAAAATGACTTATCTGCTTGCTCCTATCCTTCTCTGCACAGTGCTAATGTGTGGGATGGACATGGAATGAGGTGCTTGAAAAGAAAGACATGAGCAAATGTTTCTCCTGTCATTGAAGTTTCATTGCTAATCTTTCAACAACATGGAATGCTCCTGTTGGAGCCAAAAGCCCAATTATCATCTCTGGAAAACTGGAATAAAAGAAGAGTTCAAATCACAAGGCTCTTCCAAACCTACCCTCTCTCCCTTGCTTGTGCTCTCTTCTTTCAAATTATTTATCTTCATCAACACTTAATGCTGGAGGCAAGAGGGTTCTTGGCTTGGCAAGAACAATGCTATGGGACCTTAAAAAACAATGCTATGGGACCTTAAAAACAAATGGACTAGCTGCAGGTTTAAATAATGCTACAGTCCTCAGATGCTGTATATTATTCATAGATCTTTCAGCTCTATTATCTCATGTGTTCCTCTCAGTGGCTCTGTGAATTACCCAGGACAGGAAAGAAATGATAGAATGTGAAGATAGAAGAGTCAGTAGAGGTCAGAACCCTTCCCCAGCCCCTGAACTTTTTTTTTTTTTTTTTGAGATGAAGTCTGGCTCTGTCACTCTGAAGTGTAGTAGTGTGATCTGGGCTCACCGCAACTTCTGCCTCCCGGGTTCCAGCGATTCTCCTGCCTCAGCCTCCCGAGTAGCTGAGACTACAGGTGCATGCCACCACGCCCAGTTAATTTTTGTATTTTTTAGTAGAGATGGGGTTTTGCCACATTGGCCAGGCTGGTCTCAAACTCCTGACCTCGTGATCCGCCTACCTCAGCCTCCTAAAGTGCTGGGATTACAGGCGTGAGCCACTGCGCCCAGCCCCGCTCTGCTCTTCTTATTGAGGAGCCTGAGACAGAGAAGGAAAATAACCTCCCAGAGGAGGTTACAGACAGGACCAGAAATCACATTGCCCAACCGTCAGTGCAGGTTTTCATAACTGAAAACTGATGAAAAGGCAAGCAAGAAAACAGGCAGACAACATATGTATGCAAATAAATTATGTTGATTCGTGGTTAATTAGGCAGGGAGAAAGGGGCCTTCAGAATCTTGGGCAAGGAAGATAAAGGAAGCTTTATATTTTGAAAAAATTGACAGAGGATGTTAATCCACACAGTCCTCCCACTCCCCTGCTGTAGAGGGGAAAAAAATAGCATTTCATCCTTCTGCATTTTTAAATGTCTATCCCAAGTTGTGGAAAGGAAAAAAATGCATAGGAAATGTGGGAGGAAGTGGGAGAAGGGCTTACTAAATGCCCAGTGACCAGGCATCCACAAAGTGCTGGGTAACTGAGGACTGACATGATGCTGTAAGAACTGTATTTGAGGTAGGTGAAGGCTTGGCTCTCTGATTTCTCCTGTCTATGATCACTTTTCAGGCAGCCTCCAGGTTGTCCTCATGGGAGACGGCACACATTACATGGAAAATTATGAAGTTTGAAGTACAAAGAATTGGATTCCAACCTTATTGGCCATTTACTAGCCCTATAATCTTGAGAAAGTTATGGTCCCATTTTGCCTCACTTTTGTCATCTGTAAATTTTGGAGGGTAATACCTTCCTCACTGGATAGCTTTGAGGAATGCATGAGCTAGATCTGTGTAGTGGAGGTTGTATTTTCAGGCTGCCTAGAACTTTTAAACACCCTCACTATGCATGGGGAATGTGTCACCTTAATAATTCCTTCTCTTATAGAAGGAGCTAGGAATTATATCCCGGTTTTCATGCAAGCAATAACACAAGCTTTATCAGTGATGTGCATTTTGTGGGCCATCAGTAGTTGTAAAATCCCGTTTCTGGTCTACAACTGGTATCAGTGCTAACAACATTTGTGGTTCCTGGTAGTTATTATCCAACATACTGGTTGACTGGTTGACTTAATCCAGTCTCTTTTTTAAGGGTGGGTTAAGTTTTTCAGTCTTTTTTTTCCCTGAAGAAATGTATGTAAGTATATATGAGTGTGTGTGTATATATATGTTTTATTCTTGAGCCTAGGGCTCAGTCCATTTAGGTTTATATCAAAAACAGTAGGAAGTAAGGTGATTCTCTTGTTAGAATGTTTCCTAAAGGATCCTTGAGGGGCCTTGACTTAAACTGAGTGACTATGTGGACTTGCCAATTTAGGTTTTCATATTCCTAATCACTGAACATTCGATTTTGGTCTTCTTCCCCATCCTGGTTTTCAAGGTTTTAATTTTTTTTTCTTTTCTTTTTTATTCTAGGATGATTACTTACTTCCTGCATTCTAATTTGGATTCTTGAACCCATCATTTCACTCCCATTTCTTTTCATGTTTTATAGCTCCAGTGCCATGACAGTTTTAATCTTCTGGCTCCATCTGCATAGATTTCAGTCTCTAATTGAGGAAAATCATCTGTTTTTCTCAGGAGCCCCTTGATTCAAGTTTACACAAAATTTGCCTTTGGAGACTATCCTGTTAATTAAAACAGTTCAGATCCCACTTGTATGTGAGACAGATGCTTCTCTGGCCACCAGACAGGTACCACTAAAGGAGGTACAGGTAACAGATCATTTAATTTAATTACATTTTCACATGTTAGAGAAAGGATGTATGAGATAATATTGCACAGCCCCTGCCTGCCTGCCTTCAAAGAGTCCATGGTTTAAAGGAATTACACATAACAAAAGTAATGTGGCCATGATAAGAATGCACAGAGAAGGGGCATTTTGTTCAGCTTCAGTGTGTGGGGCTAGGGTGATGTCAGTAAAGGCTTTCTGGAGATAATGCCTGAGAGGAGGCTTAAAAAGTAAATCAACATTTTCCCAGGGAAGATGGGAAGCAAAGATACACCGGAGTGGTAGAGCTGGGGACACTACTGTGACTTAAGGTGCAGAAGCATGAAGCAGCCTGGCTGGCTAGGATACTACAAGTAGTACTAAGAGGTAAAGAAGATGGCAGAAAGTGGCCATATGGGCTGAGCAGTTGTTGAGAAATATGAAACAGAGGGTCTTCTTTCTGATCATGGGCACAGATGCTTTTCTATGACATGAGGCAGACCTGAGTGAAGACAGGGTTAAGTGGAGGCAGGCATAGCTTACTTCTTGCCCTTGAACTAAGGGCCAGTGTGTTAGTCTGTTCTCATACAGCTGTAAAGATACTACCTGAGACTGGGTAATTTATAAACAAAAGAAGTTTAATTGACTCACAGTTCTGCATGGCTGGGGAGGCATCAGGAAACTTACGATCATGATGGAAGGCAAAGGGGAGGCATGGCATGTCTTAGATGGCAGCAGGAGATAGAGGGAGCACAGGGGAAACTGCCACTTTTAAAACAATCAGATCTTGTGAGAACTCCCTTACTATCATGAGAACAGCATGAGAGATCCGCCCCCATGATCCATTTACCTTTTACGAGGTCCCTCCCTTGACACAAGAGGAATACAATTTGTGATGATATTTGGGTGGAGACACAGCCAAACCATGCCATTCTAACTCTGGTCCCTCCCAGATCTCATGTCCTCACATTTCAAAACCAATCATGCCTTCCCAAGAGTCCCTCAAACTCTTAACTCATTCCAGCGTTATCCCAAAAGTCCAAGTCCAAAGTCTCATTTGAGATAAGGCAAGTGCCTTCTGCCTATGAGCCTGTAAAATAAAAATAAAATAAAAAAAAAGTTAGTTACTTTCAAGACAGAATGAGGGTACAGACATTAGGTAAATGTTCCCATTTCAAATGGGAGAAATTGGCCAAAAAAAAGGGGCCATAGGCCTTATGCATGTCCTAAACCTGGCCAGGCAGTCATCAAATCTTAAAGCTCCAAAATCTCCTTTGACTCCATGTCTCACATCAAGGACACACTGATACAGGGGGTGGATTCCCACAGCCTTGGGCAGCTGTGTGCCTGTGACTCTGCAGGGTACAGCCTCTATGGCTGTTTTCACAGGCTTGTGTTAAGTGCCTATGGCTTTTCCAGGTGCATCATGCTAGCTATCGGTAGATCTACCTTTCTGCAGGGCCCTCTTCTCACATCTCCACTAGGCAGTGCCTCAGTGGGGACTCTTTGTGGGGACTCCAACCCCACATTTCCCTTTTGCATTGCCCTAGTAGAGGCTCTCTAGGAGGACTCTGACCCCAAAGCAGACTTCTGCCTGGACATCTATACATTTCCATATACCCTCTGAAATCTAAGCAGAGGCTCCCAAAGCTCAACTCTTGTTTTCTGCGTACCTGAAGGCCCAACACCACATAGAAGCCACCAAGGCCTGGGGCTTGCACCCACTGAAGCCATGGGCTAAGCTGTACCTTGGCTCCTTTTAGCCAGGGCTGAAACTGGAGTGGCTGGAACACCAAGCTCCATGTCCAAAGGGTGCACAGAGCATCAGGGACCTGGCTTGGCCCATTAAACCATTTTTCCCTCCTAGACCTCTGGGCCAGTGATAGGAGGGGCTGCCTTGAAGATCTCTGAAATGCCCTGAAGACACTATCCCCATTGTCTTGTTGATTAACATTCAGCTCCTCTTTACTTATGGAAATGTATTCAGCCACCTTGAGTTGCTGTGCAGACAGTGAGTTTTTGTTTTCTATCACATGTTCAGGCTGTGAATTTTCCAAACTTTTATGCTCTTCCTCCCCTTTAAACATAAGTTCCAAATTCAAAACATCTCTTTGTGAGCACATATAGTTGTATGCTTTCAAGAAAAGCTAGGTCACCTCTTGAATGCTTTGCTGCTTAGAAATTTCTTCTGCCAGACTCTCTCAAGTTCAATGTCCCACAGATCTCTAGGGCAGGGGCAAAATGTCATCATTCTCTTTGCTAAAGCCTAGCAAGAGTGACCTTTGCTCCAGTTCCCAGTAGATTCCTCATCTCCATCTGAGGCCACCTCAGCCTGGACTTCATTGTCCATATCACTATCGACATTTTGGTCAAAACCATGCAATTCTCTAGGAAGTTCCCTACTTTCGCCCATCTTCCTGTCTTATTCTGAGCCCTCCAAACTGTTCAAACCTCTGCCTGTTGTCCAGTTCCAATGTTGCTTCCACATTTTCAGGTTATCCTTATAGCAGTGCCTCTCTCTGCCAGTACCAATTCTCTATATTAGTCCATTTTCACATGCTATAATGATGCTAACTGGGTAATTTATAAACCAAAGAACTGACCCCCAGTTCCATATGGTTGGGGAGGCATCAGGAAGCTTACAATCATGGTGGAAGGCAAAGGGGAATCAAGGCACATCTTACAAGGGAGCAGGAGAGAGAGGGAGTACAGGGGAAATGGCCATTTTTAAAACAATCAGATCTCGTGAGAACTCCCTCAGTTTCACAAGAACATCGTGGGGGAACTACTTCCATAATCTAATAACCTCTCACCAGGCTCCTCCCTTGACGTGGGGGTATTACAATTTGTGATGAGATTTGGGTGGGGACATAGAGCCAAACCATATTAGCCAGCCTCTTGGTGGGAACTTATTTCTTTTTGCAGGTGCCTCTCTATTCCTGGCTTACTCAGAATACCCTCCTTCCTCAAGCAAGTGTGACTTAGGTCATCTGCATCATGATTTCTCACGTCGCTAAGATGAGAAACCTCCAGAGATTACCCACAGCAAGGCAGCAACCTGTTGATGTGACTTTACCTTTCTCTGCCACGGGTAGTTTGTCTACTTTATTCATTTACTCTGAGGACACAAATCTTTCTTGTCATCTTTGGGGTGGAGGGATAGGGTAATTCTACTTTTTACCATTAACCACTTTCTGCCTAATCAATACTTCAATCTCCACCCCAGAAAGAGTCATTGATTTTTTTTCCAGATTATCCTCTGACTTGTTTGAGGGTCCCCTATCATGTTTTATATCACCTCCCATCTAGGGCACCCTCTACAATTCATGAAACATTCTAGACTTCTACATTTTAGTAGGATCTGGGGAATCAAATTTAAACCTTGGATGTTTCAAGCCTACCAGGGTCAAAAATTAACTTTACAATTAGAACCATGCTTTGACACTTGAATGAGTTCTTACTGCAGGAATGCCTTTGAAAAGCTATCTGGCTTCTTATGATTGATATATGCGGTGGAGCTTCTTAGCAAACTACTTCCTTTAGAAGTTAATGGAAGAACATCCATGTTTGGGAAATCACTGTTTGCTGGTAATTGAGACAATCAGATGTTTCAAAGTAGGTGAACTGTGAACAAATGAACTCCTGAATGACAGCAGGTGACAGCGTGTGGCCTCAATATTTATACTGTGTAACCATGATCACCAAAGCACTCTCATCTATTTTAAAACAGAAGAAACTATCATCAGTGGATAAAACTGGATTTAAAAGCAAGCCACCAAAAGCTCATAATTTTTTGAACTGAGCATTTTTCAAGGATGATAACATAAATACAGTCAAGCTACTTCTATAAATTTTTTAACTTTGATACCTTTTTGGAAAACAGATCCCACAGAACCATCTTAGTAATATGGATTATTTTTATAGGGGAAAACACCAACAAAAACCCCTTAACCCTAGACTCTCCACTTGTAGCTTAATATTTATCAATTCTTTTTTATTATTTATTTTATATTTTCCCAATTATTTAGATTTTAGAGCTAGAAAGATTTATTCAGTAATGACATTTTAGTGGCATTTTAATTAATGGGTTCACAGTTCAGGTCAGTGTATTAGGTAATGGTTGTAGGTTGGAAGCAGGCAAAGGCAAACATCAGCCCTAACTCATGTGATATCTGGGTTAAGAGAATCTTTGTGTATAAATACCCCTTCTGTGAAGTAGGTATAACAGCATGAGTCATGCTTTTTTTCTTTCTGGGACTCTGAATGATTTTGTATAAATGTTAATGAGTCCCCAACAATTCAAGTTTTCTTTAAACTCCTTCATAAGTATTCCTAACTTCAGACTCTCCTTTTTTCAACTATTTTGCATATTAATAGCAATTATCCCACACAGGGAGAGGAAACAGCGTGCCAAACCCTGCGTTAGAATCATTAGCTCATTGTAATATTAATCCTGCATACAACCACAGTTACTACATCAACTTCATTTAAAAAAAAAAAAAAAAAGTCTCAGCGATGCTAAATAACTTGCTGAAGTTTGGACAGCTATTTTGAGGCTAAGTTAGGATTCTTTTCTTTTTTCTTTTTTTTAAAGGCACTGTCTCACTCCATTGCTCAGGCTGAAGGGCAGTGGCACAATCATGGCTCACTGCAGCCTCGAACTCCCAGGCTCAGGTGATTCTCCCACCTCAGCCTCCTGAGTAGCTTGGACTACAGGTGTGCACAACCATGTCCAGCTAATTTTTGTATTCTTTGTAGGGATGGGGTTTTGCCGTGTTGCCTAGGCTGGTCAACTTCTGGGCTCAAGTGATCAGCCTACCTCGGCCTGCCAAGTTGCTGGAATTACAGACGTGAGCAACTGCACCTCATCCCTGAGTTGGTATTCAAAAATAAATTCTGATGAACACGCTGCTGTTCTACAATATTTTTCCTTCTGTTATGGTGAGTTTGCCTGATTTTTCTTATTTAATTTAGGGTGGTTCCCAATGATTGCCTTTAAAATCTACTTGTTTAACAGCCAGCCTTAGAATTTTGCCAGTGAGGAATGTTAAGCTCCCTGAAGGTAACTGGATATTCTTTCCATGTTTTCTGTCCTGGGCTTATACTTTAATAGATGTCCTGCACATTCTTGTAAAAGATGTTTTTTATTTTTCTTTCTTTCTTTCTTTCTTTCTTTCTTTCTTTCTTTAGAGAAAAGAATAGCTGCAGGATAGGGTTGTGTCCTGCCTGTTCTCTGTAACCTACCAGTATTACCTGATTTTGAGTTGCTGCCAACATCTGTGACTGTAGCATTCCCAGTTCTCTCCCCATGCACATTACAGGGATTTCTCCATCATTGTCCTGCTGACATTGGACTTTGCAAATCTGTTCAAGTTCACATTTAGGTTGAGCATCAAGAGTAAATACGTGTAGGGGCCAAAGGAAAACCTTCCCTTTGTCGTCTAAAGGTTTGCTGAAAAATCAACTGATAAAGAGTAGATTAATAGGAGAAATGACGTACAAATGTATTAGTATGCATGAGCGGAAATTGCAGAGCGATTGCTCCATCTCCCAATAGGGCACAGATACTTATATAATTTACTTCTAAGGGGAAAGGGAGACGGGGAAGTGTGGATAATTTTACAGGGTGGTAAATAATTTTTAGGATAATTCAGTGGGCTTGAAGAACATACATTGGCCTGCGACAAAATCTGTTGAGCCTGCAGAGCAGACAATGGCTTTTGACAAAAGTCTGTTGACAGACTTTAGCCTTTCTTCCTGCAATATGAGTTCAGTTACTGAAAACTCAGGGAAGGGACCAGAGATGATTGTTTTCTTCCTTGGCAGGTCCAGATGTTAGGCAGATAAGGGAACTTCAGATAACAATTTTATCTTGTCCTTTGGGAGAGACAGGATTAAGAGATAGTGGGAGCTGGGGTCAGGGGTCAGGGAGTGGAGAACAGAGAGACCTTGAGGCTTCTTTTTCAGTTGAGCATGTCAACATGCCATTTTTGGGGGGTATTAGTTTCTGAACCCCAACACATGGAAGTGGTACAGTTGATAACTTGTGTCAGATTAATGTATTTAAAGACAATCCTAAACAGGGATTCCATTCTCTCCTTGGAGGAACCTTTCTTGAAATAAGGCAAATTTATCTATCTTCTAAGCATTTTTATGTTAGCAAGAGACTGAATGTAATATTCAGGGGAATATACTTACTTTTATTATTTTTTCTTCCTGTATGAAACACAGGTTGGAAAGGACATTTGTCATAAGAGGACTTTTTCCCCAGGTCGTTGTCTGTGCATTAATCTTCAGAATGTGATGGACCATGTGAAACATTATAATTTGTCTGTGGGATAAAATCCAATGGGAATCCAGAAAGCCATTCATGCAGAAACACTCTTGGAGGCCTTGGTAGGCCAACTTTGAATACAGACTTCGTCCTTTCATCTTTGGCAACAGCCAACTGCTCTTTCATGAAGCGCCGCCTTGTTATGTTCAAAGAGTTTATTATTAAAATAGAGCTAAGCACAGTTCTGTATTCACCATCTGCTGGAAGGTGGATTGCTGCTGGTATGTTTACAAACTACCTTACATACTCTTTATCACTGGCTTATATCTAGAAAGAAAATGTATATATATATATAATCTTTTTTATTGTTTTTATGTAAACATACTGGGTGGCAATATGGTATTCAGCTTGGTCAACATTTGGTGTAATGAATCAATAGAAAAAATATTTACATTTTTCCTAGTGGCTAATGTATAGGCATTTTTACAACTTCTGACTAAGTCAAACCAATTGATTGTACTTGTATACACAACAGTATTTATTGGTGTATGGGTTCAAGGGACCTTTTCTTATCTAACCATGTGATGCCCAGATATCAGTTTGAATGAAAAGCCTAGCCAATATTAGGGCTCAGAAAACGATACTGGAAAGTATGGTGTTTTGGCATGCTGAGCACTTTGTTTTTTTTTGTTTGTTTGTTTTTTAATTTATTTATTATTATTATACTTTAAGTTGTAGGGTACATGTGCATAACGTGCAGGTTTGTTACATATGTATACTTGTGCCATGTTGGTCTGCTGCACCCATCAACTCGTCATTTACATCAGGTATAACTCCCAGTAATCCCTCCCCTCCCCTCCCCATGATAGGCCCGGTGTGAGTGTTCCCTTCGAGTCCAAGTGATCTCATTGTTCAGTTCCACCTATGAGTGAGAACATGCGGTGTTTGGTTTTGTGTTCTTGTGATAGTTTGCTACAGAATGATGGTTTCCAGCTGCATCATGTCCTACAAAGGTCCTGGCTTCATCCTTTTGTGGCTGCATAATAGTATTCCATGGTGTATATGCCACATTTTTCTTAATCAATCTGTCACTTTGATGGACATTTGGGTTGATTCAAGTCTTTGCTATTGTGAATAGTGCTGCAATAAGCTTATAGGTGTGCATGTGTCTTTATAGCAGCATAATTTATAATCCTTTGGGTATATCCCCAGTAATGGGATGGCTGGGTCATATGGTACATCTAGTTCTGGATCCTTGAGATGTCGCCATACTGTTTTCCATAATGGTTGAACTAGTTTAATCCACCAACAGTGTAAAAGTGTTCCTATTTCTCCACATCCTCTCCAGCACCTGTTTCCTGACTTTTGAATGATTAAGCCATTTCTAACTGGTGTGAGATGGTATCTCATTGTGGTTTTGATTTGCATTTCTCTGATGGCCAGTGATGATGAGCATTTTTTTCATATGTCTGTTGGCTGTATGAATGTCTTCTTTTGAGAAATGTCTGTTCTTATCCTTTGCCCACTTTTGATGGGGTTGTTTGTTTTTCTTGTAAATTTGTTGGAGTTCTTTGTAGGTTCTGGATATTAGCCCTTTGTCAGATGAGGGGTGCAAAAAATTTTCTCTCCCCATTCTGTAGGTTGCCTGTTCACTCTGATGGTAGTTTCTTTTGCTGTGCAAGCTCTTTAGTTTAATTAGATCCCATTTGTCAATTTTAGCTTTTGCTGCCGTTGCTTTTTTGGTGTTTTTAGACATGAAGTCTTTGCCCATGCCTATGTCTGAATGGTACTACCTAGGTTTTCCTCTAGGATTTTTATGGTGATAGGTCTAACATTTAAGTCTCTAATCCATCTTGAATTAATTTTCATATAAGGAGTGAGGAAAGGATCAGTTTCAGCTTTCTACTTATGGCTAGCCAATATTCCCAGCACCATTTTATTAAAATAGGGAATCCTTTCCCCATTTCTTGTTTCTCTCAGGTTTGTCAAAGATCAGATGGCTGTAGATGTGTGGTATTATTTCTAGAGGACTCTGTTCTGTTCCATTGGTCTATATCTCTGTTTTGGTACCAGTACCATGCTGTTTTAGTTACTGTAGCCTTGTGGTATAGTTTGAAGTCAGAGTAGCGTGATGCCTCAGCTTTGTTCTTTTGACTTAGGATTGTCTTGGAGATCTTGCGGGCTCTTTTGGTTCCATATGAACTTTAAAACGTTTTCCAATTCTGTGAAGAAACTCATTGGTAGCTTGATGGGGATGGCATTGAATCTATAAATTACCTTGGGCGAGTATGGCCATTTTTCACGATATTGATTCTTCCTATCCATGAGCATGGTATGTTCTTCCATTGTTTGTGTCCTCTTTTATTTCACTGAGCAGTGGTTTGTAGTTCTCCTTGAGAAGTCCTTTACATCCCTTGTAAGTTGGATTATAGGTATTTTATTCTCTTTGAAGCAATTGTGAATGGAAGTTCATTCCTTGATTTGGCTCTGTGTTTATCTGTTGTGGTGTATAAGAATGCTTGTGATTTTTGCACATTAATTTTTTGTATCCTGAGACTTTGCTGAAGTTGCTTATCGGCAAAAATTTTGGGCTGAACAATGGGGTTTCTAAATATACAATCATGTCATCTGCAAACTAGGGACAATTTGACTTCTTCTTTTTCTAACTGAATACCCTGATTTCTTTCTCTTGCCTGATTGCCCTAGCCAAGAGCTTCCAACACTGTATTGGCGAGATAGGTGGGGTGAGAGAGGCATCCCCAATCTTTGTGCCAGTTTTCCAGGAATTTTTCCAGTTTTGCCCATTCAGTATGATGTTGGCTGTGGGTTTTGTCATAAATAGCTCTTATGATTTTGAGGTCACGTTCCATCAATACTGAATTTATTGGCGTTTTTTAGCATGAAGGGCTGTTGAATTTGTCAAAGCCTTTCTGCATCTATTGAGATAATCATGTGGTTCTTGTCTTTGGTTCTGTTTATATGCTGGATTATGATTATTGATTTAGATATTGAACCAGCCTTGCATCCAGGGATGAAGCCCCTTGATCATGGTGGATAAGCTTTTGATGTGTTGCTGAATCCGGTTTTGCCAGTATTTTGTGAGGATTTTTGCATGATGTTCATCAGGATATTGGTCCTGAAATTCTCTTTTTATTGTGTCTCTGCCAGGCTTTGTGGTATCAGGATGATGTTGGCCTCATAAAATGGGGTGGGGAGGATTCCACTCTTTTTTCTATTGATTGGAATAGTTTCAGAAGGAATGAAGGTACCAACTCCTCCCTTATACACTCTGGTAGAGATTCAGCTGTGAAACCATCTGGTCCTGGTTTTGGTTGGTAGGCTGTGGTGTGCCTCAATTTCCAGAGCCTACTATTGGTCTATTCAGAGTTCAACTTCTTCCTGGTTTAGTCTTGGAAGTGTAAGTGTCAGAAATTATCCATTTTTTCTAGGTTTTCCAGTTTATTTAGTAGAGGTGTTTATAGTATTCTCTGATGGTGGTTTGTATTTCTGTGGGGTAGGTGGTGATATCCCTTTATCATTTTTAATTGCTATTTGATTTGATTCTTCTCTCTTTTCTTCTTTGTAGTCTTTAGTGGTCTGTCAATTTTGTTGATCTTTCAAAACCAATTCCTGGATTCATTGAAGTGATTTTTTGGAGGGTTTTGTGTCTCTATCTCCTTCCAGTTCTGCTTTCAGTCTTAGTTATTTCTTGCCTTCTGCTAGCTTTGGAATGTGTTTGCTCTTGCTTCCTCTAGTTCTTTTAATTGCGTGTTAGAGTGTCAATTTTTGATCTTTCCTGCTTTCTCTTGTGGGCATTTAGTGCTATAAATTTCCCTCTACACACTGCGCCCCAAATGTGTCCCAGAGATTCACGTATGTGCTATTTGTTCTCATTGGTTTCAAAGAACATCTTTATTTCTGCCTTCATTTCGTTATGTACCCAGTAGTCATTCAGGAGCAGGTTGTTCAGTTCCATGTAGTTGAGCGGTTTTGATTGAGTTTCTTAGTCCTGAGTTCTAGTTTGATTGCACTGTGGTCTGAGAGACAGTTTGTTATAATTTCTGTTCTTGCACATTTCTTGAGAATTCTTTACTTCCAATTATATGGTCAATTTTTAGATAGGGTACGATGTGGTGCTGAAGAATGTATATTCTGTTGATTTGGGGTGGAGAGTTCTATAGATGTCTATTAGGTCTGCTTGCTGCAGAGATGAGTTCGTTCCTGGATATCCTTGTTAACTTTCTGTCTCGTTGATCTGTCTAATGTTGACAGTGGGTGTTTGAGATCTCCCATTATTGTGTGTAAAATTCTAAGTCTCTTTGTAAGTCTCTAAGGACTTGCTTTATGAATCTAGGTGCTCCTGTATTTGGGTGCATATATATTTAGGATAGTTAGCTCTTCCTGTTGAATTGATCCCTTGACCATTATATAATGGCCTTCTTTGTCTCTTTTGATCTTTGATGGTTTAAAGTCTGTTTTATCAGAGACTAGGATTGCAACCCTGCTTTTTTTTGTTCTCCATTTGCGGTAAATCTTCCTCCATCCCTTTATTTTAGGGCCTATGTGTAATGCTCTGCGTGTAGAGATGGGTCTCCTGAATACAACAGACTGATGGAATCAGTTGACTCTTTATCCAGTTTGCCAGTCTGTGTCTTTGGCATTGAGCATTTAGTCCATTTTACATTTAAGGTTAAAATTGTTATGTGTAGACAGTCCTGCCATTATGACAGTAACTGGTTATTTTGCTCGTTAGTTGATGCAGTTCTTCCTAGCCTCGATGGTCTTTACATTTTTGGCATGTGTTTTGCAATGGCTGTTGCGGTTGTTCCTTTCCATGTTTAGTGCTTCCTTCAGGGTCTCTCTTGTAAGGCAGGCCTAGTGGTGACAAAATCTCTAAGCATTTGCTTATCTGTAAGGATTTTATTTCTCCTTCACTTATGAAATAGTTTGGCTGCATATGAAATTCTGGGTTGAAAATTCTTTTCTTTAGGAGAAAATGTTGAATATTGGCCCCACTACTCTTCTGGCAGAGTTTCAGCTGAGATCTGCTGTAGTCTGATGGAGCTTCCTTTGTGGGTAACCGACCTTTCTCTCTGTAGCTGCCCTTAAGATTTTTTCCTTCATTTCAACTTTGGTGAATCTGGCAATTATGTGTCTTGGAGTTGCTCTTCTCGAGGGAGTATCTTTGTGGCGTTCTCTGTATTTCCTAGTTTGAATGTGGCCTGCCCTACTAGGTTGGGAAGTTCTCTGGATGATATCCTGAAGAGTGTTTCCAACTTGGTTCCATTTTCCCCCTCACTTTCAGGCACTGATCAACCTTGAGCCCAGATTTGGTCTTTTACATAATCCCATACTTCTTGCAGGCTTTGTTCATTTCTTTTTCTTCTTTTCTTTTGGTTTCTCTTCTCACTTCATTTTCATTCATTTGATCCTCAATCCTTTGATACTCTTTTCTTCCAGTTGATCCCGGTGATTTGCGAAGCTTGTGCATTTATCGCGTGTTTTCGCCGTGTCATGGTTTTCATCTCTTTCATTTGGATTTGACCTTCTCTGCATTAATTACTCTGGCCGTCAATTCTTCCACTTTTTTTCCAAAGTTACATAGTTTCGCTGCGCTGGGTAAGTAATTCCTCCTTTAGCTCTGAGAAATTTGATGGACTGAAGCCTTCTTCTCTCATCTGCGTCAAAGTCATTCTCCGTCAACTTTTGATCCGTTATGGCGATGAGCTAAGCTCCTTTTGCGGAGATGGCTCTTATTTTGAATTTCCAGCTTTTTCTGCCCTGCTTTTTCCCCATCTTTGTGGGTTTACTATCTGCCTCTGGTCTTTGATGATGGTGTTGTACTGATGGGGTTTTGGTGTGGTATTCCTGTTTGATAGTTTTCCTTCTAACAGTCAGGACCCTCAGCTGTATGTCTGTTGGAGATTGCTTGAGGTCCTCAGAACCCTGTTTGCCTGGGTATCAGCTTGGCAAGAGGCTGCAGAAGATAGAATATTTCAGACAGCCGAGTGTACCTGTCTGATTCTTGCTTTTGGAAGCTTCCTCTCAGGGGTGTACTCCCGCCTGTGAGTGTGGGAGTGTCAGACTGCCTAATTCAGGGATGTCTCCCAGACCAGAGCTACTCGGGGGTCGGGACCCCTTGAGCGAGCAGTCTGTCCGTTCTCAGATCTCAACCTCGTGTTGGGAGATCCACTGCTTTCTCTTCAAAGCTGTCAGACAGGTGGTTTTTAGCGTCTGCAGAGGTTTCTGCTGCTTTGTTGTTGTTGTTGTTGTGTGGCGTGCCTGTCCCCAGAGGTGGAGTCTACAGAGACAGGCAGGTTTCCTTGAGCTGCTGTGAGCCACCCAGTTGGAGCTTCCCAGCAGCTTGTTCTACTTAAGCCTCAGCAGTAGGGCACCCCTCCCCCATCCTGCTGCCTTGCCGGTGGATCACAGACTGCTGTGTGCTGGCAATGAGGCTCATTAGTGATGGGACCCTCCCTGACCAGGTGTGGGATATGATCTCCTGGTGTGCCTGTTTGCTTTAAAAGCGCCAATGTGGGGTGGGGTACCCGATTTTCCAGGAGTGTTGTGTCTCAGTTCCCCTGGCTAGGAAAGGATTCCCTTCCCCCTTAGCTTCCCAGGTGAGGAAGTGCCTGGCCACTGCTTCAGCCTCTCTGGTCGGGCTGCAACAGCTGACCAGCACCGATCGTCGGGCACTCCCCAGTGAGATAGACCCAGTACCTCAGTTGAAAATGCAGAAATCACTGGTCTTCTGTGTCGCTCGCGCTGGGAGTTGGAGACTGGAGCTGTTCCTATTCGGCCATCTTGCTCCGCCCCATGCTGAGCACTTTGAATGAAAATAAATGGGGATGTTAGGGGCTGCCTCAGAACTAAAAACTTTCTATTCTTCTCTTGTTTGTCCTCTCTCAAACTCACGAAGGTACTCTGTCTGGAACTTCCTTTTCTGACTGAGGAAACTTCTTTCTAAAAGAAGTGCCATTGCCCTAAACCTGGTTCCCACAGAATCCCATTGCAAAAACAGGAAATATTAATCACAAAAGAAAAGAAGATACTAAAAATCCTCAACACACCCAGTCAGATTTTTCATCTATTCTTCTAAGGGCATCTTCCAGAGATTACGTAAGAGACTTTATCTACATAATAAGGCAACATTTGTTCACAGGGCACTTCCACCCCTCAACTTCCTATAACTTGCCAGTCGCATTCAGTTTCCAAAGGAACCATTTATAAATTATTGTCTGTATTTTGGGCCCATTAAACTCTACTAAAAAATCATTTACTATGCCTGAAAATTGTCTACATACTCCCATTTCCCCCTCACCTATGAAGAGTGCATTTAAACCTCAGCTATCTGACCCTTCTTTGAGTCTCATATTTTTTATGGTTCCTGGGCTCATGTACATTAATATATTTGTATGCCTTTTTTGCCTGTTAATGTTTCTATTGTCAGTTTCTTTCAACAGAGTTGAATTTTCAGAGGGAGAGGAAAAATTCTCTTCATTCCTTTACCAATCAGCTATATATTTTGTTGATATAGTAAAAAACAATAAATAGTAAAAAATAAACTTTCATATTTTCAGGAATTTGTTTAGGAAAAATATTGGAATAAACTGAATATTTTGCTTAATTAGCAATTATCACACTATAAACATTATATGTATCACACAGATGATTATTTTCCAGATAAATAGAGTACAATGGAATTAATGTATGACTAAAATTCTGTTAAAAATCATTGACAACCTGATTTAAAATTTGAAGACCTTTCAAAGCTTTAGGCTCACCATTCTAAATATATATTTAATTACTGAGAATCTTAGATAGAAGCAGGGATTATGTGGAGGTAGGATTTTATTTGCAAAATCTGGAATATATCCTGGAACTTGCTTTGTTTCTCTAATAAATTCCACAGATCAGGTTTGTGACTTGATTATAAGAGCCAAGTTATGCAAGAACAAAATCAAATCAGATATTTGAATTCCAGGTTGAGAGAGAATGATATGAGAATAATTTTGCTTTATCTTAAGATATAGATGATTTGGACTCTAACCAGAGCTCCCACAACAGGATGTGAGGTGAGGTGTTTTCTTTTTTTTTTGCTGGTCATAAGCACTTATGAAAGATAATAAACCCTAAGCTTTTCAAGGACAGTCACCAAGATGTAAACAATTGTTGCTGTTTTATGTATTATCCATGAGGAAAAATGAGATGCATTACAATAGGAAAAGCTACTGCATTCGCCTTCCAGACTGCATCTTACAAGACCAGTCAATCAAAATTCTCAGGGAATAGCACCTCTTCCAATGTTCAGCTTAAATATATGTCTGCGAAATGCATTTGAAAGCTTAATGTGTGTCTTTTGGAGTGACCATCCTTTGAATTTTCACTGTCCATTTCATTTCCAGGAATGGTAACACTTCACTTTATCTTTGTAAGCACTGCCCCATCTTTGGTATAATTTGATTTGCATAACTAGGTACTGTGGGGATAGAGTTATAATTCCTATGTACTGGTAAAAAAAAAAAAAAAAGAAAAAGAAAATGTCTCTGAATCCAGTACAGGCAGGAAAGTTGTGTTTGAGAACCTACCAGGTAAGAAAGAGGCAGGTTAGCCAGCAAGAGAAAGAAATAATCACTTATGATTTCGTTAATGACTCACAAAAATGGCATTGGTCATTAAAATGCATTATACAGGTGTAGTTTTATTTAAGCCACATGTCAGGTTATCTTCTTTTTGTTATTTTTTTTCAAGATTTTATTAACCAAATATTACAGGCTAAGCATGGTTCTCATCACTGGAATGGCTACCA
Organism: Papio anubis; assembly: GCF_008728515.1. Lineage (NCBI taxonomy): Eukaryota > Metazoa > Chordata > Mammalia > Primates > Cercopithecidae > Papio > Papio anubis. Next base: position 34,335,996 of record NC_044994.1, read on the forward strand.
CCTGTGCTGCTTTTGCAACTAGAGGAGAACCATGATCACTCACTCCAACCATGAGTACCAGCATAGAAACTCCTCTCCACCATTGCATCCAGATGCAGGGGTCCCTGTGGTTTGTAAGAATAAATAGGAATACAAAATAAGAGGCTCAATTATCTTTGTCAAATATAAGGGAGGAGACTTCTCTCTGCCTCCTTTAGTTAGGTGATTTACTATAGAAAACTTGTATATTCTTTCTCTATCTCTTTAAAATGTATGTTCAGTTTCTTAGGCATTAAATAAGGCTCCTGCCAGCGTTATGACCTAGGAATGTCTTTTTCAAGAACCTGGGGGCCCTCTTTTTGATATGGAAATGTCAAGGGAGACAGTACCCCTGTATCCCGATTTCTGTGGGAGGGTAGGAGCCTAACTTCAGTGGGTGCCTGGCTCCAAGCTGCAAAACTACCTTCTGTCAAAAAGATATGGAAAGTTTATTTTTCCTTTGTATAAAACCAATTAACTAACACAGATGGTCACCCCAATTAACAGGTAAATTTAGGATAAACTATATGTAATAAATGGCACTGTCAAATCCTCTTACTTGAGGACTAATTATTGTCTATTTAGAGAGCGTGTAGATAATGAGTTTTATCCGGTTGGCTTTATAAAAGGGTTAGATTTCTTTCTGTCTTTGCAATCTCTTAGCAGATTGCTTGTGATGTGTATCACATTCTGGTTTAATTCTTATTCAATAATAAAACTGTTTTCTTTCTCTACTATCTTATGGAGAGGTTTTCTGGGTTGAGGGAAGATTTTGTTTTAATTGTATTTATCCAACAGTCTTACATGCAACTTTAAGGCCTTGTGGGAAAACATCCTAATTAGGAGGTCAAATGAGGTAGAAAGAAACAATTCCAGGTCAGAGCAGGCGTTGTCACTCAGACTGAAGTGTGAGTCTTGGCTGACTGGTGGAGGCTCTGGGTAGAGGTACTAGTTACCACTTACATGAAAATGACAAAGCTAGGTAGCAAGTTCTCCTTAGTTTGATTCCTTCCTTGGGCATTTAAAACATGTCCCTTATACATGCTCTCTCTTTAGTCTACTTTTTCAAGCACTTCTCAGACTATCAAATCTATTCCACAAAAACTCTTCAGAACTGGGTTCCAGACTTCTGGGCCTTTCCACTCAAGACTTTAGCACCTACTTTACCCCATAGTTAAATTAACTTTTTCTTTCATTTCTCAATGCATTCCCTTCTTATTCCCACAATTGCTCTCAAATGATCTTTCCAAGAGAGTTAATGGCCAAATACTTCTTCTGACATCTGTTGAGATGATCATATGGTTTCTATTTTGTTGATGTGGTGTAAATTAAAACAGAAGTCAAACTATTAGCAGCACAGGACTCGTTTGAGGCTTTGATTTTCAAAAACCAATAGGACCTTGACAATGATAACGGTGGTGGTACTGGTGGTGTTGGGGACAATAGGGCAATTTTTCCAGGTACAGGTAAATCATAAACAAAATTAGACATTAAAGTGTTATGTTTTTTAAAAAGTTGAAATTTCCAAGCCTTTTCCAAGCGCATTTAGATAATTGCTTTCCTTTACCTGAATCCTCATGGGACTTTCTGGAACAGGATTTGTGTGCCTTGTAATTCACCCAGTCAAGACACTTCACCCATCTTCCCTTCTGTGATAGTGTTAAAAGAAAACCTTAGATAAATTAAAGGTAATAGAGTTTAATTGGGCAAAGAACAATTTGCCTGAATCAAGGAGCCTCCCAAGCCAGTGTAGGCTCAGGGAGACTCCAGCGCATCCATGTGGTAGAAGATTTATGGACAGAAAAGAGAAAGTGACATACAGAAAATGGAAGTGAAGTGCAGAAACAGCCAGATTGGTTACAGCTTGGCATTTGCCTTATTTGAACACAATTTGAACAGTTGGCCACCTTTAATTGTCAAAAGCTTGGTGATTGGCACAAGGGTAAGTTAATCTGCTTGCACATTTAGTTAGGGTTACTATGTACAGAGGAACCTTTAGGCTGAATGTAAAATATGAAATGAAGCAACTTTAGGCTAAACTTGATTTTACAATAGTATATCCTGAATTCAAGGCAATCTTCACAAATTTGGGCACTTCCTTACCTTGATGCTGTATTACATCTCAATACAATTATACCTAAATATTAAAAAGCAATAAATTATGTAAGCAGTATTTGTGCCATTTGGATAAAGTATCATTTTATTGTGTTTCTCAGTGTGACTTTTTATTATTTCATTTGTCTCCAATGCATTTCATACGTAACAGTCAAGAAGATTTTCTCTCTTAGCATCCACCTCCAAGCTACTTCATGGCTTCCAAATTTTGCTTTGGTGTTTTCCCAGCCATAGAATGATACATTCTTCTCAATACCTTCCATATTAGGAGCTAGCACTGGATAGCCTTTATTAATGCCATTGTTTAATATTCACATTGACCGTTTAGATATAGTGTTTCCGCCTTTTTTCTACATGCTATAACATATACCAGTTTATAATAACGATAATGATAACAAAAGTATAATTTGTCATTTTTTTTGAGCTTTTATAAAGTATAATAAATTTCATGGTCATTTTATATACATGAGTTTATTTGAATTCTAAAACCATATGAAATAGGTATGATTTGTATCTCTACTATCCAGAAAGAAAAACTGAGGGTTAGTAAGTTGAAGTAACTTGCCCATGCTTACACAGTGAAGTACCCTATTTTGGATACTTAGCCCCACAGCTAGACCCTTTAGTCATGTTGCCATACTACTGTAAAGTAGGTAGAGTTTTTGTTTAGTTACTAACCTTCCTTCAAAAGAGATTCAAGATAGCATTGTTCTTCTTTTATTAAACAGATAACAAATCTGTATTTCATAATAATTAAGGATGTAGCTTCTCTGTGTGAAGGCCTGTGTTAGTTGTTTCTATTACGGTTATGCTATTAATAATGAATAAGAAATTTTTTAAAAAAATTATACTTTGAGTTCTAGGGTACATGTGCACAACATGCAGGTTTGTTACATATATATACATGTGCCATGTTGGTGTGCTGCACCCATTACCTCGTCATTTACATTAGGTATATCTCCTAATGCTATCCCTCCTTGCAAGAATAAGAAAATTAAAAATACTCCTTAAGTTTGGGTAAGAGAACATTTCCAGTCAGGAGTGGGTCTTTTAACCCAACAGAAAATTTTTCTCTAGACTGTTGCAACAGAAGGAACAATTTTGTTATTTGGAGGCTGTTATCCACAGAGCCATCCCAAATCACCAGCTTCATCCATTAACACAAAATCAGTAATCTGAGAAGCAAAATGTATTTGGTTTGTCTAATAAAGGGACAAACTTATGATAAAAATATGAAATGAGTTCAAAATAGTACCAATGCAGACATAGACCTATTATATTTTGACATTCAGTAATTTGGTAAAATCCAAATATTGTGTCATTTCAGTTAATACTTTTTTTTTTTTTTTTGAGACAAAGTTTCACTCTTGTTGCCCAGGCTGGTGTGCAATGGTGCGATCTCAGCTCACCTCAACCTCCACCTCCTAGGTTCAAGTGGTTTTCCTACCTCAGCCTCGCGAGTAGCTGGGATTATAGGCATATGCCACCATGCCCAGCTAATTTTGTATTTTTAGTAGAGACGGGGTTTCTCCATGTTGATCAAGCTGGTCTCAAACTCCCAACCTCAGGTGATCTGCCCACCTCGGCCTCCCAAAATGCTGGGATTACAGGCATGAGCCACTATACCCAGCCCAGTTAATTCTTCTGGTGTCCTAATTTTAGACCTTCAGACCTCATTCCAGGGATATCATATGGCATTTTAAAATAATAGCCTCCAAGAATAAAATATTTAATCAGAATATTGAACAATACTGAGTAAGAATCTTTAATGGGCTACTACCTGAATTTGAAAAAAGGAGGAATAGGCCGGGCGCGGTGGCTCAAGCCTGTAATCCCAGCACTTTGGGAGGCCGAGACGGGCGGATCATGAGGTCAGGAGATCGAGATCATCCTGGCTAACCCGGTGAAACCCCATCTCTACTAAAAAATACAAAAAACTAGCTGGGCGAGGTGGCGGGCACCTTTAGTCCCAGCTACTCGGGAGGCTGAGGCAGGAGAATGGCGTGAACCCGGGAGGCGGAGCTTGCAGTGAGCTGAGATCTGGCCACTGCACTCTAGTCTGGGCGACAGAGCTAGACTACGTCTCAAAAAAAAAAAAAAAAAAAAAGAAGAAAAAAAAAGAAGGAATATCAGTCAAAGATATATGAATAAAAGAAAATTGGTAAAGTCCATGAAAGCAAGAAATTGTCGTCTAACACTCAGGACTTACATACAACCAGTTAGCCCTATGCAAAGAAAACTCTCTGTCTTATCTGCCTAGTATTGATAGAGGCAGGAGGCAGAGAAATTCTAGGCAGACAGGGGCAGGTCCCTAGTGAAACCTCACCTTCAAGTCAAAGTAGCTTGAGACCTGCACCCAAAAGTGCGAACCTCTATCCCTGTTTGCCCACTTTCTCCTGGTTGGTTCTTTCTGAATAATGTCTTTTTTACCAATTGAATGTTGCCTTTTCCAAAACCACCTCTGGCTTGCCCGACCCCCATCTTGTGCCTATAAAGACCCCAGGCTCAGTTGGTAGAGGAGAGATGGCTTGACTTTGGAGAGAAGACGACTGGACTTCAGGGAAGACTACCAGCTGGACCCATACTCTTTCCAGCTCCCCTCTCTGCTGAGAGCCATTCCCATCTCTCAGTAAAATTCTTCACCTTCACCATCCTTCAAGTGTCAGCAGGACCTGATTCTTCTTGGACGCTGGACAAGAACTCGGGGCCCACCGAGTGCAGGTACTCATAAAAAGGCTGTCATAATCACCATCCTTCAAGTGTCAGCAGGACCTGATTCTTCTTGGATGCTGGACAAGAACTCGGGTTCCATCCAGTGCAGGTACTCATAAAAAGGCTGTCATAATGGCCCTTTGCCCTCGCTGGTGGACAGCTGCACCATGTGACGAGGCAAGGGGCCAACTGAGCTGTTAACACACAGCTGTCTGTGGAAGGTGGAACTAAAGAATCGTTGTAATACACCCTGTGGGGCCTTGGGGTCACACGTACCCCCCTACACAGACACCTGGGCACTGCCCCTTGGAGCTTGCTCCTGCTGGCGCCTAGAGTGGCTTGCTGGTTACTGCACTATCTCACTGGTGTCTGGTCTGGCCATGGGCCCCATATAGAGCTTGCCCCTGCCAGCACCAAGACAGAGAGACCCTGGCCAGATCCAACATTCACTCGCTCATGTGCTCCCTCCCACTAGGGGTTGAGCATGGAGAGCTGAGTAAATGGAGCACCCCTGTCACGAGTCTGATGATGAGGCTGAGAAAAATACTGCATCAGTATGATGACCAACCCTTAGCAAAATACATCCTGGTTTTCAACAGCAAATTCTCTTTGATGCCTTACAGGGGTTTTGCTACACTTCATTTTTAAACATAAAACAACAAACATACTAGCCTGGAGAAAAGTTCATTTTTAGCTAAGCTGCCTTTTAATTCAGGTATAACACAGTGCCCCAAGACTCTTCTAAATTTGTCCTGGTAGATATTTGCAGATCTATTTATCATGGTCACAGCATGAAGTAGTTTCGGATTTATGTGGAGAGCTTTAGACTTTTGGTATTTTCTCTTGTGGCCTCAATCTATCAGAAAGCAGCCTGCATCACATTTAACACCAATATAGCAGTGTTGATAATGCTCAAGCAAACAGCATGCACAGCAAAGAGGACTCTGGCGGAGATGGAGAGCTTAGAATGTTAGCTAGAAGTCTAAGCAGCATAAACTGAAAGATTTTCAAATCTATAGGATTTTTATATATTTGGGGGGGGGGGAATAATGTGTGCTGCTGAATTAGAAACCTGGATAAGATTTCACATATAAGTGGAAAATTACAGTTAAACTCTATGTGTTTGGTATGGTTTCAGCAAAAGGCTTTCAGAAGGTTTCAATGAGAGAGAAAATGGGTTTCTCAGAGGTCTGGGTCAACCAGACCATGAGCCTCAGCATCATCACTTTCCCACTATCTAGTATAGAACCTGCTGTAGTAAAGGTGATGATAACTACAGTTTAGGTCTAACTCAAAGTCAGATCATGCTATAGCTGCTTGTAACCTCTAGATTCCTAACTTTCACCATATCATCACTTCACACCTATGTTTTGCTTTGGATGGCACCCAAAATATTTCAAGCTGCTTTCCTATCCAATTTCTCATTTCTGGCTAGGGAGCCATGTTATGTCCAAATCCTAGTAGAGGTTATTTTGGCTGAAGAGAGCCATGAAACAAGTTATATATTTGTAATTGAGTGTAAATTCACTTTCTGAAGCCTAGCCAAATTTTTGTCATGCTATTACATTGTATCTCTGCACATGCTAGATACTAGGTGCTCAGTAAATTTGCTGACAACTTTAGACAAATGAAATGGAAAAAGAATGAGGGGCTGTCATGTGGATGCTAGAGTGTTTATAACAAACATTGGCCAGAAAACATTTATTTCTTCAACAAATATTTACTGAGTATATAGTATGTGGCAGACACTCGACTTAACGCTGAGATGTAGGCTTGGCACTGGGAGCTCAGAGTCTATTGTAGATAACACCCACATTAACAGAATAATTATGTTCTGGAGTGGTGGAAGCTGTACCAGAATGTGAGAAAACTCGGAGGACAACAAAGAAATGGTGTGGGGGTTTGGAAAGAGATTAATATAAGAAAGCAAAACCAGTCTCATAGAATTGTTTACCTCTTCTTGTAAACTTTTATTTTGGTGGTGGTTGTGAGATATAACATGCTTATACAAAAGTGTGTAGAACAAAGATATACCATGTAGTGATTTATCATAAATTGAACATTTATGTTAAAAAGTGCTTTTCAAACGATCTGTAATGACAGACCAGATTTTGTTTTTGTTTTGTTTTTCCTAATCCATCAGTTAAAAAATACAATTAAAATGAAATACTAAAAAAGGAAAAGAAAAACACATGTTTTTATAAAGACACAAACTTTTGAATAAACCAGTAGAAAAGAATTACCAGAAAAATAAAAGAGAAGGAACAAAGATAAACAAAATCCATGTCAACATTTTAAATTATTGTATCTAACAGGCATAAAATTACTTGGTAAAATAAAGTTTCTGAATATCTATTGTGAATTCTTGTACTTATGTGAACCCATGGACTAATCATGGCAATTAGGCAAGGTTCAACTGCTAAAGAAACTGACAGGACCCAAATTGACAAAGTTTACAAAAATGCAATCTGTTCCAGAAGAACATACAGTATTGCAGTAGCATTAAAGTAAAGCTACACATCATGGCCAAAGGCTGTCTCCCAGCAAGATGTCCAGAGAGACCAGATGCAGGTTCCAATTGTCTTACCTCTGTAGCATCATACCGGACACACTTTCTTTTGGACCATTAACATACACATCAAATATTTAGGTTCTGGGGTCCCCAGATGGAGTTTTGCTGGTGCTTCTTATGGTCATATAGGCATATTCTTGCTATTAAACCAGTGCCAGTGACAGAGCTCTTCAGTGGTCATACTGGAACCAACTCTAAATCATTAATCTCAATGTTCACAATGAACAATGCTGACAAGTTGGTACAAACCACCCTAAACTCCTTAGACTCATGTTAACAAAAAAAACACACCATCATCAGTACCTTGGTCAGCATCTTGAAGGTACTTTAGCCAAACAGCTCAGGCCAATTCCAGGCCTGTTGGAATTAACTTCACAGTGTTGGAGCCAAGGGAAGACTTTCCTTTCATTGTCTCAAGGTTCACTGAAAATCACTGACAAGAGGTAGATTAATAGGAGAAAAAGGATATAAATGTATTTGATTCTAGTTTTATGTAACACAGAAGTCTTCAGAATGAAGACCCAAAGGTACAGGGGAAATTATCCATTTTATGCTTAGGTTCAACAAAGTATGGGAAACTATTTTTAAATATGATTGGACAAAAGAGTCTGATCTGATCTTAACAGACTGAGCAGGAGAACCCAGCAAGGCCTGTCTGTCTAGTTTTTCTTGGCCTCTCTGAGCACGTATTTCTTCCTTCTGTGCATGGGGCAGGACTCTCTCTGGAATGAGGGTCTTATGACCTACAGTCAAACAAGGCACATCAGATAATTTCTTTTTGGCCAGGTTTTTTTTTTTTTTTTTTTTTTTTAATACTTTAAGTTCTAGGGTACATGTGCACAACGTGCAGGTTTGTTACATATGTATACATGTGCCATGTTGGTTTGCTGCACCCATTAACTCATCATTTACATTAGGTATTTCTCCTAATGGTATCCCTCCCCATACCTCCCACCCCATGACAGGCCCCGGTGTGTGATGAGCCCCTCCCTGTGTCCAAGTGATCTCATTGTTCAATTCCCACCTATGAGTGAGAACATGCGGTGTTTGGTTTTCTGTCCTTGTGTTAGTTTGCTCAGAAAGATGGTTTCCAGCTGCATCCATGTCCTTGCAAAGGACATGAACTCATCCTTTTTTATGGCTGCATAGTATTCCATGGTGTATATGTGCCACATTTTCTTAATCCAGTCTATCATTGATAGACATTTGTGTTAGTTCCAAGTTGCTATTGTGAATAGTGCCGCAATAAACATACTGTGCATGTGTCTTGATAGTAGCATGATTTATAATCCTTTGGTTATATACCCAGTAATGGGATGGCAAATGGCCAGCTTTTACCTGAAAGGTGGTGGTGGGGGGAATTAGAGTATTTTTAGGTTTTATGATGACTTTTGAAGAGAAAGCTATTTGGTTTTTATGACCTGTCTTGGGGAAGAGAGCTTCTATGGCTAACCTTCAAGGGGAAAGAGACTCAAAGATAGGAGGGTGGGAGAAGGTCAGAGAAAAACTTTTGCTTCCGAGGCTGTTTCTGAGGTCTTCATTTTGGTGTATGATTTTCTGAGTCCTCAAAACATCATAACTCACAGCAGTATATGGATGGGTACTAGGTTATGGACCACGCTTTGAGTAACAGTGATCTATGGAACATTAGAATGGAACTAAAAATAGAATGGAACAAAAAACAGAATATGATAAGTACCTCAGAAGTCTTTATTATGCCCTTACAATTATTAATCTCTCCTTGTCTCAAAGGTAAACCAACTATCCTGAATCCATGATGATTACTTTCTTTTCTTTATAGTTTTTCACATCTGTCTCTCTTTTTACATTTTAAATAAATAGAATCATAAAGCATATATTACTTTGTGTATGGATTCTTCTGCTCAAAATCATATTTACAATATTCCTTCAATCTCTTAGGTAGTGTTGTAGTTTGTTAATTTTCAGTGCAGTAATGAACTCCATTTGTGGCTCTACTATGATGTATCCATTTGAATATTGATGAACGTTTGGGTGGTTTTAAATTTTTGACTATCATGAATAGTGATGCTGTGACCATTTGTGTTCATGTAAATTTTGTAATTCTCTTGCATGTATAACTATAGTTCAACTGTAAAGTCGCAGGTTATATATGTTTAGCTGTTGTGCTTGCCGCCATATAGTATATTAAAAGAGTTGTACCAATTTACTCTTCCACTAGCAATATAAAATTTCCTTTTGCTTCACATTGTTGGTAGTAACAGTATTATTAATTTTTAAATTTTTACCACTTTAGAGAATGTAGAGGATAATTATACTGTGGTTTTCATTATATTGCCCTGATTATGGAAAAGAAAAGGTTGAACATTTATTGGCTATTGAAATAGCGGCTTTACCTATTCAGGTTTCTTGCCCTTTTTTCTACTGATTTCTATTTTTTATTGACTTGTTGTTGTAGTAGTAGTAGTAGTAGTAGTAGTAGTAGTAGTAGCAGCAGCAGCAGCAGCAGCAGCAGCAGCAGCAGCAGCAGCAGTAGTAGTTCTTCTTCTTCTTCTTCTTGTTTTTTTTTTTTTTTTGAGATGGAGTTTTGCTCTTGTTGCCCAGGCTGGAGTGCAATGCCGCGATCTTGGCTAACTGTAACCTCCGCCTCCCAGGTTCAAGCAATTCTCTTGTCTCAGCCTCCTGAGTAGCTGGGATTACAGGCGCCTGCCACCACACCCAGTGAATTTTTTGTATTTTTAGTAGAGACAGGATTTCACTATGTTGGCCAGGCTGGTCTCGAACTCCTGACCTCAGGTGATCCACCCACCTTGACCTCCCAAAGTGCTGGGATTACAGGTGTGAGTCATCATGCCCAGCCAGCTGTTCTTTTTATATTGTGGATATAACTCTTTCTTCAGATATATGTGTTGTAAATATAATCTCTTATAGTGTGGATACCTTTTAAAGGCATCTATTGATGATAAACATTTTTAATTTTAATGTAGTAGCACAGTATGTAAGTACTTTCCCTTTACAATATAAAAATGATATTATGCTATATTCACCTTTTGCCATCCCAAGATCATCAAGATTTTACAGAAGCCTCGTTGCTTTGCATGTCACACATAGATATGTTTTTTATTGTGTGAGGTAAGAGTCATTTTATCATATTTTTCACTTTGATATTCAGTTAATCCAGAACCATTTATTGAAAGGAATATTCTTTTCCCATTAGTCTATAGTAGCAACTTTGTCATTAACCAATTACTTATTTATTGTGTGGGTCTCTTTCTGGGCTCTTTCCTTTATTTCACTAATTTAATTTTCTATCTTTGTTCCCCTGTTACACAGTCTCAGTGACGAATTTTATGGTAATTCTTGCTACCTGGTAGAGTAAGTCCTTCTACTCTGTTTTTCTCCATTAGTATCTTAGCTATTCTTGACCCTTCACATTGTCATGTAAATTTTAGAATCAGCTTGACAAGTTTCACATAAAAAATTGATCAAATTTGGGGATCACTGACTATCCCTCCATTTATGCCTGCTTTCATGTGTTTTACTTAATAGTATTTTATCATTGTGAGGGCTTGCACACATTTAGTAGATTTATTCCTGTGTATGTGTTGCTGTTCTGGTACTTGTTCTAAAATTTCATTTGAAAATGCAACCAATATTTGTGTTTTGATTTCTGTATCCACAAACCTTGTTAAACTCATTTATTAATTATAATGATTCATCTATCTTTTGAGTTTTCCATATCTACAGTCATATCAACTATGAATAATTACAGATTTATTCATCTTGCCTATTGAAGGTTAGATTCCCCATACATAGCCTTGAGACAAACATTCAGGTGTAAGTGGTTTATATGGAACTTGATCTCAGAAACATTGGAATGGGAGTAAAGAAGTGAAAGAGGATAGCTGATACAGGGTTCACTCTCAAGAAAATTACCTTGAAAGCTCAATCCAACTGGGGAATTAAGTAATCAATGTAAAAAATTTGCATCCGAGTTTTCACATTTAAGGGGTAAGCCATGTAAAGTACTTATTGTAAATGTTCTGTGGACCTGTGGTTGAGAGATGTTACCGGGAGTGAGTTAATTCTCTGGGGTGAGCCATTTCTAGCCTGCTAGTAAGACAGGTGAAGTGACTCCAACAGTGAAAGAAAGACTTCAGAAAAGAAATGAAGGTGCTAGTAATTGGCTGGTGTACACTGAAGTGGTAAAGTCAAGGTGGTATAGATGCAGTACCAATAGCACCTACCATAGTGTTCAATTCTTACAGAATTTCTTTCTTTTTCTTACATCGCTATACTGGCTAAACCCCTAGTCCATATTGATTAAAAGAAGTGATAAAAGTCATCCTTGCATGCTGTCTGATTGCAAAGGAAAAGCTTCACCATAAGTTTAAATACCTTTATCAAATTATGGAAGTTTCTTCTATCCATATATATTTTTAAATTATGAATGAGTGTTAAATTATATCAAACATTTTTATTTATCTAAAGAGACAATAGTGTTACTTTTCTCATTTATTCTGTAAATGGGCTAAATTTCATTGATTATTATTATTTTTGAAACCTGGCCTTGCTCTATCACCCAGGCTGGGGTACAGTGGTGCCATGATAGCTCACTGCAGCTTGGAACTCCTGGGCTCAGGTGACCCTCCTGCCTCAGCCTCTTGAGCAGTTAGGACTACAGGTTTGAGCCATTGCACACATCCTAATGTTTGAATACTTAATTAATATTGCATTTCTGGAATAAACCCACCTTGTTTGTTTTGGTTATTATATTACAAAAACATTTTGGTAATATTGAGATTTTTGCATTTATATTCCTGTATGAGATTGGATAGTACTTTTGTTTCCTTTCTCTTGATTTGCCCATTAAATTTTCCTAGAAAGGTTATGCTGGTTTACTGAAATGATTGAGAGGTATTTTTTCTTTTGCTATACTCTTGGAGAATTTGTATATATTGAAATTATCCTTTCCTTAAATTATTGGAAGTATTTGCTGAAGACATCTGGGCCTAGCGTTCTATATGGAAATATTTAAAATTATATATTTGATTTCTTTAATAGTTATATAAATATTTATACTTTTGATTTCTTCTTGTTTCAGTTTCATTACACTGTATTTTTAAAGAAATTTTTTCATTTTATTAACATTTTAAAATTTATTCACAAAGTATTTCATGAGAAATTTTTATTTGGTTTATAATAAAAAAGACTTCTACATTCCTAACATTGGTTATTTGTATCTTTTAACTTTTATTTTTCCTTGATCAGTGTCACCAGGGATTTATTAAATTTATTGGTCCTTTCAAAGAACCATATATGGCTTCATTGACCCTCACTATTTTATGGTTGTTTTCTGTTTCATTGATTTATGTATGTTATTTGCTTACTTTTCCTGTTTTGATTAACTTTACACAACCTTCTGTCACCCTCAGGAAGAAAGTATTTCTAAAAGTCAGTCTCTGCATTTTGGCCTGATAATTATTTACTATCTTGTTAGTGCTTCAATATTTTCAAGCAGATTTTTTAAATTTTTGTATCTAGCTTTTCTAGTTGTCCTCTGAGAAAGTACTGGCCCAATTTAGCTAATCCACTATTACCCAAGGGGAAAGTCTCCACTGGTTTATTTTTTGACTTTTTTTTTTTTTTTGGACAAAGTGTCATGTTTTTATCTGAAAGCCTTTCCAGCAGTCTTTGGATAGAATTGAATTCTCTAATTAAAACTGCATTAATTGGTAAAATAAAACCTTTTACAGGGAATGCAGAGTAGAGGAGGGGAATAAGGGCCTGAGACAGTAAGGTATTACCTGCTGTAACTGGCTTGCATCTGTTCTTAGGCTCACCTTTAGGTTCAGGACCTCATCTAAAGTGTGATGGGAGCTATTACATGTGAGGAGGAATAACATTCTGAGTGTTCCCATACCTTCTTCCCCTTTCCTTTAATGTTTCTTGCAGCTCTTTTTTACATGCCAGAACGAACTGATAAATATGAGCCACCCACTATAAAGTATAAACAAGAGCTGTAAATATTGGTACCTGAAACAAACTTATGGCTTAAGTGTAAGAAGAAAAACTTCAGATGCATACTTACTGGGACTAGATAAAAAGACAATGGCTGAAGTGACGACAAAGGAGTGTGATAATGTGGATAGCAGAAGGTGGGACTGAGGAACCATGAGATCCACTGGGGAAAAAACCATCAGAATTGGGAAGCTTCATGGAAGCTGGATCACTATAAGTGGTGTCTTTCATCAATGTCTGGTGAGACCAGTTGCTGATAATGGTTAGTGTGTTGTTTGTTTCAGTTGAAATAGTCTTACCTGCATTGTATGATTCTACCTTACCCTGGTGCAATGTATGCCTTGTGAACAGCATTCCATTTTTTCTTTTTTTTTTTTTTTGAATTGCACATTTATTTCTCAGCATTTCCCCGACAGCAGAAAAGAGAGGTCTTGAATTCTTCAAGGGATGTTGGTGACATTAAGGTAAAACCTCACTGCTGACCAAATTGTGCCACCAGAACTAATTTGTAGCAATTGTGTGGTGGTAACAATAAAGCATATGGCCTTCCTTCTGTATGTATAAAATGTATACTTAAATGAGCACTCTTATATTGGTAACTCAGTTTTTACCCTTGCAGGATTTATAGCATAGTTCAGGAGTAAAGACACACACACACGCACACACACACACAGAGAGAGACACACACATGCACGCACACATGCACGCGGGGGCGCAAAGAAAAGCCATTGGGTTAAATATCCATCAATAGCACAGAAGTCGAAGGCAGATAGGTGTGGGCTGGAGTTGTAAGGAAGTGTTTATGCAAGATATGAGATCATCTAGGTCTTAGAGGTTATAAAAAGATGAAGGACAGGAGATTAATAGATTAAACAAGATCAACATCTTGACCTGTACCCTATGAACAATGGCCTTTTACTCAAAATAGCATATATCCTTTAGCTTACTACAGATATGACTCTCACTGCTACACTATTTGAAATAGGATTAACTCATGCATCTCAGTTTAGTTCTTTCTTCTTTGATTTCTCTACATTCTTTTTAGAGTTATTTTAGGTCTAGAATATAATAAATACTTAATTTAGATTGGAGATTTTAAGCCAGCACAAAGGATATTATCTTAGAATAACATATTTTCTATAGAACATTAACAGAATAGGTTGCCAAGATCTAAATACCTGTAGTCAGGTGAATTGTCAGATTGATTTCTCAGTGAGTCATTTTTGGTTGGTTGATGAACCATGGCTGCCTTCTATAGGTGGAGATTTACAGAGCTATAACTTCAGACGTTCTCAGTTTTATCCTAGGTCGGGAAAGATAAGTCAATGGTAGATATATAGACATAAGTCTATTTTCTTTTTTCTTTTTCTTTCTTTATTTTATTTTTTTTAGATGGAGTCTCACTCTGTCTCCCAGACTGAAGTGCAATCGTGTGATCTCGGCTTACTGCAACCTCTACTTCCTGGGTTCAGTCGACTCTCATGCCTCAGCCTCACAAGTAGCTGGGATTACAGGCACATGCCACCGCAGCCAGCTAATTTTTGTGTTTTTAGTAGAGATGGGGGTTTCACATATTGGCCAGGCTGGTCTTGAACTCCTGACTTCAAGTGATCTGCCCGCCTTGGCCTCCCAAAGTTCTGGGATTACAGGCATGACACATCATGCCCAGACGACATAAGTCTATTTTCTTCTCTTGGCTCAACCGTAGCTCTTGTTCCACCAAGATTATTAACACCTCAAGATCTTTCTCAACAAGATCACTGAGGCATTTCTATCAATCCATTAAAACTATAGTAAATTTTGTCTTTAGGATGGCAAGCTTAAAGCCATAGCAAACAATAAATTTATAATTCTGGGGGCTTCAATCAGTAGATAATAGTAGCAAGAACCTATATGTTTAGGCCCTGAGCAAGGAAAACAGAATATAATCAAGGTGATTAAGTTTTTGTTCTATAATGTAACTCAGTGATGATAATTTGGAGTTTTTTTTTTTTAAAAAACATAAATATCTGGGATAATATCAAGTAGTTTTTTTAATGAAGTTTCTATCATTATTTCATGTAATCTCAATAAATATCACAAGGTAGATATTTTTAGTATCAATATAATTTTTACTAGTTTGGAATAAATTTGGTTGTTTGTAATAAAAATTCCACTGAAAGTGGCTTAAATAACAGAGTTCAGTTCACAAAATCTCTCATAATAAGAAGTTCCAAAAAGGTGGCTCCCAGACTGACTGATTCAGCAGTTCAACTCCATCAGGTCGCATTTCTCTTTTTTGCAGTTCTTTTATCTTTCTTTTCATGGCTGATGGTTGGACAATATTGGATTCAAACATGACCTTCTCACACAATAATATTCAATGCAGGTAGGAAATGGGGAGTGTCTGGGGATGGTCTTCATATGCTTCACTCTGTTTGTCAGGGAGGCATGTATTTCTAAGAAATCTTCAGCAGTATTTCTCTTTGGTTTTATTTAGTTTTGAGCTTTCGTCTTGCTGTTGGGCTGAGAGACAGCCTTTGAGTGGATTTGGGCATTTCCAACCAGAATAAAAAGGCAAGGGGAATTGTGACCAACAGTATAGCTGCCGTATTTACCAAGACTGACAGAGAGGATATGATCTTTTAATATTCTTGTAGGCTTTATTTTGAAGGTGTCTCATCATGGTAATAGAGAAGTAAGAGAGAGAAATTGTTTTTATATTAATGACAATATAAATTACAACATTAATTGCTCTCACTTATCAGCACCTACTTTCTCCTAGGAACTGTGCTACTTGGTATTCTTTGCATAGATTGTTTCCTTTAATCTTTTCCCCATGAGACAGTAAATATAATTCATCTCAATTTATAGATGAGAAAACAAAGACTTAGAAAGGTGAAATAATTTGCCCAATATCTCTCAAGTGGAAAAGAGAAAACTGAGTTCAAACCCAGGCAATCAGTTTTCAGATTATGAATTCCTAATGACTTACCATTCTACTTCCCTGTGAAATAATAGTGTTTCTCCACGAAGTCATTGGTTTTCTCCTCTCTGAAAGGATTGGAATGTTCAGAAAAAAGTTCAGGGCCCACACTGACTGCTTGAAGACTTCTGTTTCCATAAGCTGTGATTGAATCTATTTCTCAGGGTATGGTCCTGGCAGAGAGAACAGAAATGACCATGTGCAAATCAATTGCTGAGATTTGAGGGGCTCCTGAAAGTCTGCAAGAAATAAATCTTGCCTCTTTTGTTCAGAATAGTATTCCCAGTGCCTAGCACAGCACCTGCTAGGCTTCTAAACTATATTTATTTATTTATTTATTGTTTTTACTAGCAATATATATATTGCTTCTCTGACACCTCACTGCATGAAATGATAGATGCAAGCATTTAAAGGTTTTCTTTTTTATTATATTTTAAAACTACTAACAATTTAAAACAATTGAAATACAATAAATAAGCCATTTTTAGATATAAATTAATTCGTTAGGTCTCTCTATCTTTTTCTTTAGGATATTTAGTTGAGACTTAATACTTAATCAACATAACAGGAAAGATAGTTATGGGGCAGAAGTAGAGGGGAAGTATGAGGATGTTTAGAGGTTGAATATTGCCCAACAGGGGTGAGTGTGGATAAAGCACTAAACAAGGTGGCTCAGTAACATTAAGGCCTTGGATTAATGGGGTATGTGTCACCAAGAGAGGAGAGACCACAGTTATTTTGATCAGTATTATTTCTACCTGAACTATGAAACTACCAAAACTTACTGAGATGTCATAGAAAAAATTTCAGATGGAAAGTTAAAGACCTTTAATTTTAGACCTGATTCTATCAGAAACTTCTTTAGTGACTTTTATACATTTCTCTACTGAAATGGAATTAAAAGGTTTTTTTCCTGGGATACAAGAAGCAAAACTGATATTCTATGATTCTGAGACAATAGCCTAATTTACCCATTCTAACTAATCAGAGATGGCAAATGTGTGACTAACACACAGGTCACCATTCCTAGCCCTACTCCTGTTGTGAGCATCACTAATCAAGTGCTGCACTGTTTCCCACTTAACTGGGATTTAACCTCAGAAATCAACACAGAATACCAAGAGACCTCTGCTTTTCAATCTAAGCTGGCCACAAAGAGCAAAAAGAAAAAAAAAAAAGAAAAACTCACCGCTGGGCCAGGCGTGGTCGCTCATGCCTGTAATCCCAGCACTTTGGGAGGCCGAGGCAGTGGATCACCTGTGGTCAGGAGTTCAAGACCAGCCTTGCCAACAAGGTGAAACCCATCTCTAATAAAAATACAAAAAATTAGCCAGGTGTCATGGCGGGTGCCTGTAATCCCAGCTACTTGGGAGGCTAAGGCAGGAGAATTGCTTGAACCCAGGAGGTGGAGGTTGCAGTGAGCTGAGATCGTACCATTGCACTCCAGTGGGCAACAAGAGGGAAACTCTGTCTCAAAAAAAAAAAAAAAGAAAGAAAAAAACCTCACTGCTATATGACTTTTGTAGGTAATAAATTTATTTCAATGCTGATATCACTTATTTAAAATAATTAATTTTTTTTCTTTACAAATACAATCTCGCTATTTTTCCCAGGATGGTATTGAACTCCTGGCCTCAAGCAATCCTCCTGACTCAGCCTCCCAAAGTACTAAGTGTATAGGTGTAAGCCATCACGCCTGGCCCTCTTTAAAATAGTTTTTGTTGCAATTTCAATTTTCTATTGCTGCTCTAAGAAATTACCACAATTTTTGTGGATGGAAACAACACACATTTATTACCCTACAGTTCTGAGGTCAGAAGTCAAAAATGTAGGTGTGTCCGCAGGCAGGGCTGTGTTCCTTCTGGAGGCTCTAGAGGCAATTCTATTTCTTTGAGTTTTCCAGCTTCTAAAGATCACCTTTGTTCTTTGGTAGTGGATCCTTCTTTCATTTTCAGAGCCAGCAGCGTCGCATCTTCAAGTCCCTGTGACTTCTGCTTTCATATCTCATTTTCTGACTCTGCCTCTCTCTTATGAGGACTCTTTAATTACACTGGGCCTACTAAGATAATGCAGAATAATCAGCCCCTCTCAAGACTCTCCACTTAATCACATCTACGAAGTCCTCTTTTTCATATCAGGTTCTGAGGATTAGAACAGGGGCTTTTTGTTTTGTTTAGTTTTGTTTTGTTTTGAGACAGAATCTCGCTGTGTTGCCCAGCCTGGAGTGCAGTGGTGTGATCTCAGTTCACTGCAACCTTTGCCGCCCGGGTTCATGTTATTCTCATGTCTCAGTCTCCCGAGCAGCTGGGATTACAGGTGATGACTCCCACACCTGGCTAATTTTTGTATTTTTAGTAGAGATTGAGTTTTACCATGTTGGCCAGACTGGTCTTGAACGCTTGACCTCAAGTGATTTGCCCACCTTGGCCTCCCTAAATGCTGGGATTGCAGGCCTAAGCCACCGTGCCCAGCCTGAACAGGGACATCTTTGAGAGGGCATTATTCTGCCTACCACAGTGATTAAAGTCTTTCCAGAGCCCCTCTTTTATATGTTATTTACTGCCTCTAGCATATTGTGTTAAATATTCTCAATTATAGAAGTGCATGTCATGTCACCAAATATCTTTCAGAATCAAGTTTGATCATCAAACTAGGCAAAACTATTTTAGGTCAAAAATGAGATTTACCTACGAAGTAATGAGACATTTTCTTTTGGAGCTACGAGTCTGGTTCTGAAAACATTTCCTGAGGGGGTTACCCAGCAATATAAGAAAGAGCACTGCTGTTAAAATAAGTGTAAATATCCCAAACTGAGTGTTTCAAATGGCGTAGTCATGCAGATGGCATATTATAGCGCCAAGGAAAATGACTGAGTTTAGAGAGGTTGAACCGCTCTTCCCTGTAAAATCAGCACCTATCACAGTGCCTCACTCATACATAACACTAAATGATTGAATTAATAAAATAATGGTATAGACACCCAATATACATGGAAGTGAATTCACAGTTCTAAAACTTTATAAAAATGGAAAACATCTTTATGAGCATCCCAAAATATTAAGGATGGCCATGATATTAATATTCAAGCAGATAAAATATATTTAAAACATTTCCTAACTATCTTGTCTTCTTAAACGTCTTGCAACTTAAACGAAGGGAGAATAACAAGGATTAGCTCACTTCTATTGTCTGCTTTTCTGTCTTAATCAGATTTCACAGTGAAAAAAAATATATAGCATCCTTTAAAGGCGGAAAAATAAGTGCAGTCCTTGGTGATTTTAATCACTTCTTAACTGCTTTCCTGAGAAAGCCCCATCTGCCCTTCCAGTCCATCTGCTGGTTGTTAACACTTAGTCAGTCACTTGACAAATCCAAAATCTGAACTGAGATTGGGGAGGGGGATGTGAGATCATGGTTTCTGATGATTACATGTTGTGATTGACACACACACACACACACAAATCAAGATGCCTTTGTTCAGGCTCAGCTTGAGCAGGACCTGGAGCCAATTTTGCCCAGGAAAGTAATGTCAGTGTGGCTAAGGGAAGATGCACCATTGCAAATGTTCATGGTTCTGCTGGACATTCCTTTGTTCAAGAGTTAATTTTTCTTTGTCATGAAAGCTGGTGATCAAATTATTTAATCATTTAATCACCAGTACAATAAAAAAAGAGATGAAATTTGATCCAGTTTCCTGATAGAAAACGTGGCTGTTGGACTCCTTAGACTGATTTATTTAACACCAATATCTGTCAACATTCAGAACAGATTCTTGAACAGATGGCTTGAATGTACTTAGAAAAGGAAAGGCTGTAGACTCTTCTATTTGAAAAGGGGCATAGTAACTATCCAGGTGGGTCTTACTTTACAGCCAGGAAAACCAAAGTCTAGCAAAGTTGAGGGAGCTACCATGGGACATTTCTAATGCTTATCAAACACTAGTTACACAGTAGCCTTTTGTCTGGTGGAGTAGAGCACATTCTTCCATATAACCCTTGAATCTTCTTGCAGTCCACATTTCTGAGCTGTGGAAACTCCACATGTGAAGCTGATGTACCACTTCACCTGACATATTTTCACTTTAGCTTGAAGCTTTTAGCAATGAGATAGCTGTCAACTTCAGCTTGAACAAAATCAGTTTATGTGATCATCTCTTTGGGGCAGTACATTTTATTGGATAAGTTCAAGTTGCAAACACCTGACTAAATAGTAACTTGTGTGGAAAATACTTGTAGATATTTCTTTAATTTGAGCCAAAATGATAAGTGATATTAAATATCACATTATATAATATATTAACATAAACTTAGAGTTTATTACTAGCAATATAATGCCATGATTAAGAAAACTAGCTATTCCACTCAAATATGCATTGGTGGTATGACATTTAGAGTATTGTGCTTTGATCTGATGATCACAATCAAGAGAACCTTTGATAAAATGCTTAGAGTCCAGAAGGAGGCCAAAGGAATGACCAGGTTGTCTGAAAACCATGTTACGTGAAGAACAATACATAGAATGAGACGTGTTTGACTAGGAACAAAAACATGTTAAGAGAAAGACATGGTATCTGACTTCAAGTAAATGCAGTACTATCAGTTAAAATAAGTTGGAGTTGGTTTGTGTCACTTCAGAGAACATAACTAAGACTTGGTTGGAAGGTGCTGCAAAGCAGATTTTGTCTTAGTACAAATAAGAAAGAATTTCTTGAAAAGTAAATCTGCCAACAGCATAATGTTTAACTGCTTCAAATAAAGGCCAGAATGCCTGGCATGAGTAGAGATGTCTTTTGAGGAAAGAGTTCCTTTAAGTTTCACCCAATTTAGATGCTAAGATAAGGAATTTCCAAGGATCTACTATGTAAAATGCACTGTTAGATTGTATGGAGTTTCAAAAAGAAGTATACAACAAAGTTTCTTTTTTAAGATGCTTGTACTCTAGTTTGAGAATTAAAATATGAAAACATGAGCATCTACCGTAGCCTTCTGGAGAATATGTGTTATCTAATTAAGAGAATAGGATAATCACAATAGACAGAGTCAGAAAAGAATTTGTGGGAGAGGCCTTAAAAAAAATGGTAAGAGAAAGAGTGATGGGAATTGTGAGGCAGATAGATTGTGAAAGTGTGACTATATATGCTGTGATCAGAGAAACTTTGATCAGGTTACTGGGTTGTTTTGGGAGAGTTGAGACCATAACAGAAGAGAGATGATTGTGAATAGATTTCAGTATAACTTGAAAGGCATATTTAGGAATTTAAACTTTTATTCTTATGCAGTTGGCAACCATTTTATGCCTTTACATGGACAGGGAAATCGTATGATGAATATGGTATTGAAAGAAAAAGACTTGGATGTGCTTGAATAAGAAAAAGCCGAAAGCAGCAAGCACAATGAAATAGGCTGCATCCTTGGAGAAACACAGACAGCATTCTTGGAATGGCAAATATGCTGTAGGTTGCTTCAACCACTTCAGGCATCAACAATTGCCTTGACACTCATTTAGCAACTTGTCTATGTCAAATAATGAGAGTTACCTCTTTGGAGCCTTTAGCAACCTAGCAACTACAGAGCCATAACAATGTTGTTTATCATCTCCTTGTCCAGCCTAATGATGCATGATTCTGTTGCTGCTTAGACTGAATTGGAAAAAAAAAAAAATTTCTGTTGGAACACACAGGAATTTTACATTTTTCAAAATAGACAAGGCTATTAGCCTCCTAAGTCTGAGAACTCATTTTCATTTCTAATTAGTTTCTGGAATCGTCAGAGAACACACGTCTTGCCACTTTACTATATTTTGGGGCTGAGTAAATTTAACAAGGGCATGAAAAAAACTTTCTTTCCGCTCATCATAATTTCTGAGCATAGGTAAATAAGTAGGATCTTTACATTTACATTAGCTATGGAGATATAAATGTCAGTAATAGTCACATACTATTCCAGCTCAGTCAAATCATACCGTAACCATCATATAAATCTTTCTTGCTTGAGAAATGGTTTTCCACTTGTTTAATTTCATATTAAATTTCCAAGATTCATCTTCTTTGCAAAATCCTTTCTCATTTTATCTTCACAATAATTCCCTAATGAATTCAGATAGAAACAGAAAAAAAAAATTGGATTTTGAATCAGGAATCCAGAATTTTAGTCTTGTCTCTGCTGCAAACTTGCTACAATGCCTTGGTATAGTCATCTAGGCTTTCTTCTTCAGTTTTCTCTCTTTTTACGTTAAAAACAGTGACATTACTTTTTTTACATAAAAGTGTACAAAAACTTTTTATGTTAAAAAGCTCAATATGCAAACACCCGAATAAAGAATAATTTCTGTGGAAAATACTTATAGATATTTCTCTAATGAGAGCCAACCTTATAATGCCCAAGCAAACAAATAATGCTGCTTTATCTATTTCAAATAAAACACCCCAAGTAAACAAATACTGTTGCGCTATCTATTTCAAAAGTGGTTGTGAGCATCTGAAGAGACAGAAAAAGATAAGGGAGCATTTTAGTAACTATTACACCTGTGCTTATGACTGTCATTATTTTCAGAATTAACACCAGTGTAGGAGGAGAGATTATAAGTATGAGAAGGAATCGTGAAGGTTATCCTGAATTCTGTTTTATTCCTCACCTACTGCACTGAAAATAGCTAAGCAGGTCATTGAAGTTCTTGGAAACTTCACATTTTAAAATCAAAGACAACAGAGTGGAAGAAATAGGTCTATGCACATGTACAAAGTGAGCGGGGACATAAAAACTGGGATGGACTCATCAAAGGAAGTATTTCAATTATATTTGTTTTATTAAAATTACAAAGCCCAAGCTGTATGACTTGTATTAAAACATCCAAAAAAAAAAAAAAAGGAATATAAAAGAAAAAAAAAAACAGATGAATAAATTAAAAAAAAAAAAAAAAAAAAAAACCAAACAGGTCTATGAGAATTTATCTTGTTACCAGGAGCATTGCCAGCAGCTAGTATAGAGTATTTGAGTGTGTGAATCTCATAACTATGCCCCTTTTATGTATTTAGGGGGATCCAATTTGAAGAAAGATATTTGCATCAGTTTTCTATGCTGTATCACATATTACCAAAAATTATTGGCTTAAAATCATACATATTTATTATGTTGCAATGTGCATGAGGCAGGAGTCTGGACGTAACTGAGTCTTCTAATTAAGGTCTTCAATACTAACTGGGCTGTGTTCTTATCTGGAGGTTTGACTGGAGAAGAATCTGCTTTCAAGTTCACTCAGTACATTTATAGAATCCATTTCCTTGAGGCTGTGTGGCTGAGAGCCTGGCTCCTTATTGGCTGTTGGCTACCCTCAGGTCTTAAAGGTTTTGACTGTTTGCTGCCACATGATTCTCTCCATATGCAGTTCCCAGCATGGTTGTTTGCTTTTTCAGGGTCAGCAGGAGAATGTCTCTCTCCAGTTTGTTAGGGCATTCTTATACAGCATAAATAAATCATGGGGGCGATATCCTACCACCTTTTGCCTATTTATTGGGTAGAAGCAAATAACAGGTCCTACTTGCATTTAAAGAGGGGGTTATACAGGGATCTGCACCAGAGAATGGAGAGCCTGAAAACATCTTAGAATTTTGCTTACCATGGCACTAAGCCAAGCCTAAGTAGCTTTGATTCACATTGAAATAAGTTTTAATTTCTTTCTTAAAGATTGCATTTATGGTTTATGTATTATTACGTAATATAATATGTATATTATAATATATTATGTATTATATATTATGTTATAAATGGCATAAAAATCCCTGATCACATTGGAGTACATACTGCCAGTCCAACATTTGTCATAGTGAAGTATTTCCAGGTTTTTGCACCTGTCATGGTCAAGATAGTATACAGCTACAAAATACCAAAATGAGAGAGAGAGAGAGAGAGAGAAAGAGAGAGAGAGAGAGAGAAGACTACCTAAAGGGAGTAAGAAATAAAAAATGCTGTTGAGATAAGAACAACTCTGTTTGCCAAAGTTTCCCACTGAAGTTGCCCACTTCAGTTTTCCAACTTGATCTCCTCTCTCTTCAAGAATACAACTTTCTTTCTCAATACTTTCAAGCCAATTTAATATAGCTATGTCAAGCTGTATACAACAGAGTAGCTGATTTAATAGATTGAATCCTCTAATTTGGAGAATTAAGAGCTTCTTAACTATTTCAATATGGATTTGTTTTTATTAAGTTAGGTTGATTTCCTAACTCTGCCACTGATGTATACATGAGTAATACCTTCCTCTCTTATCTCTCAAAACTCCAAACAGTCTTTACTTATATTAACCCCAATTAAAGTCTGAATGGTGTCTTTTCAGAAAAATATGAAGGAAAGTTAAAGATAGGCTAACCAGGTCAGCAAAAAGGGAGACAAAGATTCATCAGGCAGGGCTCTTCTTGACCTATGTGGTTCCCCAAGTCACTCTCTCACTCTCTCCTGCTCAGTTGGAGTCAGGTACTATTTTTTAAAAAAATTATTTATTATGTAAGAATTTCCAGTACAGGTAAAATTACAGTGGGCTGTGTAATAGGAAAAAAGGAAATTCTCTCTTTCCTTTTCAATGAGTGTTTCTAAGAGTGTTCAGAGGAAAAAAAGTGAATTTCTGTCTAAAAATTTTTTCCACTTTTATAATCCCAGAAAATTAATTTATTAATTATATGATTAATTTAGGAATACAGCTATATTTGTAATTTAAAATTATATTGATATTTTCCTTTCATAGATTGGGTGAGAATAAACCTGAAATATGATAAATTATAATATTTTTAGACTCCTGAGCCCCATTTTTTTTTACATGACCTGGTAGCAATATTAATACCTGATTAACCACCTTCCAGGAAATATTCTGCATAGTTCAAATTAATTTGGTTATAATATTTGTTTAATTACAGCACTTAAATTTATAGTTGGTTATTCAAAATGCATGCTTGTTTGATTTCAATTCAAAAGGAAAGAGAATATTTATCACTCAATTGACTTCTCTTGTAGTCATTGTGATTTTACAAGGAAATTGTTGTGATGCAATTTTCCAGAAGGCCCAGTGGCTTAACTAGAAATTCTCTCCCATATTGCTTCTTAGAATAACTGAAATGCTGTCATTAATCATTCATGCATTCACTTATTCTTTTCATAGAAATTCAATAGTTCCTTGATTATTGTATGTGCCCAACTTTTTGCTAGGAGCTTAGAAGTGGTGACAGTGGGAATGGGTACACAGCATGGGTTAGATAGAGACCCTGCTACTAGGTAGCCCAAATTGAATAAGGACGGTAGAAACATAAATTACCAATTATAATAGCAATTAGTTATGTAACAGAGTTATGTGAAGAAGACAATGGTAGTGTAGAGGAAGAATCAGCTCCCTCTGTCTGGGGTAAATAGAAAGGCTTTTTTGAAAAGGCCATGTTGTCCTTGTAAATTTTCTTGGAGAATACCACCAAGGCAAAGGCACATGGATGTGTTAGAATCAGATATATTCCATGAGTAGGAAATGATTTTGTGTGGAGGTGGAAATTGTAGGGGCAAAGGGAGGACCTCCCATTTGCCCTCTGAAGTTTTGCTAAAAAATCAACTGACAAAAGGCAGATTAATTGAAGAAAAGGCATACAAATTTATTAACATGCACATGGGGGAGAACCACAGAGTGATTACCCCAAACTCCCAATGGGGTTCAGAGCTTATATACCATCTTGAGGTTACAGAAAGAATGGGGGCTTGGATCATGGTAAAAACAGGTTTTGATGGCAAGACATGTTATAGCAAGGGAAGAAGAGGGGGTCTGGGTAGCAAAGGTGGTCTTGTTATGTAGATGAAACGTCACAGAAAGCAGCCCTCTGAGATAAGAGATGGTTAATGTTTGTTTTAGATCTTTAAAGGTGTCAGACTCTCAGTTAATCTTTCTTAAATCTGGACAAGGGAAGGCCTCAGAGAAAACCTGGCTACATTAATGCAAATTTTCTCATCAGTGCAAATCTTCCCCATAAAAGTAACTTTCAGGGCTAATTCTGTTGCAGGCCCTCTGAACAACCACCTCAAAATAGGTCAGACAAGAATATTCTGAGGTGAAATATTTTTATTTCCTTCAAAACCAAGGGAGGTAGGGAACTTGGCAGGTTTGATACAGGTTGAGTCCAGCTTGTGGAAATCTTGAGTATCGTGGCACCATGAGTTTGTTTTTTAGCTGAAAGAGAAGGATGCCTTGAGGAACAAATGGAGGAATCAGTAGGATAAGGTTAATTGAAGAACAAAATGTTCGAAGAGGTGTTATAGAGTCCTGGTTGTAAGAATGAAGGACGTGAGTCACGAAGGAAAGAAGAATGAATAGAGATAAAGATGAGTTTTGAGTTGGAAAGGTGAGAGCTAGAATAAGATTATAATTTGGAAATGTGTTTATATGCTCTATAGTAGCACCTTACTAAAATGCAGATCCTTTTTAGGTGTAACAGAGAGCTCTTTCTAATTAATATGTTAGTAGGGAATTCACTTAGCCACTGAGGGCGAGGCCCTTTGAGAATGGGGGATGGGACAGTAACTGGCCATCATCAGGGATGATAGAGAATGGGAGCCAAGGATGTGGCAGAGAGATGAGAGAGGGACCTGGGAGTAAAAACTGGAGGTCTGGAAAAGCCAAATTAGTCTCTTACAAATCCTTTCAAGGGCTGGTTCTGTAAAATTGGTGCAAAAGTAATTGCGGTTTTTGCCTTTACTTTCAAATGTAAAAATCACAATTACTTTTGAACCAAACTAATAGTTCTTAAAATACAGCATTGCCTATGGTACCAAGTGCTTAGGCATTTCTAGACTAGGGTGTGGGTCCTTGTCTGCTCCTCTGAAGCATCAATGGCCCATTAAGCCCTGCTGGACCATAGGACGACAGTCAAGATGTTTGGGTATTAAGAGAGTTCAACTTGCGTGGTGAGATGAAAAAAGAACTTTTATCTGAGGAATGTCAGTCCTTTTAAGTCACTAGGCCTAGAGAGGATTTAAAATGAAGTAGCAATCATGTTCTACTCCCTCGCTTTTAAGCTGTAGAATCATCTCTGGAAACTGCTATTGCCACAAGTGGTTATAAATTTAAATTTTTAAAATTTGTATTTTAATAGTTTTTGGGAAACAGGTGGTTTTTTGGTTACATGCATAAGTTCTTTAGTGGTGATTTTGGAGATTTTGGTACCCCCATCTTCTGAGCAGTTTACTCTGTACCTAATGTGTAGTCTTTAGGCCGTCGCCTCTCTCCCGCCCCTGAGTTCCCAAAGTTCATTATATCCTTCTTATGCCTTTGTGTTCTCATAGCTTAACTTCCACTTATAAGTGAGAATATATGATATTTGGTTTTCCATTCCTGAGTTACTTCACTTAGAATAATGGTCTCCAACTCCATCCAGGTTGCTGCAAATGCCATCACTTCATTCTTTTTATGGCTGATTAGTATTCCATGGTGTTTCGTATATATATATCACATTTTCTTTATCCACAAGTGGTTGTAAATTAACCTAATAATGCCATATTAGACATTGTAACTCACACCCTATAGCTTAACAATGTATAGTCAATCAGTAGTTTATGTTATATTAATGTGAATTATTGGTAAACAACCCAGGAACTGCCTCTTCTTTCCCTTTAAAAGTCCACTTGTAATTGTTACTAATTGCAGTGTATATTCAGAGAAACTTGAATCTATATATCCATGTTGCAGTCCTCAAGCTAGGCCCAAATAAACTCTCTATTTACATTAATTCTGCCTCAACTTCTTCCTTTTAGATCTATACCAGCTTGCCTTAACTGTGATTTCCACTGATACTGGGCCCTTGCAGGGTTATACTATGATTGGGGAAGATTATTTCCACTGATACTGGGCCCTTGCAGGGTTATACTATGATTGGGGGGTTTTATTACAGCTTGCATCATTACAGAACTATGAGCGAACAGGACTTAAATGACTCTAAATGCCCTCTACATCGTATTGTGAATTCCTGGGATTTCAAAAAAAGAGAAAAATACTCATCAACTAAACTCTAGATGTTGCTTGGTGTTGAGGGAGGAAGGTATAAGTTAGTACCAATAGAATAAGTGTGATTAATTTTCGAGTGCTCTAGTTTTGCCAGAAGGTCTGAGCTGGTGTTCTAGTTTTGTCAGTTGCTGCTTTCTAATTTTTTTTTGAAGTAGTGAGAACTGAATAAGATATTGTTTCTGAAAAACCTTTGTAAACATCAAAGAGTTGTACATGCATAACACATTTTAGTAATACTGCTTTTGTTTGTGAGACACTCAAATAGCACGTGCCACATCTAACACATATGTGTGAGAAATTGTCAGTCTCAGACTTAAATACAAACAGAATTCATATTTCACATATTCCATATTTTAAAAATCAAGGTTATTTTTATTATAAAAGTAATGCCTGCTTATTATAGAGTTTACCACATCAAAAGTAGAGAAAAAAGTTGATTGTCTATCACTCAAAGCTAGCACATTTGAATGTTTTTCTTGAGAGATTTCCTGTGAAAATGTGTAGTTTGTTTGTTTTATGTAGTTGTAATTATACTTTATAAGTTTTGAGTCCTGACTTTTTCATTTGACAGTGTAGTATAAGGATATTCTCATGTTATTTTAACCTTAAGGAAATATTGTTTTTAGTCATTTCATAAATTTCAACCATTGGATATATCATAGTTTGCTCATGAGTCTCATAAGAAGTTTAGCAGTCTGTGATTTTTGCCATTATAACTTGCTCCTATGGTAGCATATCTTAAGTTATTCTTATGTTAGTTTATATCTGACTTTACAAGTACAAAACTCCAGAATGAGGTAGGTAATTATGGGAAGAGTAAAAAAAAAAAAGAGGCTAAATACAAATACTTCCGTTCTTGTTGTCTTGACAACAGAAGAAAAGAAGACTTTCTTTTATTAAATGGAATTATCAAGATCAAAGGTGGGCAAAGAGGCCTGTAAAGAGGCAGATAAACAGTAAACATTTTAGGCTTTGTAGACCACGTAACCCATTTCTCAATTACTTACCTTTGCTTGTGGTGTGGAAGCAAACAATATGTAAATGAATGGATGTGACTGTGATCCAATACAATTTTATTT